>NC_045960.1:104912291-105212291 GCF_010909765.2 Amblyraja radiata
GTACCTTTTGGAACGAGATGAGGAGGAATGTCTTTAGTCGGTGGGTGGTGAATCTGTGGAATTCTTTGCCACTGATGTCTGTGGAGGCCAATGGCTATTTTTAAGGCAGAGATAGATAGATTCTTGATTAGTATGGGTGACAGGGATTATGGGGAGAAAGCAGGAGAATGGGGTTAGGAGGGAGAGATAGATAAGGCATGATTGAATCGCAGACTTGATGGGCCGAATGGCCCAATTCTGCTCCTATCCCTTGCTCCTATCTGCTCCTATCACTCACAAATGTTAACCAGCTATAAGATCGTCCCATGTCAATAGCTTTAAACACATTACACTGTGGTGGCAGTACATTGTAGTTGGCATCAGTAGTTCATTCCATTGAAGTTACTGGAATGAATTTCAAATCTGATTTGAATCTGGTCCCATTCCTGTCTAAAAATTATATTGTGCTTTTGATATTAAAATTCAGAAAAAATTATTCACCAGCTCTCAATTAAACAATTCATCTTCTACAGGTGTATAAGATATTACTCAAAATATATATTCAAATTTTGACTTCAATTTTCCGTAATCACGGGTTGTACCTAACATCTATTAATCCTAGATTTCCAAACAAGCCGATGCTTACTATCATCGAACAATTCAGTTCAGTTTAGTTTAGTTTATTTTCACGTGTACCGAGGTACAGTGAAAAGCTTTTGTAGCGTGCAAAACAGTCAGCGCAAAGATAATACATGATTACAATCGAGCCGTCCACAGATACATGATAAGGGAATATCGTGAATAACGTTTAGTGCAAGATGAAGCCAGTAAAGTCCGATCAAAGATAGTCCGAGTGTCCCCGATGAGATAGATAGTAGCTCAGGTCTGCTCTCTGGTTGTGGTAGGATGGTTCAGTTGCCTGATAACAGCTGGGAAAGAAACTGTCCCTGATTCTGGAGGTGTGCGTTTTCACATTTCTATACGTATTGCACAATGGAAGAGGGGAGAAGAGGGAGTGGACAGGGTGTGACTCGTCCTTGATTATGCTGCTGGCCTTGCCGAGGCAGCATGAGGTGTAAATGGAGTCAATGTAAGGGAGGTTGGTTTGTGCAATGGTCTCGGCTGCGTCCACAATTCCTTGTAATTCCTTGCGGGTCATGGATGGAGCTGTTCCCAAACCAAGCGGCGATGCATTCCGATCAATTTTTTTCTGTGGCGCATCTGTAGGAGTTGGTGAGAGTTGTTGGGGACATGCTGAACTTCCTGAGCCTTCTAAGGAAGTAAAGGCATTGGTTTGCTAAGTAGAGGCACTGGTGTACTCAACAACAACAACCAGAGAGTGGTCCTGAGCTACCATCTACCTCATTGGAGATCATCGGGCTATCTTTAATCGGACTTTACTGGGATGTTATCTTACACTAAACATCATTCATTTCATCATCTATCAGTACACCGTGGATGGCTCGATGACAATCACAAAATGCTGGAGGAACTCAGCGGGACAGGCAGCATCTCTGGAGAGAAGGAACGGGTGACGTTTCGTCGAGTCCCTTCTTCAGACTGAGATTGTGGGTAGAGGGAGATACGGAGATCAGGAAGTGTGGGTGTGATAATGGGACAAAGGGGGTGGAGAACAAGTGCAATGTAGAATAAATCATTGTTAACAGGGAGAAGGTAACAACAAAGCAAACAGAGATATAATGTAATTGAGGACATTCAGACTAGTGGGAGAACTGGAATGGGGGGAGGGATGGAGAGAGAGGGAAAGCAAGGGTCACTTGAAGATAGAGAAGTCAATGTTCATATCGCTGGGGTGTAAGCTGCCCAAGCGGAATGCGAGGTGCTGTTCCTCCACTTTGCGCTGGGTCTCTCTCTGACAGTGGAGGAGGCCCAGGACAGAAAGATCAATGTGGGAATGGGAGGGGAAATTAAAGTGTTGAGCAACCGGAAGATCAGATGGGTTTAGGCGGACTGAGCGGAGGTTCTCAGCGCATACGCTCGCCGATATATGAGTCCACAAGCAGATACAGTAGATGAGATTGGAGCAGGTGCACGGCTCTGCCTCACCTAAACAGACTGTCTGCGTTCCTGGACGGAGTCGAGGGCGGAGGTATAGGGACATGTGCTGCATCTCCTGTGGTTGCAGGGGAAAGTACCTGGGAAGGGGGTGGTTTGGGTGGGAAGGGCGATATTGGCTGAGGAATGAATTATGGTCACAGCATTGGGGGGAATGCCATGGCTCTTTGGATAGCACAATGGGCTATTTTCCATTAACAGGTTTAATCTTGCAGGATCCAAAAATAGACCTTCCACTGTCATAGTATTCCACCTGTACTGGTTGTGTATTAGTGACTGAGATGAAATTTTAATAGTAAGATTAAACGAGAACTTACCAGTTTGAAGTTTGATCGTTATTTTATGAGGAGTAACGTTGAGGGATTACGTGAAGAACCCCGCCAGGACGCATGCGTGTCATTCTTCAAAGCAGCGGTGTGAAATCACAGATAACCGTAATGACTAAACATAGTAAGATTAGAGAAGAGATACCAGTTGAGTATATGATCAAGGGTGGGAGCGGAGGGCACGTAATCCCTCAACGTTACTCCTCATAAAATAACGATCAAATTTCAAACTGGTAAATTCTCGTTTAATCTTATTATTTTACTTCGGAGTCACGTGAGTGACTACGTGAAGATTTTAAAGCTCTGTGATTTCATGCCGTGGAAATGAGTCCATGCATCACATCTGCCTTGATTTTGGGGAGAATAGAGTTAACATCATTAGAAATCAATACGATATTGAAACCCAACGATAAATATATTAACACCAAATTATTGCCCCTATTTATGGGGTAAATGATATTACAGAACTTAAAATTGTTTCTGCAAATGTTCCAGGTTCAATGACTGGTTTGTTATAAAATCATTGGAAAGTTTCCTCCGTTGACCATCCTGCTGTCTTGAGGATTTGGTCCATAGGAACATCCAACTTCATAGCTGCCGATGTAGCTGCAGCCCTGGTGGAGTGAGATTTTAAAATGCTAGTGTCTACTCCAGCCTTTATTAGAACCTGTTTTAGCCATCTAGAGATGGTCTGGACTGTCACTGTTTTGAGTGGCTGTTTGTAGCTGATTAACAGTGACATTTCTTTCCCTCTGATGATCTTAGTATACTCCATATATAATAGTAAGTGTGTTACAATACAGAGACGACCATCTGTCGGGTAGGCCCTGAATTCTGTTTTTAGGCCTGCTGACCCCTGTCAGTCCTGTTTGACTAATTCATTGATGTGAAAAGTTAAGTTTCCAGATTAAATAATCATGTTGTCCAGCCTTTGTTTCTGTAGTGACTGGACCCTTTGTGCCGTGACCAAGGCCATCAGCATGGCTGTTTTCATAGTCAGTTTCTGTAGGGACAGAGCTGTAGCTGGAGACCAGTTTCTTAACATGGTCAGTACAATGCTCACATCCCATATTTGGGAGTACCTGGTTCTTGGGGGATTAACATTAAAAATGCCCCTCATGTGTTTGGTTACCAGGGTGTGTCCCAACAGAATGCCGCTCTGTTCCTTGTCACAGGTATGTTGACAGAGCACTTCTGGCGCAGTTGATGGCACTATGACTGAGCCTCTCATCGTAATGGAGGCTCGCCAGGAATTCCAGAACAGACGGGATGTTCATAGATCTGTGGGTGATGTTTATTGTTGTGACAGTACTTCCCATTTCTTGATGTTGTCCAGTTCAACCTGTGGGACATGCTCATCCTTCATGGAAAGTCTGCTTTAGCGGGCCAGGCGGAAGAGATAATAATAATAATAATAATAATAATAATAATAATAATAATAATAATAATAATAATAATAATAATAATAATAATAATAATAATAATAATAATATCTTTTATTGTCATTGCACGTCAGTGCAACGAGATTTAGTATGCAGCTCCAAACGATGAAAAAGAAAAGTAAAATAAATAAATAAGCTATGTGTCGTGGCCATCCGAGGGAGACAGTCCAGGGGGGGTGGGGGGCACTCAGCAGGGCCGGTTCAGAGCCGCTATAGCTCTTGGAATAAAGCTGTCTGCCGGAGGGAAGTAGTTCGAACAGACCGTTACAGGGGTGTGATGAGTCTTTATGGATGCTGACGGCCTTCCTGAGGCACCGTGTGTGGTAGATGCCCTCCAAGGCTGGTAGCTGTGTCCCTATGATCCTCTGCGCTCTGTGGACGACGCGCTGAAGAGCTCTCCTCTCCGCCTCCGTGCAGCTGAGATACCACACAGAGATGCCATACGTTAGTATGCTCTCTGTGGTGCAGCGGTAAAACGTTGTCAGCAGCTGTTGGGGCAGACCAGTCTTTTTTAATGTCCTCAGGAAGAACAGTCGTTGCTGTGCCTTCTTGACCAGCACAGCGGTGTTGGTGGACCATGTGAGGTCTTCTGAAATGTGAGTGCCCAGAAACTTAAAGCTGGACACTCTCTCCACACTGTCCCCGTAGATGGAGATTGGGGTGTATTCTCCATTATGGGACCTCCTGAAGTCAATAATCAGCTCCTTGGTCTTGGAGGTGTTTAGTGCCAAGTTGTTAAGTGTGCACCAGTCCGCCAGGTTCTGCACCTCCGCCCTGTATTTTGTTTCATCACTGTTGGTGATCAGCCCAATCACTGTTGTGTCGTCTGCAAACTTCACGATGGTGTTGGTGTCGAATGCAGGAACACAGTCGTGAGTGAAGAGGGAGTAGGGCATGGGGCTTAGTACACAGCCCTGTGGTGTGCCGGTGCTCAGGGTGATAGTGGAGGACAGGTGCGGGCCCAGTCTCACTGCCTGCGGTCGCTCCGTCAGAAAGTTCAGGATCCAATCGCATATCGGCGAGCTGAGGCCTAGCTGGTGGAGTTTGGTGGTGAGCTTGGTGGGGATGACCGTATTGAATGCAGAGCTATAGTCAACGAAGAGCATCCTCGCGTACGTGCCCTGTCTGTCCAGGTGAGTCAGGACAGTGTGAAGAGCCAGAGAGATGGCATCCTCTGTTGATCTATTTGCCCTGTATGCAAATTGATGAGAGTCCAGTGAGGTAGGGATGCTGGATTTGATATGGGAGAGGACCAGCCTTTCGAAGCACTTCATTGGGATTGGAGTTAGGGCAACCGGGCGGTAGTCGTTCAGGATCGTTATGAACCAACGGCTGGAAAGGCGACGTGGCGACTCGCTGTGGAATGCGAAGGGCCAGTCACAGCACTAAAGACAACGTGACCATCCACTGCAGCCAAGAAGTCTACGGCTGTGATGATTTCTCATACCACTGGACTCTGACTTCTGCGGCCGAGAGGGTGGAGTTGTTACAGTGCAACAGCCTCTCCACTTTAAACTCATTCACGCACAGGTTATTGAGCTGCCCTCTTGAGAATGCACAACACTCCAGCCTCATTACCGATGGGACACCACCACCGAGGTACAGGGAAAAGCTTTTGTGGCTCGCTAACCAGTCAGCGGAAAGACAATATATGATTACAATCGATCCATTCACAGTGTACAGATACATGATAACGATGGTATGGAACGAGCTGCCGGAGGATGTCGTTGAGGCAGGGACTATCACAGCATTTAAGAAATATTTAGACAGGTGCATGGATCGGACAGGCTCGGAGGGGTATGGGCCAAATGCAGGCAGGTGGGACGAATGCAAATGGGACATGGGGGAGGGGAGATGCCGGTGCTGGTTTACAAAAAAGGACACAAAGTGCTGGAGTAATTCACGGGTCAGGGAAGCATTTCTGGAGAAAATAGACAGGTGACATTTCAGGTCAGGACCCTTCTTCAGACGGTCTGTTTTGCGTAGATGCTGCCTGACCCACTGCGTTACTCCAACATTTTTTGTCCCAGAGAAGTATGGCTCCCTGAGGCAATTGCAATGTTTAAGAAACATTTGGATAGTTACTTGGATAGGACAGGTTTAAAGGGATATGGGCAACACACAGGCAGGTGGTGTCGATGATACCTGTGTGGGAAGGAACTGCCGTTGCTGGTTTACACCTTTAATTGACACAAAATGCTGGAGTAACTCAACGGGACAGGCAGCATCTCTGGAGAGAAGGAATGGCAAGGAATGGGATCCGATCAGTCTGAAGTAGGGTCTCTATTCATCATCTATTCCTTCGCTCCATAGATGCTGCCCTGACCCACTGAGTTACTCCAGCCATTTGTGTCCTTTTTTTGTGAACCAGCACCCGCAGTCCCTCTGTCTCCATCCCTCCTCCAGTCCAGTCATCCGACTAGTTTCACTGCTGTGCTGCTTAGATTTGGGTCGAGATCCTTTTTCACATATGCATGGCCAAGTTGGGCCAAAAGGCCTGTTCCCATGCAGTATATGAGTCTAATACTCTATGAAATCACCGTCCACATCACAGCCGCAAGCAGTTGGCTTCCTGAAAACAAAGTTGTTGATGGTGAGGTCAAGGGAGCTATCCTTCAGAAGCTGATCGTACAAGCAGATACTCTTTGTATCCCAATTGGAAATGCTTTTCAATTACCTGTTGCGTTTTTATCAGTTTATGACTGAATCAACTGTTTGCTCCTTTCCCAAATGAATCTCCCTGCAAATCTTTGCTCAAATATAAACCAGAAAATTAGTCTCGGACTCACCTCCAATTCCCTGCGTTTGCACAAAATCAAAGTTTTATAGTTTTTAGCTTTGAGATACAGCGCGGAAACAGGCCCTTACGGCCCACCGAATCCGCACCGACCAGCGATCCCCCGCAAATTAACACTACCATACGCACACACACACACACATGCACACACGCACACACACGCACGCACACACACGCTCGCACGCAAGCACGCACGCACGCACACACACACACACACACACACACACACACACACACACACACACACACACACACACACACACACACACACACGGGACAATTTACATTTATACCAAACCAATTACCCTACAAAGCTGTACGTCTTTGGAATGTGAGAGGGAACCAAAGATCTCGGAGACACCCCACACAGGTCATGGGGAGAACGTACAAACTCCGTTCAGACAGCACCCATGGTCGGGATCGAGCCCGGGTCTCTGGCGCTGTAAGGTAGTAACTCTACCGCTGCACCACCGTGCCACCCCAAATATAATGTAGTATCATGGAAAGACATATGCAGTTTTAAGTGAGAATCTTCATTTTAAGCAAAGAGCTGTCCGAGATCTTTTCTTTGCAGTCGGACATGCTTGTATCTGTCATAGAAACATAGAAACATAGAAATTAGGTGCAGGAGTAGGCCATTCGGCCCTTCGAGCCTGCACCGCCATTCAATATGATCATGGCTGATCATCCAACTCAGTATCCCGTTCCTGCCTTCTCTCCATACCCTCTGATCCCATTAGCCACAAGGGCCACATCTAACTCCCTCTTAAATATAGCCAATGAACTGGCCTCGACTACCCTCTGTGGCAGGGAGTTCCAGAGATTCACCACTCTCTGTGTGAAAAAAGTTCTTCTCATCTCGGTTTTAAAGGATTTCCCCCTTATCCTTAAGCTGTGACCCCTTGTCCTGGACTTCCCCAACATCGGGAGCAATCTTCCTGCATCTAGCCTGTCCAACCCCTTAAGAATTTTGTAAGTTTCTATAAGATCCCCTCTCAATCTCCTAAATTCTAGAGAGTATAAACCAAGTCTATCCAGTCTTTCTTCATAAGACAGTCCTGACATCCCAGGAATCAGTCTGGTGAACCTTCTCTGCACTCCCTCTATGGCAATAATGTCCTTCCTCAGATTTGGAGACCAAAACTGTACGCAATACTCCAGGTGTGATCTCACCAAGACCCTGTACAACTGCAGTAGAACCTCCCTGCTCCTATACTCAAATCCTTTTGCTATGAAAGCTAACATACCATTCGCTTTCTTCACTGCCTGCTGCACCTGCATGCCCACTTTCAATGACTGTCGAATGTCGATTAGCATTTGTGTTTCCCTGTGCTTGTTGGTGTGAATGCTGCATTGCTAAAGGTGAGGGTGTGTTCAGAATTCAAAGCAGATCCACACAACCAACGCATCTGATGCCTAAATCCTTATAGAAATCCGAAAGAGAGGCACATTTACTTTGCAAAGGACAAAAAAAAGTCTGACCACGATTTTCAATTTTGCCTGCATAGGGATTTTAAAGATTGTGTTTCAGAACACAAGCCATTTAACAATTGAATAATTTTAATAATAAGGCAAAAGGCATAGAATTGTGAAAACACACACATGCAGATTCAGGGATAATTTTCTCCCAGCTGTTATCAGGCAACTGAACCATCCCACCACAACCAGGGAGCGGTCCTGAATTACTATCGACCTGATTGGTGACCCTCAGACTATCCTTGATCGGACTTTGCTGGCTTTACCTTGCACTAAACGTTATTCCCTGATCATGTATCTGTACACTGTAAATAACTCGATTTGTAATCATGTATTGTCTTTCTGCTGCCTGGTTAGCACGCAACAAAAGCTTTTCACTGTACCTCGGTACACGTGACAATAAACTAAACTAACTAACTAACTAACATTTAGACAGAAACAAATTGGCAAAAGCCGGTTGAATAAGCAATAAGCTTCACGTTAAATTTAATTTTTTTGTTATAAAATTATGCTGCAATCTCAATGAAATTTGATTATGGATAAGCTATATTCAGCATATGAGGATACAACATATGGAGTTATGAGGGAGAGATAGATCAGCCATGATTGAATGATGGAGTTGACTTGATGTGCCGAATGGTCTAATTCTGCTCCTATTACTTATGAACATGAACTTCTGAACATGTTGAAGATAGACACAAAGTGCTGGAGTAACTCAGTGGGTCAGGTAGCATCTCTGGAGAAAAAGGATTTTGGATCAGGACCCTTCTTGAGAATGCAGAAGAAGAAGGGTTCTGGCCCGAAACATCACCCATTCTTTTTCTCCAGAGATGCTGCCTGACCCGTTGAGTTACGCCAGGACTGTGTGTATATCTTCGGTATCTACCAGCATCTGCAGTTTCTGCCTACACTTCAACATGTTGTAGCTTTGCTGAATGAAAGGACCAGGATAGTAGCTGATACCTCGATTATGACCAAAGTGTATTTGGATTCATGCTATAACAGGGCGGCACGGTGGCGCAGCGGTAGAGTTGCTGCCTCACAGCGCCAGAGACCCAGTTTCGATCCTGACTACGGGTGCTGTCTGTACGGAGTTTGCACATTCTCCCCGTGACCCGCGTGTGATTTCTCCGGGAGCTCTGGTTTCCTTCCTCACTCCAAAGACGTACAGATTTGTAGGCTAATTAGCTTCGGTAAAAATTGTAAATTGTCCCCAGTATGTGTAGGATAGTGTTAGTGTGCGGGGATCGCTGGTCGGCGCGGACTCGGTGGGCCGAAAGGCCAGTTTCTCTAAACTAAACTAAACTATACAATGGTACACAAAAAAAAAGCTGGAGAAACTCAGCGGGTGCAGCAGCATCTATGGAGCGAAGGAAATAGGCAACGTTTCGGCCCGAAACGTTGCCTATTTCCTTCGCTCCATAGATGCTGCTGCACCCGCTGAGTTTCTCCAGCTTTTTTTGGTGTACCTTCGATTTTCCAGCATCTGCAGTTCCTTCTTAAACTATACAATGGCACACTATATGTGTAGGAAGGAACTGCAGATGCTGGTTTACACTGAAGATAGACACAATATGCTACACTTGGACATGCAATGCATTTACGTAATTGTTTACCGATTGCCAGTGTGATCGCAAATGTGACCAGAAATGTTCTTAGCCCAAGAGCAAATTGCAAAGCTAAAATCAGTAAGAAAATAAAATAATGAGCTCTTCCAGATGCGTTTCTAGATTGCTCCCAACTGTGGGGTTTAGATGATGATGTAAATCACAACACAGCTTGGGCCGATTGTTATACATACAGGCTACAGTTAAATTACAGCCTTGAATTTAAACATTGTTATCCTTTTCACACTATCGTGTTCAGGCTGCATTGTTTTCTTGTCATGCACAAAGAAATAGCACAGAATCACTGCCCAAAAAATGTAGCTCTGTGATTTGAGTCACTAGGTTCCCTCCCTTGAGCTGGATATTTGTCACTACCTGTTAGTTGACAACAACCAACAGCGGAGATATCACCACTTTAACCTCCCATCAATGCACAAGCTGGATGCGTGTGATTTAACTGCCAGAACAGCTTTGCAGCTGTTGGTGCCTCACAGAGGAATAGATCGGGCACGGTGGTGCAGCGGTAGAGTTGCTGCCTCACAGCGGCAGAGACCCGGGTTCGATCCCGGCGTCGGGTGCTGTCTGCACGTAGTTTGTACGTTCTCCCCGTGGGTTTTCTCCGAGATCTTCGGTTTCCTCCCACACCCCAAAAATGGACAGGTTTGTAGTTTCATAATTGGCATGGTGGAAATGTTGATGGGCCCTAGTGTGTGTAGAATAGTGTTAATGTGCGGGGATCGCTGGTCGGCGAGGACTCGCTGGGCCGAAGGGCCTGTTTTTACTCTGTATCTCTAAACTAAACTGAATAGTCTTTTACCTAGTGTAGGGGAATCAAGAACCACACCTTACAGGTTTATGTTGAGGGGGGGGAACATTTAATAGGAACTGGAAGGGCAACTTCCTTACATAAAGTGTGGTAGGTGTATGGAACAAGCTGCCAAAGGAGTCAGCCACCTTCACAACATTTAAAAATCATTTGGACAGGTACGTGGATAAGACAGGTTTTGAGGGATATGGGCCAAACGCAGGCAGGTATGACTAGTGTAGATGGTGCATGTTGGTCGGTGTGGGCAAGATGGGCCAAAGGGCCTGTTTCCACATTGTTTGGGTCAATGACTCTTTGACTATAGAATATGGAACAGTACAGCCCAGGAACAGACCCCTTGGCCAACAGTGTCTGTACTGAATGTCTTCTGTGTGCACCTGACCTATATCCCTCCATTCCCTACATCCATGTGCCCATCAAAAAACCTCTTAAATGCCACTATTGTATCTGCTTCCACTGGATTATTTCAATGGGAGAAATAAGTTGCAACAGAACATAGTTCATAAGTTCATAAGTGCTAGGAGCAGAATTAGGCCATTTGGCCCATCAAGTCTACTCCGCCATTCAATCATGACTGATCAATCTTTCCCTCTTAACCCCATTCTCCTGCTTTCTCCCCATAACCCCTGACACCCATACTAATCAAGAATTTATATATCTCTGCCTTAAAAATATCCATTGACTTGGCCTCCACAGCTTTCTGTTGCAAATAATTCTACAGATTCCCCACCCTCTGATTAAAGAAATTCCTCCTCATCTCCTTCCGAAAAGAACGTTCTTTAATTCTGAGGCTATGATCTGGTCCTAGACTTTCCCACTAGTGGAAACATCTTCTCTACATCCAGTTTGACCAAAGCAAACAGGTTAAATGGAGATTCTGGGAAATTTATGGTGATACTCTAGGGATGAAGGAAGGTTGACTGAAATGTCATGGAGTCATACAAAACAGAAACAGGCCCTTCGGCCCAACTATTTCATGCCACCCAACAAGTTCCCTGTTTAGTGTAGGAAGGAACTGCAGATCCGGGTTTACACCGAAGATAGATACAAAATGCTCTCAGAGTAACTCGGCGGGTCGGGCAGCATCTCTGGATAGAGAGAATGGGTGCCGTTTTGGGTCGAGACCCTTCTGTAGAGTGAGACTCAGGGGAGAGGGAAACGAGAAATATGGAAGGGTAAGGTGTGAAAACAAGAGATCAAAGGGGAGCTCAAGGAAAATGTAGTAAAGATCACTGTTAGATAGAGGAAGTTGACAATGAGGCATACAATGTAAGATTTAATCAGGAAGACAATCAGACAATCAGTAAATGTAAAAATTGTCCCTCGTAGGTGTAGGATAGTGTTAATGTGCGAGGATCGGTGGTCAGCGCCGACCCGGTGGGCCGAAGGGCCTGTTTCCGTGCTGTATCTCTAAACTAAACTATTAAATCTTTTCCCCTTCAGCTTGAACCTTTGTCCTCTGGTCCTCGATTCACCTAATCAGGGCAAGAGACTCAGTGCATCTACCCGATCTAGTCCTCTCATGATTTTGAACATCGATCAATCAATCAATCAATCAATCAATCAATCAATCAATCAATCAATCAATCAATCAATCAATCAATCAATCAATCAATCAGTCAATCAATCAATCAATCAATCAGTCAATCAATCAATCAATCAATCAATCAATCAATCAATCAA
This sequence comes from Amblyraja radiata, assembly GCF_010909765.2. Classification (NCBI taxonomy): domain Eukaryota; kingdom Metazoa; phylum Chordata; class Chondrichthyes; order Rajiformes; family Rajidae; genus Amblyraja; species Amblyraja radiata. Next base: position 104,924,504 of record NC_045960.1, read on the forward strand.
TCAATCAGTCAATTAGTTTTATTCATCACATACACATATAAGTGCAGTGAAATGAATTTGCCAGCAGCGGTACAATCAAAAAAGAACACACAATACACAATAAAATTAAACACAAACATCCACCACAGCATTCTTCACTGTGGTGGAAGGCACAAAATACAGTCAGTCCTCCTCCTTTGTTCACCCATGGCCCGATGTACAGGTCCTCTCGTCGGGATGGTTGAATCTCCGACATCAGGACGGTCGAACACACTCCGCGGCTTGGGGGTTCCGAATCAGCACTTTCCTACCGGAGGCCGTAGCTTGTGGGCTAGGTGTGAACGAGTTATACAGACACTAAAACTCAACAGGATGACAGTGAAACTGGTACGACAACTAGGGTGTGGGGGGTATGGAGAGAGAGGGGGGTGCAAGGGTTGTTTGAAGTTAGAAAAAACAATATTCATACAATACAATACAATAATATAATACAATATTTATTCAATGTTATTTGAACCTCAGAGAGGCTCAAACGGAACTCTGTTTCCACAGCCATACAAACAAAACAATTTCCACACGACACACAAACAATTCAATTCACACAAACATCCATCACAGTGAATCTCCTCCTCACTGTGATGGAAGGCAAAGTCTTTTCTCTTCCCTGCGCACCATTTTTCTCCCGATGTTGAAGCCCCAGGTGGGCGATGGTAAGTCCCACGGCCGTTAAGGCCGCGGCGGGCGATGTACGGCCCTGCTCCGGGTCGTTCCAACCCCACGACACGAGCTAGAGAAGTTGCGTTGCGGGAGCTCCGAAAAGCGGTCTCCCACCCGAACCCGCGAGCTCCCAATATCACAGTCCACCGGAGTCGGGCCGCAGCAGCGAGCCACCACCGCTCCCCACGCTCCGAGGCCGGCCAGCCCCACGATGGTAAGTCCGGAGCTCCGTAGGCTCCGCGGCTGGAGCCCCCAGGTCGTTCCAGCTGGAGGCCGCTCCACGGTGCTAGGCCCCAACGACAACCGAGACCCGTCAAGGAAAAGGTCGGGTCTCCTGTGCAGGGAAGAGATTTTAAAAGTTTCCCCGACCCCCCCATATACACAGTTAAAAACAGTATTAAAATACTACGACATCTACATTTAACTAGACCAAAAAAAAACAAAAAACAGACAGGCTGTAGGGGCCATCTGTCTCCTCAGATTCTGGTGAACTTCTACCGCTGCACCATCGAGAGCATCCTTACCAACTGTATCACAGTATGGTATGGCAACTGCTCTGTCTCCGACCGGAAAGCACTGCGGAGGGTGGTGAAAATTGCCCAACGGATCACCAGTTCCTCGCTCCCCTCCATTGAGTCTGTCCAAAGCAAGCGTTGTCTGCGAAGGGCGCTCAGCATCGCCAAGGACTGCTCTCACCCCAACCATAGACTGTTTACCCTCCTACCATCCGGGAGGCGCTACAGGTCTCTCCGTTGCCAGACCAGCAGGTCCAGGAACAGCTTCCCTGCGGCTGTTACTCTACTCAACACTGTACCTCGGTGACTGCCAATCACCCCCGTCCCCCCCCACCCGGACACTCCTCCCACCAGCAAAAACACTATGACTGTATGCATGTAAATATATTTATTTATTGCTCATATCCTATGTTCGCTCTTCTAAGGAGATGCTAACTGCATTTTGTTCTCTCTGTACTGTACACTGCACATTGACAATTAAAGTTGAATCTGAATCTGAATTTGAAATACCGCTGGGTTGTTCATAAGTTCATGTAATGGGAGCAGAATTAGGCCATTCGGCCCATCAAGTCTATGCCATTCAATCATGGCTGATCTGTCTCTCCCTTCTAACCCCATTCTCCTGCCTTCTCCCCATAACCCCTGATACCCGTATTAATCAAACTGCCCTATGATGTGGTATGAGGTGGTGTTCCTCCAATTTGCGTTTGGTCTCACTTGTGTAGCTTTACAGTAGACTTCTGGTGCAAGATTAAATATTTATGTAAACCTATAGAACTCGCTATCGATTTTACAGAACACATTGGCTGAAAGTCAGGAACCCACCAGACTATTCCAGAATTAATTCCTACAAGGAGCTTTGATTTTCTCTCCAAAATATAGCTTGATCATTTAACATCTTAAACTGGCAGCTCCTAATGATTTCTGTATGACATTAATCAAATAACAATGTAAATCAAGTTAAAACTCGATGCCAATTCTTGTGTATTGTCAATTTAGTTATGCATATTAAAAACTAACGAATTACCTGATAAAATACCATGAAATAACTGGAACATCCCTTTTTTTATCTGGTATTTATTTACATCAATATCCTGTAAAAAATACTAATTTGTGTCATTCTGCAGAGCACGCAGGCAATTTAATGTGAACACTGAATTTCAATATGCGCTATCATACAAAAGATTAGCTGCAGAATGGTGTATAAGTGTTATCTGCTTTAAAAAAATGAAAGAATAATGCAGCAGCTCAGTTTTTGCTCCAAAAGCTAAAATATTTATTTCATTGTAGTTTAGTTCAGTTTAGTTTGGAGATAGAGCATGGAAACAGGCCCTTCGGCCCACGCAGTCTGTGCCAACCAACAATCAGTTGTATCCTTTAGGACCGAGATGAGAAAAACATTTTTCACACAGAGAGTGGTGAATCTCTGGAACTCTCTGCCACAGAAGGTAGTTGAGGCCAGTTCATTGGCTATATTTAAGAGGGAGTTAGATGTGGCCCTTGTGGCTAAAGGGATCAGGGGGTATGGAGAGAAGGCAGGTACAGGGTACTGAGTTGGATGATCAGCCATGATCATATTGAATGGCGGTTCAGGCTCGAAGGGCCGAATGGCCTACTCCTGCACCTAATTTCTATGTTTCTATGTTTCTATCCACAGAGTATCACCTCACACTTCCCAGAAACTCCACCCAAACTGATTTGGTTTGGTCTAATTATGTTCTCTTGTAACTTACTTCTCCCATTCAAGCAATCTGTTGGAGGCAGACACGATAGCGGCATTTAGGATGCTTAAATGTCGGCACATGGAAATGCAGGGAATTTCTTGATTAGTTTAGTTTAGAGCAGGGGTTGGCAACCTTGTTCTGCATAGACGCCAGGACGTATGACTGTGAGCGTATGGCGGGCCACATCTATCACGTGTGCACGTGGATCCCGCCCCGGATGGCAGGCATCTAATTACGTGTTCACAGAAGGTAGACAAAAATGCAGGAGAAACTCAGCGGGTGAGGCAGCCTCATGCAATCCTTGCATGTCTCACCCGCTGAGTTTCTCCAGCATTTTTGTCTACCTTCGATTTTTCCAGCTTCTGCAGTTCCTTTTTAAACGTGTTCACAGAAGGTGCGTGGCCATGCCGGCGGCTTTGCGCAGGATGCGGTACAGACAGAACTCGGCGGGCCAGATGATTACAGGTTACGGGCCGCATTCGGCCCGGGGGCTGTAGGTTGCCGACCCCTGGTTTAGAGATACAGAACGAAAACAGGCCCTTTGGCTCATTGAGTCCGCGCTGACCAACTATCCGAGCACATTAATACCATCCTACACACAGTAGGCAAATTCCAATTATACCAAGCCGATTAACCTGCAAACCTGTAGCTCTTTGGAGTGTGGGAGGAAACTGGAGATCCCTGAGAAAATCCATGCTGGTCACGGGGAGAGTGTAAAACTCCGCACAGACAAGCTGCCCGTAGTCAGGATCGAACACACGTCTCTGGCGCTGTAAGGCAGCAAGTCAGCCTCTGCGCCACCGTGCCGCCCCTGATCAGTAATCCCCAGGGATACAAGCAGAATGGGGTTGAGTGGCAAAGAATAGACTCGATGGACCAAGTGGCGTAATTCTGCTCCTAAGACTTATGAACGTGAAATTATGAATGGATGGAGGTGGATCGCATGCGGGCAGCAACCCTGCTGCTGCTCCACCTTCTCATCACTTCCTGGGATGCCTTCTGGCCACTGTTACTGAGAGGAGCATTGCTATTCCAGAGTTACCTGCGTACCTCTGCAGCTGTTGTGAAGGGATTCAGATGCACACCGCAGGATCAATGGGCTTAAACGTTTTGGCTGCTGCTCAAAGCACAGCCATGATGCTGGGTGAAAGCCTAGATGCTGTGTCGATCTGTGGAGAGAGCGGTATGGGTGACCAGGGCCAAATCCAGGGTTTAAAATAACTGATGGCTGCTCTCTGGGATCCCCGACCCTCTTAGACAGAAGAAATTAAACAAAAACAGGCAAGACGTAAAAAACTTCCCCTTCAGACCAGACTCTTTGTGCCCTGTGGCTGTCTACAGAGGAGTTGGACAGTCCTCAGGCGAAATACAAATAGCAAAGTCAATAACATCATTAGAGCTCATGCTTTTCTCAGCATGGATTCAGTTCCCACCACTTAGAAACGTAGAAACATAGAAAATAGGTGCAGGAGGAGGTCATTTAGCCCTTCGAGCCAACACCGCCATTCATTGTGATCATGGCTGATCGTCCACAATCAGTAACCCGTGCCTGCCTTCTCCCTATAACCCTTGACTCCACTAGCCCCTAGAGTTCTCTCTAACTCTCTTTTAAATCCATCCAGTGACTTGGCCTCCACTGCCCTCTGCGGCAGAGAACTCCACAAATTCACAACTCTCTGGGTGAAAACGTTTTTTCTCTCATCTCAGTTGTAAATGGCCTCCCCTTTATTCTAAGACTGTGGCCCCTGGTTCCGGACTCCCCCAACATTGGGAACGTTTTTCCAGCATCTAGCTTGTCCAGTCCTTTTATAATTTTATACGTTTCTATAAAATCTCCTCTCATCCTTCTGAGTTTCAGTGAATACAAGCCCTGCCTTTTCAATCTTTCCTCATATGACAGTCCCGCCATCCCAGGGATTAACCTCGTGAACCTACGCTACACTTCCTCAATAGCAAGGATGTCCTTCCTCAAATTAGGAGATGAAAACTGTACACAATACTCCAGATGTGGTCTCACCAAGGCTCTGTCCAACTCCAGAATGACCTCTTTAATCCAATACTCAAATCCTCTCGTTATGAAAGCCAACTTTCTTCACTTTCTTCACTTGGCCCGAGAGCTTTGTCTAGGGTCAGATCTCCTGTCGTGATTGCCGATTCCATTGATGATTAGGGTAAGTGCGAGAATTTATTATTGAGGAAGAGGTAACGGAACATAATCATATGTCAACAATCAACGTGGATTTATGAACGGGAAGTCATGCTTGCTTCGGGAAGGAAAGGCCCGACGCCATCCTAGTTGTTGGAAGGGTGGATCAGTTGCCTGATAACAGCTGGGAAGAAATTGTCCCTGAATCTGGAGGTCTGCATTTTCACACTTCTATACCTTTTGCCTGATGGGAGAGGGGAAAAGAGGGAGTGGCCAGGGTGCGACTCGTCCTAGATTATGCTGCTGGCACTTGCCAAGGCAGTATGAGGTGCAAATTGAGACAATGAAACAGCACCTCATATTTTGCTTTGGCAGCTTACACCCCAGCAGTATGAATATTGACTTCTCTAACTTCCTGTAACGCTTGCTTTCTCTCTCTCTCTCCACCCCTCCCCTTCCCCATTCTCCGACCAGTCTGACTGTTCCTCTGATCACACTGTATCTCTGTTTGCTTCGTTGTCACCTTCTCCTCGCTAACAATGGTCTATTCTACATGTTCTTTGACCTGCATCATGTTTGATCTCTTCCACTTCCTTATCTGTGTAACTCCCTCTCCCGTGACGCTCAGTCTGAAGAAGGGTCTCGACCCGAAACGTCCCCCTTTTCCTTCTCTCCAGAGATGCTGCCTGTCTCGCTGAGCTACTCCACCATTTTGTGTCTATCAATGGAAGGGAGGTTGGTTGGTGTGATGATCTGGGCTGCATCCACAATTCTCAGCAATTTCTTGTGGTCTTGGATGACGCTGTTCTCCTACCATGCTGTGATGCGTGCCGATAAAATGCATAGTGCGGCGCACCTGTAGAATTTGGTGAGAGCTGTTGGGCACATGCCGAACTTCCTAAGCCAATTTGCTATTGTAGTAGAGTCCAAAAGAAGATCAAAGTCAAGATGAACAGGTGGCTGATCAGCTGTGGCCTATTTTACATTACTAGCCAATTCTTAATTGACCCTACTGAGGCTTTTCAGTCATTTGTCTTTAAACTTGTTTCAGTTTCGCAGCTGTCCTGTCTCATTTTTGTCTGATTTACAGCCATAATTTAAAAATCAATTGCAGAAATCTATGTGTTGCTGCAAGCAATGGAACTGAAGTTAATTTACAAAAGAAACGTGTTGTTATTTGTCTAAGCCGTGATGACGTCTGGACAACAAGACACCTTTTAAATGAGTGTGGCACGTATGGATACGACCCCCTTTCTACAATTAATAATGTGCATACCATCGCAGTTAGCAGATTGAACTGCTGAGTTGGATGAAGTTCATTCATTCGCAAGCATTCCTTATTTAAATGCCCACTCACTCTGTCATCCCTGTCAATTAAGGCAATGGTTCTTACAGACTATAGGTCTCCTAATCTGAGGAAAGACATTCTTGCCATAGAGGGAGTACAGAGAAGGTTCACCAGACTGATTCCTGGGATGTCAGGACTTTCACATGAAGAAAGACTGGATAGACTCGGCTTGTACTCGCTAGAATTTAGAAGATTGAGGGGGCATCTTATCGAAACTTACAAAATTCTTAAGGGGTTGGACAGGCTAGATGCAGGAAGATTGTTCCCGATGTTGGGGAAGTCCAGAATAAGAGGTCACAGTTTAAGGATAAGGGGGAAATCTTTTAGGACCGAGATAAGAAAAACATTTTTCACACAGATACTGGTGAATCTCTGGAATTCTCTGCCACAGAAGGTAGTTGAGGCCATTGGCTATATTTAACAGGGAGTTAGATGTGGCCCTTGTGGCTAAAAGGATCAGGGGGTATGGAGAGAAGGCAGGTACGGGATACTGAGTTGGATGATCAGCCATGATTATATTGAATGGTGGTGCAGGCTCGAAGGGCCGAATGGCCTAATCCTGCACCTATTTTCTATTTTTCTATGATTCTCTGTATTGCATTTCCACTGACTGTTTAGCAAGCTACAAAAAACTTTTCACTGTACCTCGCTACACGTGACAATAAACAAAACTGAACTAAGAGGTAGGAAAAAACTACAGATGCTGGTTTAAATCGAAGATAGACACGAAATGCTGGAGTAACTCAGCAGGACAGGCAGTATCTCTGGAGAGAAGGAATGGGTGACGTTTCGGGTCGAGACCCTTCTTCAGACCTAGGAGGTTGTTGAGGCAGGGACTATTGCAACATTTAAGAAGCAATTAGATGGGTGCAAGGATAGACCAGGTTTAAAGGGATAGGAGTTAAACGCAGGCAGATGGGACAAGTATGGTTGGGACATGTTGGCCGGTGTGCACAAGTTAGGCTGTTTCCACGCTGTATGACTCTATGACTCTGGAATGAGCCAGGTTAGAAACAGAAGAATGTGTAGGAAGGAGAATAAGGGTGTTCGACCCGAAACGTCACCCATTCCTTCTCTCCAGAGATGCTGCCTGTCCCGCTGAGTTACTCCAGCACTTTGTGTCTGCCTTTGGTTTAGGCACAGGAGAATGTCTGGCTTGTTAGTGCATTGCACTTGCATGCTCCCTGGTCATGGGCTGCAGCACAGATGACTGGTAACTAGAGCTTGGCATATGGGAGTGCTGCTGAAACCCATATGTTATGTGACAGTTGGTATACAGCCCAGGGTGTTCAGTGTCAACCAGGTCTGTGGCTCCAGCATCCGATTTAATTGTGAGTAACTGCACTGGCAGCTGCACAGACTCATTCAAAATATTTTCCAGGGAACGTCAAGATTGCTATAGAAATCATTCATGTTTTAATTGGCGCTGGTGGAATCATTGAACACACTGGAAGCAATTTGTCACTGATGTCTTTACTTTAGACTTCGGCGCGGAATCAAGCCTTCGTCCCACCGAGCCCACGCCGACCAGCAAACACCCCGTACACTATATTTAAGAGGGAGTTAGATATGGCCCTTGTGGTTAAAGGGATCAGGGGGTATGGAGTGAAGGCAGGTATGGGATACTGAGTTCAATGATCAGCCATGATCATATTGAATGGCGGTGCTGGCTCGAAGGGCCGAATGGCCTACTCGTGCACCTATTTTCTATCTTTCTACACTAACAGTATCCTACACACACTAGGAACAATTTGCAAAATTCACACCAAGACAATGAACCTACAAACGACAGATGGCACAATGGGCTAAGTGTTCGGCTGGCGACCGGAAGGTAGCCGGTTCGAATCCCGCTTGGAGTGCATACTGTCGTTGTGTCCTTGGGCAAGACACTTCACCCACCTTTGCCTGTGTGTGAATGTGTGTGAGTGATTGGTGGTGGTCGGAGGGGCCGTAGGCGCAGATTAGCAGCCACGCTTCCGTCAGTCTGCCCCAGGGCAGCTGTGGCTACAGAAGTAGCTTACCACCACCGAGTGTGACTGAGGAATGTATGAATAATGCGATGTAAAGCGCCTTGAGTATTCTAGAAAGGCGCTATATAAATCCCATCCATTATTATTATTATTAAACCTGTATGTCTTTGGAATGTGGGGGTAAACAGGAGCACCCGGAGAAAACCCACGCAGGTCACGGGGAGAGAAGGTACAAACTCCATACAGACAGCACCTGTAGTCGGGATCAAACCCGGGTCTCTGGCGTTGTACGACAGCAACTCTGCCACTGCAACACCATGCCACCCTGTCGCTCATTTTAGAGATGTGCTATCAGATTTGGTATTTAAATTATTGAACCGTGCCTTTGAGGACATTCCTTTATAAAGGAGATGAGGAAGAATTTATTTAGCCGGAAGGTGGTGAATCTGTGGAATTAATTGGCATAGATGGCTGTGGAGGCCAAGTCAATGGATACTTTTAATGTGGTGATTGATAGATTTTTGATTCGTACAGGTGTCGAGAGTTATGGGGGAAAGGCAGGAGAATGGGGTTAAGAGGGAGAGATAGATCAGCCATGATTGAATGACGGAGTAGACTTGATGGGCCGAATGGCCTAATTCTATTCCTATCACTTATGACCTTATGAGTCATGACCTTATGATCAGCCATGTCGTGGCTATCCCTCGAGGTCGGGGATGATGGTCTACGTTCTGTTGATTTTATGGACTCGCAGGTGGCTTAGGAGTCAAATCCTGGCTTTGAAAATTCTTCGACATTCAGGACAGGTAATTCCAGATGGCAGATCGGGCTTTGGCATTGCTGCCTCTCTTTCCGTTTTATTCTCTTTTCTTCTTATTCTGCACATCTCTTGACTTCGAAGGTCTCTGTTCCTTCTTGCCAATAGACAATAGACAATAGGTGCAGGACTAGGCCATTTGGCCGTACAAGCCAGCACCGCCATTCAATGTGATCATGGCTGATCATCCCCAATCATTACCCCGTTCCTGCCTTCTCCCCATATCCCCTGACTCCGCTATTTTTAAGAGCCCTATCTAGCTCTCTCTTGAAAGCATCCAGAGAACCTGCCTCCACTGCCTTCTGAGGCAGAGAATTCCACAGACTCACCACTCTCTGTGAGAAAAAGTGTTTCCTCGTCTCCATTCAAAATGGCTTACTCCTTATTCTTAAACTGTGGCCCCTGGTTCTGGACTCCCCCAACATCGGGAACGTGTTTCCTGCTTCGAGTGTGTCCAAGCCCTTAACAATCTTATATGTTTCAACATGATTGAATGGTGGAATAGACGATGGGCCGAATGGCCTGATTCTACTCCTATCCCATATGAAGTTGAACAATATACACACACATTTTAACTTAACATGAGCAACAGGATTGGGGAGCTGAAGTCAGTAAAGTTGTAGCGGAAACCATCTTTACCTTGTCAGTTTGCAACAGGCTCACTAAATTGTTCAGGATCTGTACACTGGAGTGATGGAGAGGCGAGCAAGATGGCCTGGGGACGTGTTAATTCTTTCAAGTGTCAGTCTGCAGTAAATTTACAGATCACAATGGACATTCATATCCCTGCTGCCAACACAAGGTAACTAACATCAACCACACCAGCGTTTTATTTGACAGCTTTATAATATTGTTTCATTGAAAATAGCTGTGTGAAAGCGGACCATACCCAGCTCTGTAAAAACTCATTAATACAAGCTGGAAACTAAAAAAATAAAATAAAATGATTCCCATTAAGAAATATATCCCTGACGCTATCTGTTTTGTTGAGATTAGTTCAGAGATACAGCACGGAAACAGTCTCTTTGGCCAACGGAGACCGCGCCGACCAGCGGTCCCCGCACACTAGCGCACCAGGGACGATATACAGTACATTTATACCAAGCCAGTTAACCATCAAACCTGTACGTCTTTGGAGTGTGGGAGGAAACCGAAGATCCTGGAGAAAACCCACGTGAGTCATGCGGAGAAGTTACAAACGCCGTTCAGACGGCTCCCACAGTCAGGATGCAACCCGGGTCTGTGGCACCGTGTAAAGGGCCTGTCCCACTTAGCAATTTTTTCGGCGACTGCCAGCATCATTGACTGACATATCAGGTCACCGAAAAAGATGCGCCGTGACGCGCCGGTGACACGGCGTGATGAAGTATTGACGCGCCGTGTTTCCACAAGTGTCGCAACAATTTTTTTTGTCGCCGCTGGATTTTGAAATGTTCAAAATCTTTTGGCGACCCTGATATGACGCGGGCAATATCCTCTCACGATTTTGTAGAGTAATTTAATTTAGCTGCGAATTGTGAAGCTGGAGGAGGGAATGCAGGGGCAGTGATAAGGGGACGGGAGAAATAGATGTGTCCAGTTGGGGCACAGGTGAGTGGGGGGGGGGGGGGGGGGGGGGGGGGTGGGAGAAAGTGGGATGTCGGGGAGAAAGGACTTTCACAACCCTTGTATGTCCTATTAAATATTTAGTCTATTGTTTCACACAGTTTGTAATTTATTTATGCTTTTGGTTAAGATCCTGGAGACGTTTAAGCATAAACTTTCGCATCCCGCCTCGTCAATCATTAATTGTTGCTAACTTCAGGAGCTGCAACTTCCGCACTATATTCTTCTGTAGCTGTCGACATGTTTCAGAGCTCCTCTGCCCCCTCTCTCTCCTTTGGCCTGTCAGTTTTGTTTTTACCTCGTATGGTCTGTACACTGTCAATTTATTTTAGTTTGGTTTAGTTCAGTTTAGAGATAGAGCATGGAAGCAGGCCCTTCGGCCCACCAAGTCCATGCCGACCATCGATCACCAGTCCACACTAGTCTTATGTTATCTCATTTTCTCATCCACTCACTGCGCACTGCGGCGCAATTTATAGAGGCCAATTAACCTACAAATCTGCACATCTTTGGGATGTAATTTGGGCTGTTATCAGGCAACTGAACCATCCTACCACAACCAGAGAGCAGTCCTGAACTATTATCGACCTCATCGGGGACCCTCGGACTATCTTTGATTGTACTTTACTGGCTTTACCTTTGACTAAACGCTATTCCCTTTTCATACACATGTATACTATGGAACGGCTCGAATGAATACTGAAGAAGGGTTTCGGCCTGAAACGTTGCCTATTTCCTTCGCTCCATAGATGCTGCTGCACCCGTTGAGTTTCTCCAGCATTTTTGTCTACTTTTGAATGAATACTTTACAATACAATACAATACAATCCAATTTATTGTCATTTGGACCCCTTGAGGTCCAAACGAAATATCGTTTCTGCAGCCATACATTACAAAACAAAAAGACCCGAGACACAACATAGTTTACACAAACATCCATCACATTGTTGTGATGGAAGGCAAAAAAAAATTATCTCTCCACTGCACTCTCCCCCCCAATGTCAGAGTCAAAGTCAAAGCCCCCGGCTGGCGATGGCGATTGTCCCACGGCCATTAAAGCCACGCCGGGTGATGCAAGGTCGCACACCGGGTCTTGGTGTTAGAGCCCCCGGCGTGCGCTCGCAAAGTCCCGCGGCCATTCCAAGCCGCGCGGGGCGGTGATGTAAGGCCCCGCTCAGGTGCTCTTCAACCCCACAACTCGGGCGGGAGAAGTCGCCGTTGCGGAAGCCCCGAAAAGCGGTCACCCAGCAGGGACCCGCGGGCGCCCGGTGCCGCCGTCCGCCAAACCCGCAGTTGCAGCCTCCGAATCTCCGGGGGTCGGGTGGCAGCAGCGTCCACCACAGCTCCACCCGCTCCAGACTCGGCCAGCCCCGTGACGGTGAGTAGTCAGCAGCTCCGCAACTGGAACCCCAGGTCGTTCCTGTTGGAGGCCGCTCCACGTTGCAGCCCCAACGACAATGGAGACCCGACAAAGAAAAGGTCGGGTCTACCGTGCAGGGGAAAGATTTTAAAGTTACCCCCTCCCACCCCACCCCCCCACACACACACACACATACCCCAACAAAAAACAAAACAAAAACTACATAAAAACGAGACAAAAAATAATAAAACACAGACGGACTGCAGAGGCCGCTGCTGACGAGAGTCGCGCTTTATTGTCACATGTGACAAGTCACAGTGAAATTTGTTGCCTGCGTACCCAAGGTATGCAAATAGTCACCACATAAAGGGCATTCACAAAGTTACAAAGTACCCACCACATCCCCCGCGGCAGTTCCCCCTTCAGTCTCCCCCCCCGCCCCCCCTTCACGGCGGTCCCCCCACGCCGAGTCCTCGTTTATTCCTTCACACGGCAGCGGCTTCCTCACTTCCACATGTTCGTCCTCGTCCAGCGGTCCACGCCATCATTGTCCTCCGCAACGGCCTCTCCACTGTCGCTGCCGGGTTCTCTCCGGACGACACCGTGGCGCCGACCCCGGCCCCGGCCGCGGGCTCCGTCGACTGCGTCAACCGTAGGCTCCGACCCACAAGGCTCTGCCCCACCGGGAGGCATCTGAAGAAGGATGTGCTGGTCCCGGTGAGGTTCCAGAAGTTTACAAGAATTATTGCAGGATTGAATGAGTTGACATATGATGATCATTTAAAGGCACTCTGGCCTGTACTTGCTGGAGTTTGGATGAGGGGCGACCTCATTGAAACTTACTGAGCTACCCAGCCTTGTGTCAACCGCAAACTTGGATCAGGTCTATTCCGACCATCGATCGCCCATTCAAACTAGTTATATATTAGCATTTTTGTCTACTTTTGAATGAATACTTTATTGTCACATGTGACAAGTCACAGTGACATTTGTTGCCTGCGTACCCAAAGTATGCAAATAGTCACCACAAATATGCAAATGTCCTCCATCGCAGGGGACAGACTTCTGACCGACATACACTACAAACCCACTGACTCACATGGCTATCTGGACTACATGTCTTCCCACCCTGCCCCCTGTAAAGACTCCATCCCCTACTCCCAATTCCTCCGCCTACGCCGCATCTGTTCCCAGGATGAGACGTTCCACACCAGGGCATCGGAAATGTCCTCGCTCTTCAGGGAATGGGGATTCCCCTCCTCCACCATAGATGAGGCTCGCACCAGGGTCTCTTCCATACCCCGCAACACTGCTCTCTCTCCCCATCCCCGCACTCGCAACAAGGGCAGAGTCCCCCTAGTCCTCACCTTTCAGCCACCAGCCGGCAAATACAACAAATAATCCTCCGCCATTTCCGCCACCTCCAACGTGACCCCACCACTCGCCACATCTTCCCATCTCCCCCCATGTCTGCCTTCCGCAAATACCGCTCCCTCCGCAACTCCCATGTCAATTCTTCCCTTCCCTCCCGCACCACCCCCTCCCCGGGCACTTTCCGTTGCAACCGCAAGAAATGCAACACCTGTCCCTTCACCTCCCCCCTCGACTCCATTCAAGGACCCAAGCAGTCGTTCCAGGTGCGACAAAGGTTCACCTGTATCTCCTCCAACCTCATCTACTGCATCCGCTGCTCTAGATGTCAGCTGATTTACATCGGGGAGACTAAGCGGAGGTTGGGCGATCGTTTCGCCAAACACCTCCGCTCAGTCCGCAATAACCTACCTGAACTCCCGGTGGCTCAGCACTTCAACTCCCCCTCCCATTCCCAATCCGACCTCTCTGTCCTGGGTCTCCTCCATTGCCAGAGTGAGCAACACCGGAAATTGGAGGAACTGCACCTCATATTCCGCCTGGGTTGCTTGCGTCCGGATGGCATGAACATTGAATTCTCCCAATTTTGCTAGCCCTTGCTGTCTCCTCCCCTTCCTTACCCCTCGAGCTGTCTCCTCCCATCCCCCCGCCCTCGGGCTCCTCCTCCTCCCTTTTTCCTTCCTTCTCCCCCCCACCCCCCATCAGTCTGAAGAAGGGTTTCGGCCCGGAACGTCACCTATTTCCTTCGCACCATAGATGCTGCTGCACCCGCTGAGTTTCTCCAGCATTTTTGTGTACCTTAGTTATATATTATCCCACTTTGGCATCCACTCTCTACATAGTAGGGGCAATTTACAGAGGCCAATTAACCTACAAAACCTCATGACTGTGATATGAGAGGAAATCAGAGCACCCGGAGGAAACCCAGGCGCTCACAGGGAGAATGTGCAAACTCCACACAGACAGTATCTGAGGTTTAGAAGAATGAGGGGGAGCCCATTGAAAATTACCGAATAGTGGATGTGGAGAGGATGTTTCCACTAGTGGGAGAGTCTAGGACTAGAGGCCAAAGCCTCAGAATCAAAGGACGTTCCTTTGGGAAGGAGATGAGGAGGAATTTCTTTAGTCAGAGGGTGGTGAATCTGTGGAATTCATTGCCACTGAAGGCTGTGGAGGCCAAGTCAATGGATATTTTTTAAAGCAGAGGTAGACAGATTCTTGATTAGTACTGGTGTCAGGGATTATGGGGAGAAGGCAGGAGACTGGGGTTAGGAGGGAGAGATAGATCAGCCATGATTGAATGGTGGAGTAGACGTGATGGGCTAATACTGCTCCTATCACTTGGGACCTAATGACCTTTCAATAGAAGCCCACTACAGAACTGACTCAGGACTCTCAATGGCTGGTACATTGTGCATTCAACACTAGCACTCGAAGACAAATTACTCCATTACCAGGACCTCCTTTCATTCATTGTTTTTTGGACCGTTCACTCAGTTCATCGGCTGCTGTGATCACCTACGATGTAGATGCAACAATTCTTCGGGAAGTCAACCAGCATTTGTCGGGACATCACACACAAGTCAGGAGGTGCAACATAAGCAGGGATCTTATCTTGATTAAAAGTCTTTGATGGAACAAAATAAATCAGGAGAGCTGGCAGCCCAGTGGTAGAGTTGCTGCCGACATCACCAGAGAACTGGGTTCGATCCTGAACACAGGTGCGGTCTGTACGGAGTTTACGCGTTCTACCCATCACCTGCGTGCGTTTTCTCCGGGATCTTCGGTTTCCTCCCACACTAGAAAGATGTACGGGTTAATTGGCTTGGTATAATTGTGAATTGTCCCTATTGTGTGTAGGATAGTGTTAGTGTGCGGGGATCGCCGGTTGGTGCTGACTCAGTGAGCCAAAGAGCCTGTTTCCGTGCTGTATCTCTGAACGAAACTAAATAAACTGAAAACCAAAATGAAACTAAACTGTCGCTGATATAACACAAAGCGCTGAAGTTGTCAAAGAGGGTTTGGGGAACAATACAACAAATCGCACCAGAGCCGTCAAAGAAATTAAACCTCAGTCGTCATTGGCACAGACATTCATTTGACTTCTGCCACCGTGAGGTGACCATGAAAAATAAACAACTAACCTCTGTCAGAACTCCTGGTGCATTAGAATGTGGGACTGCGCTGATAACAAAGCCTTTGGGAATGCAGAACTGGATTATTTTTAAATAGTCATACAGTCATACAGCGTAGAAACGGACCCTTCAGCCTAACTTGCAAACAACAACCAACATGTCCCATCTGCACTAGTCCTGCCTGCATTTGTTTGGTCCATATCCCTCCAAAACCTGTCCAATCCATGTACCTGTCTAATCTATATAACTAAAATTCTCATCTTGACCACTTCCTGTCTGCGCTCTGTATTGATTTTAGAAAAAAAGACTACCATATATCACAATGTTTTTTAGCCATCTTACTCACGGTCATCCTCCGCTGAGGCAGCCACAAGGATCTTTCCGATCGATGAAAAATAAAAAAAGTTATGAGTGTTTAAAAAAAATTGAGATCAGCTGATTGGTCCTCTTGTCTGTCAATCACCACGATGAAGGTAATGCCCCTTCCGGGGGGCGGACGGAAATAAAACCCCGGATGCCTGGACGTGAGTCAGTCACTCTGGAGGATCGCGAGGGAGATTCCATGACTGTGATTCTAAGCTGTGAATCGACTGAACTGTGAGTCTGCATTGTACTTGCACAAAATCATTTGTTAGCCCTTAATGACAATGCAATGAGTTGTTTGGCAATTTGGTGGCCAGCACTCTGCTTGAAATGCTATGAAATTGAATTTGGTGGCCTGCACTCTGCTTGAAATGCTATGAAACTGAATGTGGTGGCCTGCACTCTGTTGAAATGCTATGAAACTGAATGTGGTGGCCTGCACTCTGCTTGGAATGCTATGAAACTGAATGTGGTGGCCTGCACTCTGCTTGGAATGCTATGAAATTGAATTTGGTGGCCTGCACTCTGCTTGAAATGCTATGAAACTGAATGTGGTGGCCTGCACTCTGTTGAAATGCTATGAAACTGAATGTGGTGGCCTGCACTCTGCTTGGAATGCTATGAAACTGAATGCCAGCCCAAGAATCCATTCGGCCCACATTGTCCCTCTGGAAAGCAGTCCCTTCAGCCCACAACGCTCATACTAGCACTCCATCAAGCTCCCTCTGGCCACCAATATTGGAATTGGTGGAGAGATGGAATATTGCGTTGGAGGACCAGCCCTCCCGTGTTTACATGGGACACAATGGGTCCCACTAAGTCCAGTTGATTCTTAAATGTTGCGATAGTCCCAGCCTCAACTTCCTCCTCTGGTAGCTTGTTCTATACATCCACCACCCTTTGTGTGAAAAGAATACCCCTCAGATTACTATTACATTTTCTCCCTTCACCTTAAACCAATGCCCTCTGGTTCTCGATTCCGCTACTCTGGGCAAGAAACTTTGTGCATCTACTCGATCTATTCCTCTCATAATTTTATACACTTCTATAACATCACCCCTCATCTTCCTGCGCTCATAGAAATAGAACGGTAGCCTGCTCAACCTCCCCCTATAGCTCAGACCCTGGCAACATTTTTGTAAATCTTCTCTGCATCCTTTCCAACTTGACAACATCTTTCCTATAACATGGTGCCTAGAATTGAACACAAAACTTAAAATGCGGCCTCACCAATGCTTTATACAACTGCAACATGACCTCCCAACTTCTATACTCCATGCTCTGACTGATGAAGGCCATCGTCAATGCTCAAGGCATTTCTTTTGCATTATTGTTGTGAAAGGAACCATGTTGGACATTGAGGAATCCCGTCGAGCCACAAGCGGCTAAAGGAATCCCAACGAGATGCGCCCATATCCCAATTGCAGGCGTGACTCAGTTTAAGGTACACAAAAAAGCTGGAGAAACTCAGCGGGTGCAGCAGCATCTATGGAGCGAAGGAAATAGGCAATGTTTCGGGCCGAAACCCTTCTTCAGACTGATGGGGGGTAGGGGGGGCGGGGAGAAGAAAGGAAAAAGGAGGAGGAGGAGCCCGAAGGCTGGGGGATGGGAGGAGACAGCAGAAGGGCTGAGGAAGGGGAGGAGACAGCAAGGACTAACAAAATTGGGAGAATTCAATGTTCATGTCCCCAGGATGCAGACTCCCCAAGCGGAATATGAGGTGCTGTTCCTCCAATTTCCGGTGTTGCTCGCTCTGGCCATGGAGGAGACCCAGGACAGAGAGGTCGGATACGGAGTGGGAGGGGGAGTTGAAGTGCTGAGCCACCGGGAGGTCAGGTTGGTTATTGCGGACCGAGCGGAGGTGTTCGGTGAAACGATCGCCAAGCCTCCGCTTGGTCTCACCGATATAGATCTGTTGACATCTAGACATCTGACATCATGTGACTCAGTTTAGTTCAGTTTAGTTTATTGTCGCATGTACTGAGGTACAGTGAAACACTTTTTGCTGCGTGCTATCCCGTCAGCGAAAAGACAATATACGATAAAAAATCGAGCCATTTGCAGTGTAGAGATACATGATAAGGGAATATCACAGTCAAAGTAAGACATGTTACTGTGGGAGTAAAAATGTAAGAGTTTGGAGTGAATGTAATATGTGATTGTAGATCTATCTGCTTCTCTGGCTAGCACGCAAACAGTCGCCTGGTTTGGCCCCATCTTGTATCTTGCCCACCGCACAATCGGGAACCCGACAGAGAGGGAGCGGCTGAGAGGAAGATGGACTGAGTTGGAGACGGATGCTGGATAAAGGATCCGGGGAACGATGGCTGGAGAGGTCCGGGCGAGGAGAGGGACGATGGTTCACGGGATGACCAGAATGGTGGTGACGGCTGCTGCAACGGGTCTTTGTGGTCGGCTACAGCTGGGACTGTAAAATGGCCCCAACATAGTTTTATGGACTCAGAGGGCTTTTCTGTGCACTCTGTACAGACCAGAGTATTTTGCTCATGTATAGGAAAGAACTGAAGATGCTTGTTTAAACCAATTTTATATTAAGTTTCAATATCACTGAACTATCAGTCATAATTCAACAGTACTAAGGCAGGAAAGGGTAGACTGAAGGCTGAAAAATCCCCAAGGCCTGATGGTCTGCACCCCAGGGTACTTAAGGAAGTGGCTCTAGTAATCGTGGATGCATTGGTGATCATTTTCCAATTTTCTATAGGTTCAGGATCAGTTCTTGTGGACTGGCGGGTAGCTAATGTTATCCCACTTTTTAAGAATGCGGGAGTGAGAAAACAGGGAATTATAGACCAGTTAGCCTGACATCAGGAACTGAAGTTGTTGGCCAATTATAAAAGATGAAATAGCAGCATTTTGGATAGCAGTAACAGGATCGGTCCGAGTCAGCATGGATTTACATAGAAACATAGAAAATAGGTGCAGGAGTAGGCAATTCGGCCCTTCGAGCCTGCACCGCCATTCAATATGATCATGGCTGATCATTCAACTCAGTATCCTGTACCTGCCTTCTCTCCATACCTTCTGATCCCCTTAGCCACAAGGGCCACATCTAACTCCCTCTTAAATATAGCCAATGAACTGGACTCAACTACATTCTGTGGCAGAGAATTCCAGAGATTCACCACTCTCTGCGTAAAAAATGTTTTTCTCATCTCAGTCCTAAAAGATTTCCCCTTTATCCTTAAACCCCTTGTTCTGGGCTTCCCCAACATCGGGAACAATCTTCCTGCCAATAGCCTGTCCAACCCCTTAAGAATTTTGTAAGTTTCTATAAGATCCCCCCTCAATCTTCTAAATTCTAGCGAGTACAAGCCGAGTCTATCCAGTCTTTCTTCATACGAAAGTCCTGACATCCCAGGAATCAGTCTGGTGAACCTTCTCTGTACTCCCTCTATAGAAAGAATGTCCTTCCTCAGATTAGGAGACCAAAACTGTACGTAGTACTCCAGATGTGGTCTCACCATCTGTACGAAGGGGAAATCATGCTTGACTAATCTTCTGGAATCGTTTGAGGATGTAATTAGGAAAATGGACGAGGGAGAGCAAGTGGATGTAGTGTACCTGGACTATCAGAAAGCATTTGATAAGGTCCCACATAAGAGATTAGTGGGCAAAATGAGGGCACATGGTATTGGGGGTAGAGTGCTGACATGGATAGAACATTGGCTGGCAGACAGCAAACAACGAGTAGGGCTTAACGGGTCCCTTTCAGAATGGCAGGCAGTGACTGGTGGAGTATAGCAAGGCTCAGTGCTGGGACCACAGCTGTGTACAATATATATTAATGATTCAGATGAAGGAATTAAAAGTAACATGAGCAAATTTGCAGATGACACAAAGCTGGGTGGCAGTGTGAACTGTGAGGAGGATGCTATGAGGATGCAGGGTGGACAGGTTGGGTGAGTGGGCAGATGCAGTTTAATGTGGATAAATGTGAGGCTATCCACTTTGGTAGCAAAAACAGGAATGCTGATTATTATCTGAATAGTGTCCATTTAGGAAAACGGGGAAGTGTAATGAGATCTGGTGTCCTTGTTCATCAGTCAATGAAAGTAAGCATGCAAGTACAGCAGGCAGTAAAGAAATGGCATGTTGGCCTTCATAACAAGAGGAGTTGAGTATAGGAGCAAAGAGGTCCTTCTGCATTTGTACAGGGCCCTAGTGAGACCACACCTGGAGTATTGTGTGTAGTTTTGGTCTCCAAAATTTGAAGAAGGACATTCTTGCTATTGAGGGACTGCAGCGTAGGTTCACGAGGTTAATTCCCAGGATGGCGGACTGTCATATGTTGATAGATTGGAGTGGCTGAGATTGTATACTCTGGAATTTAGAAAGTTGAGAGGGGATCTTATTGAAGCATATAAGATTTGGAAACACTGGAGGTTGGAAACATGTTCCCGAAGTTGGGGGAGTCCACATCCAGGGGCCACAGTTTAAGAATAAGGGGTAAGCCATTTAGAACAGAGATGAGGAAAAACTTTTTCACACAGAGGGTTATGCATCTATGGGTCTGAAGAAGAGTCTCGTACTGAAACGTCACCTATTCCTTTTCTCCAGCAACGCTGCCTGAGCAGTTGAGTTACTCCAGCACTTTGTGTCTATCTTCAGATTGTGTTTATGTTTGGGGATGGTTATACTGAGCTGAATGCAAAAAAATAATTTCACTGTACCTTGGTACACCAGTTAATAAAGAGACCATTGAACTATTGAGTCAGCTTCCAATGCCTATACGCAATATTCTGTACATGGTATGATGCCCATGAAGTTTCAGAATGTCTGCTATTTCTTCGAAGGCCAAATGGGGCATGATCAAAATTCAATTTTATCTGAACTGGCATATACCGAAATAATAATCTCATATTTCACTCTCATAGGTTATAGGAGCAGAAGTAGGCGATTCAGCCCATCAAGTCTACTCTGCCATTTAATCATGGCTGATCTATCTCTCCCTCCTAACCCCCATTCTCCTGTCTTCTCCCCATAAGGTGGCTCAGCAGTAGAGTTGCTGCCTTACAGCGAATACAGCGCTAGAGACCTTGTTTCGATCCCGACTACGGGCGCTGTTTGTGTGGAGTTAATTACGTTCTCCCTGTGACCTGCGTCGGTTTTCCCCGAGATCTTCAGTTTCCTCCCACACTCCAAAGATGTACAGGTATGTAGCTTAATTGGCTTGGTAAATGTAAAAATTGTCCCTAGTGGGTGTAGGATAGCGTTGATGTGCGGGGATCGTTGGTTGGCGCAGACCCGGTGGGCCGAAAGGGCCTGTTTCTGCATTGTATCTCTAAACTAAACTAAACCCCTGACACCTATACTAATCAAGAATCTATCTACCTCTGCCTTAAAAATATCCATTGACTTGGCCTCCACACCCTTCAGTGGCAAATAATTCCACATATTCACAACCCACTGACTAAAGGAATTCCTCCTCATATCCTTCCAAAAGGAGCATCCTTTAATTCTGAGGCTCTGGTCCTAGATCCTCCCACTAGTGGAAACATACTGTCCACATCCACTCTATCCAGGCCTTTCACTATTCTGTAGGTTTCAATGAGGTGCCCCACATCCTTCGAAACTCCAGCGAGTACAAGCCCAGTGTCGGCATACGCTCAGCATATGTTAACCCAGTCATTTCCAAGATCATTCTCGTAATTAACAGGTAATGCCTGTGAAAAAGGATCAGCACAATAGCCTGCACCTAACTGGGATGTGTCCCGGGCTGGTAGAGCTGCTGCCTCTGAACCCAGAGACCTGGGTTCGATCCTGACTACAGGTGCTGTTTGCACAATCTCCATGTGGCCGTGAGCTTTTTCCGGGTGCTCATCTATTCTCCTACATTCCAAAGACATGTGGGTTTGTAGGTTCATGAGTTACATAGGAGCAGAATTAGGCCATTTTACCCATCATGTCTACTCCGCCATCCTATCATGGCTGATCTATATTTCTCACCTAACCCCATTCTCACGCCCTCCCCTTAACTCCTGACACCCATAGTAATCAAGAGGGACAGTTCATGCATTCACCACACTCAGAGACTTGAATATTGATTTCTCTAACTTCAAGTAACCCTTGCATCCCATCTCTCTCCATTCCATGCCCCACCCAAGTCGTTGTACCAGCTTCAAAGCTGTCTTGATGAGTCTCATTGTCTGTAACTCATTTTCTCCTAGCCCATTGCTTCTTCTTATTGAGTCCACACACAAGATTAGAAGTTGTTCAGCCAGAGATGAACACACTTCTCGGCGTCTGTATTGCGCTTCTTCTGCGTGGTGGTGGAAAGATTGGTGGAAACAGGGCCGCGATGTGAACGCTCATTCCTTGACCCCAGCCCACAGCTCATAATGTAAATACACTCTTCTAAAGCTTACCCCCCAGTTGAGTTCAGTCAAAACCCACTGAGTAAAGCACAGGAACAACTACATTTTATTTTTAGATTGAACAGCAAATTCCCCTAAACCACCGCAGGTTCAATCCTTGTCTCTGCCCGGCCAAGCCCTTCAGCCTCGTGCAAGCAGAGACACTCCAAAAGGTTACGCAGTCCCAAGCGCTCCTCCAGACGATCGACCTCGACCTAAGATGGAACCACCTTTTATAGGTCCACGAACCATGAGGGGCCGAATTACAAAGGGGTGGTCCCTTTACAGTCCAATCAAACATATTAATTACATCAATACATTATTGACAGTTCCCCAACCCAATTACAGAGTCTCCCATACATTGTTTCTATGAGAAGCTTCTGGAAGGAAGCTAACGTAACTGAATAATGCAACATTTACCCTGGAACTCAAACAAACCTGCCAGGGCTTAACGCTTTTGACCAATCAACAAATAGCTGGGTAACTGTATCATAACACTATTTACATTATTTACAATTCGTTTGCAGCAATCCAATCAAACTTCATGCATTTATAATTCTTTGGAGGACCTCTGCAGAAATCTCATTTATTCTGTCAATTGAAGAGATTCTCATACATTTCTTATCTGTGACATTGATCTGGGACCTAGACATACTGACACCATTCAGCAACTTGTCTTTTTTATAGGTACACAAAAATGCTGGAGAAACTCAGCGGGTGCAGCAGCATCTACGGAGCAAAGGAAATAGGCAACGTTTCGTGCTGAAACACAGACTTGACCAAAATGGCCTAGCAATGCATGAATCCTCTGCTAAATTTTGGTTCTATTCCTGTTCCTTTTTGGCCAGGATTTACAATAATGGCCTGTTTCCTGTATCATCATTACCTTTTTTGCATACCTTTGATTCATTTGTTCTAGATTTCTCCATATCATCGTCTATATCTCTCCTTTCCCTTTCCCCTGACTCTCAGTCTCGACCTGAAATGTTACCCATTCCTTCTCTCCAGAGATGCTGCCTGCCCCACTGAGCTACTCCAGTTTTTTGTGTCAATCTTCGGTTTAAACCAGCGTCTGCAGTTCCTTCCTACACGTAATTCAGTGTGTGATGGAGTGTTGTTTGATTTGTAATTTCTTGCCGTCACTGACTGAGGTGATCATATCAATACTTATAACATTCTGAAGGATTGACAGGGGAGATGCTGAGAGGCTGAGTCCTTTGCCTGCCGAGTCCATTGCTGGGGCCAAGATCCAAGGATTGAGATAAGGAGAAATATCACTGGTTGCCAGTCATTTCATCCTTTAGTCAAGGACTCACAATTGTATTGATTGTGCCTTATATTGTCAAACTCTGCCCTTACTTTTAGATTCCAGGGGCAGCGGGGAGATGGCCAGCCCTACCGGCAGTCTGTTCGTTTTTATCATCTTTTGTTATTTTTAGTGTTTGTTAAAAGTTTGTTTTAATGTCCTTTGGTTTCTTTTATGAGGGGGGGGGGTGGGGGATCGGGGGAAACTTTTTTTTCAGGTTCTTACTTTCCCGGAGATGTGATCATTTTTCAGATCACATTCTCCGGGCTTTGCGGCCTACCATCGCTGGAGCTGGAGGCCTCCTCGGACTGTTGTGAGCCCCACCGCGGGGCGCGGACTTAACATCGGAGCAGATCCCTTGCCTGGGATCGCTCCCACCGCGGCCTGCGGACTTACCATCAAGGGCTCGCAGTCTCGGGTGAGGCTGAGTCGGGAGCTCCAACGCCACGGAAGGTTCGATCAGCCCCGACGCGAGGTTTGAACGCCCGGCGCGGGGAGCTGATAACCCCACGATGCAGGAGCTGATCGCCTCGACGTGGAGGGCCCGAACGCCGCCGGCTACAGGAGTCAAGACCGTCCCATCAACGAAGGGCTCGAGGCCCCTGACCAAGGAAGAACACAAGAGAAGGACTTGAACTTTATTTCTCCTTCCATCACAATGAGGAATGTGTAGGAGTCACTGTGGTGGATGTTCATGTTAAAATGTGCTTTTGAGTCTGTTGCTTTTAATTGTATGACTTACCTGGCCAGTGAAATCCCTCGTATGTTGCAAAAACTATTTGGCGAATAAAGTGATTCTGATTCTGATTCTGAGATTCCAATGATGCAGCTCAATTAATTTGGTTCAGCAAGATGGCGCAGCGGTAGAGTTGCTGCCCCACAACGTCGGAGATATAGGTTCGATCATTGGCACGGGTGCTGTCTGCACGGAGTTTGCACATTCTCCCCGTGACCTGAGCGTCCAGGAGCGGAAAAGGCTGCAAAAGGTTGTAAACACTGCCCAGTCCATCATCGGCTCTGACCTCTCTACCATCGAGGGGATCTATCGCAGTACCTACCTTAAAAAGGCTGCCAGCATCATCAAGGACCCACACCATCCTGGCCACACAATCATCTCTCGGCTGCCATCAGGTAGAAGAATCTACAACATCCAGGTTCAGGAACAGCTGCTTCCCCACAGCCATCGTATTAAACACAACTTCAAACAAACTCTGAACTATAACAGCCTATTGCACTTTATCTGTTTATTTATGTGTGTATAAATATATTCTATGGTATATGGACACACTGATATGATCTGTATTTATGCCTACAATATTCTGTTGTGCGGCAGCAAGCAAGAATTTCATTGTCCTATCTGGGACACATGACAATAAACTCTCTTGACTTGACTTGACCTGCGTGGGTTTTCTTCGGGTGCTCCAGTTTCCTTCCCCACTCCAAAGATGTCCAGGTTTGTAGGATAATTCGCTTTGTTAAAAAAAATTGTAAATTGTCCCTAGTTTGTAGAATAATGCTAATGTGCGGGGGATCGCTGGTCCACGTGGACTTGGTGGGTCGAACCACCTGTTTCTGTGCTGTATCTTTAAATGAGAGAAAGCTATATTAAACAAACTCCCACCTGAACTGTAGCTTTCAGCACACAAACATATATTTTCTCAGACAGTAGGTGCCTCATAGAATCATTGATTCACATAGTATGGAAACAGGCCCTTCAGCCCAACTTTCTCACACTGACCAACATGTCCCAGCTACACCAATCCCACCTGCCTGCGTTTGGCCCATATCCCTCCAAACTGTCCTATCCATGTACCTGTCTAAATATTACTGTTAACATTGCAATTGTACTTGCCTCAACTACCTCCTCTGGCAGCTTGTTCCATGCACCCACCGCCCTTTGTGTGAAAACATTACCACTCAGATTCCTATAAAATCTTTCCCCTGTTTATTGGCTATATTTAAGAGGGAGTTAGATGTGGCCCTTGTGGCTAAGGGGATCAGGGGGTATGGAGAGAAGGCAGGTGCAGGATACTGAGTTGGATGATCAGCCATGATCATATTGAATGGCGGTGCAGGCTCGAAGGGCCGAATGGCCTACTCCTGCACCTAATTTCTATGTTTCTATGTTTCTATGTTTAAAAATTCTCCCCATCTTCCCTGCTTCATGCATCTGCTTTGTTGTACTAATTTTATCCATTTCCTTTTTTTTGAATGGGTGAGATAAGGAGTAGTAGAAAATCTGTAACAAGTAAAACAAAATCAATCTGTATTTTTTTTAAAGTTAAGACCAAGCATATTGAAGTATAGTTTGGCCCTGGCCAGGTACGATCAAACTATGACATTTTATATCCTCTCGTTTGGTTTTGGCATGAATCCCAATAGCAACCACACCAATAGCAGTAATCACACCTGCCAGAAAATAAAATGACATACTCTTCTCCGAGGGAAAGAAAATATTGTCGGTATCTTATTTTAACCAAATCAAGAGAATGTAACCTCTCACAGTAAATCTTGGTGGTGCAAGCAGTAAGAGTTGCTGCCTCACAAGCGCCTTGTTACTTGCTAACACATCCCATCCTCTGCCATTATATTCACCCCTCTCTCCATCCACCAATACACCTCTTTAGACTTTAGAGATATAGCATGGAAACAGGCCCTTCGGCCCACTGAGTCCGCGTCCACCAGCGATCACCCCGCACACTGACCTACATTCCAGGGACAATTTTACAACCTTTTCAAAGCCAATTAACCAATTGGTACATCTTTGGAGTGTGGGAGAAAACCGAAGCACCTGGAGAAAACCCACACGGTCTACAAATAGCAGGCTTAGTCATAATGGAACCCAGGTCTCTGGCGCTGGAAGGCAGCATCTCTACCACTGCGCCACTGTTCCACCCATTTTCTAACAAAATTCACATTTTTTAATTTCAAACAATTCTCAACAGAAGCAGATAGTTTTGATAGTTTGGTTTATTATCTCCTGTGCAGCATCTTCCCCTCTGTTATCAGGCTTCTGAACGAGCCTACCATAAGCTAGGATACTGACCGATTCACCTCAACCCCATTGTGGTCATTGGACTATATCTATAGAACTGATGCGCTCAATGCTGAGAACTATATTCTGCATTTTGTTTCCTTCCCTTTGTTCTACCTGCTCCACTTGAGTTTGACTCAATTTTATTTATGCACCTGGAGAAAACCCACGCGGGTCACAATAGACAATAGACAATAGGAGTAGGAGTAGGCCATTTGGCCCTTCGAGCCTGCACCGCCATTCAATGCGATCATGGCTGATCATCACCAATCAGTACCCCGTTCCTGCCTTCTCCCCATATCCCCTGACTCCGCTATCTTTAAGAGCCCTATCTAGCTCTCTCTTGAAAGTATCCAGAGAACCGGCCTCCACTGCCTTCTGAGGCAGAGAATTCCACAGACTCACAACTCTCTGTGAGGAAAAGTGTTTCCCCGTCTCCGTTCTAAATGGCTTACTCCTTATTCTTAAAATGTGGCCCCCTGGTTCTGGACTCCCCCAACATCGGGAACATGAACCGCAAGGCTCAGTGCTGGGACCCCAGCTATTTACAATATATATTAATGATTTGGACGAGGGAATTGAATGCAACATCTCCAAGTTTGCGGATGACATGAAGCTGGGGGGCAGCGTTAGCTGTGAGGAGGATGCTAGGAGGCTGCAAGGTGACTTGGATAGGCTGGGTGAGTGGGCAAATGCATGGCAGATGCAGTATAATGTGGATAAATGTGAGGTTATCCACTTTGGTGGCAAAAACAGGAAAGTAGACTATTATCTGAATGGTGGCCGATTAGGAAAAGGGGAGATGCAACGAGACCTGGGTGTCATGGTACACCAGTCATTGAAAGTAGGCAAGTAGGTGCAGCAGGCAGTGAAGAAAGCGAATGGTATGTTAACATTCATAGCAAAAGGATTTGAGTATAGGAGCAGGGAGGTTCTACTGCAGTTGTACAGGGTCTTGGTGAGACCACACCTGGAGTATTGTGTACAGTTTTGGTCTCCTAATCTGAGGAAAATACATTCTTGCCATAGAGGGAGTACAGAGAAGGTTCACCAGACTGATTCCTGGGATGTCAGGACTTTCATATGAAGAAAGACTGGATAGACTCGGCTTGTACTCGCTAGAATTTAGAAGATTGAGGGGGGATCTTATAGAAACTTATAAAATTCTTAAGGGGTTGGACAGGCTAGATGCAGGAAGATTGTTCCCGATGTTGGGGAAGTCCAGAACAAGTGGTCACAATTTAAGGATAAGGGTGAAATCTTTTAGGACCGAGATGAGAAAAACATTTTTCACACAGAGAGTGGTGAATCTGTGGAATTCTCTGCCACAAAAGGTAGTTGAGGCCAGTTCATTGGTTACATTTAAGAGGGAGTTAGATGTGGCCCTTGTGGCTAAAGGGATCAGGGGGTATGGAGAGAAGGCAGGTACAGGATACTGAGTTGGATGATCAGCCATGATCATATTGAATGGCGGTGCAGGCTCGAAGGGCCGAATGGCCTCCTCCTGCAACTATTTTCTATGTTTCTATGTTTCTATGTTTCCTGCCTCTGGCATGTCCAAACCCTTAATAATCTTATATGTTTCAATAAGATCCACTCTCATGGGGAGAACGTACAAGCTCTGTACAGACATCCCCCCCTAGTCAGGACTGAACCCGGGTCTTGGCGCTGTAATGCAGCAACTCTACCGCTGCGCCACCCCAAAATTCAAGGTTGTCTTGACCAGTCACAGGGAGAACATGCAAACTCCACGCAGAGAACACCAGAGATCGGGATTGAACTTGGTCAGGGACAGTGTCTTCCCAGTTGTTATCGGCAAACTGAATCGTCCTACCCCAACCAGAGAGCAGTCCTGAACAACTATCTACCTCATTGGTGACCTTCGGACTATCCTTAATCAGAGTTTGCTGGCTTTGCCTTGCACTGAACGTTATTCCCTTATCATGTATCTATACCAAGGGTTCCCACCTGGGGTAAATCTATCTCATTTACTTTTTCTCATTGACTGACTGTGTTTGGTTCTGGAACACCGGTATCTGTTCATCATTAGTTGAATTGAATCGAATTGAATCCTTTATTTGTCACAGTTGTTCATAAATAAGTGAACGCACGCTTTGACAGGGAGAATACTGATGTGCCTTCTCGATCCCCCATTCGCTGTGATGGCATTTCAGTCTCAGTCACAGAGGCCGAAGTCAGGAAATCCTTCAGAGGGGTGAACCCCCGAA
Organism: Amblyraja radiata; assembly: GCF_010909765.2. Taxonomy (NCBI): domain Eukaryota; kingdom Metazoa; phylum Chordata; class Chondrichthyes; order Rajiformes; family Rajidae; genus Amblyraja; species Amblyraja radiata. Next base: position 104,953,499 of record NC_045960.1, read on the forward strand.
AAGCACCTGGACCTGATGGTATACCCGGCCGTGTTCTAAAAACCTGTGCGGACCAGCTGGCGGGAGTTTTTACGGACATTTTCAACCTCTCACTTCTAAGGTCTGATGTCCCCACCTGCTTTAAAAGGGCATCAATTATACCGGTGCCCAAGAAGAGTAAGGTGACATGCCTCAATGAATATCGACCAGTGGCACTAACGCCGGTGGTGATGAAGTGCTTTGAGAGGTTGATCATGGAGCAAATCAACTCCTACATCGACAAAAACCTGGACCCACTGCAGTTCGCATACCGCCACAACAGATCAACGGTGGATGCGATCTCACTGGCCCTCCACTCCGCACTGGACCACTTGGACAACAAAAACTCATATGTCAGGCTGTTATTCATTGATTACAGCTCGGCATTTAACACAATCATCCCCTCCAAACTGGTTACCAAACTCGCAGAACTGGGTCTCTGCGCATCCCTCTGCAACTGGATCCTCGACTTCCTCGTCCACAGACCACAGTCTGTTCATATTGGTGGAAATGTGTCAGCCTCAATAACAATCAGTACGGGAGCACCTCAAGGCTGCGTGCTCAGCCCCCTGCTGTACTCACTCTATACCCATGACTGCGTAGCGAACCACAGTGCGAACTCCATCATCAAGTTCGCTGACGACACTACTATTGTGGGGCGTATCACTGATGGGGATGAGTCAGAGTACAGAAGAGAGATCGAGCAACTGTCCATATGGTGCCAGCGCAATAACCTGGCCCTCAACACCAGCAAAACCAAGGAACTGATTGTGGACTTTGGAAGGAGTAGGAGGGGGACCCACAGCCCCATTTATATCAACGGGTCGATGGTTGAAAGGGTCAAGAACTTCAAATTCCTGGGCGTGCACATCTCTGAAGATCTTTCCTTTTCCGAGAACACTAACGCAATTATCAAAAAAGCTCATCAGCGCCTCTACTTCCTGAGAAGATTACGGAGAGTCGGATTGTCAAGGAAGACTCTCTCTAACTTCTACAGGTGCACAGTCGAGAGCATGCTGACCGGTTGCATCGTGGCTTGGTTCGGCAATTTGAGTGCCCTGGAGAGGAAAAGACTACAAAAAGTAGTAAACACTGCCCAGTCCATCATCGGCTCTGACCTTCCTTCCATCGAGGGGATTTATCGCAGTCGCTGCCTCAAAAAGGCTGTCAGTATCATCAAAGACCCACACCATCCTGGCCACACACTCATCTCCCTGCTACCTTCAGGTAGAAGGTACAGGAGCCTGAAGACTGCAACAACCAGGTTCAGGAATAGCTACTTCCCCTCAGCCATCAGGCTATTAAACCTGGCTCGGACAAAACTCTGATTATTAGCAACCACTTTCTGTTATTTGCACTGCCAGTTTATTTATTCATGTGTGTATATATTTATATCATGGTATGTGGACATATTTATCTGTTTTGTAGTAAATGCCTTCTATTTTCTGTGTGCTTAAGCAAAGCAAGAATTTCATTGTCCTATACAGGGACACATGACAATAAACTCACTTGAACTTGAACTTGAACTTAACATTGTTATGTGCTATTAAAGTTGCCAGGGGTAACCGGGACGAAAAAGGTTGGGAACCCCTGATCTGCAAACTGTAAATGACTTGATTGTAATCATGTGTTGTCTTTCTGCTGACTCGTTAGAATGCACCAAAAGCTTTTCAGTGTACCTCGATACATGTGACAGTGAACTAATCTAAAAGTGAATGTGAAACTGGCTGTTACTGTGAGTCAGCAGCTCTTCGCACTGTACCACTGCACTAGGTGTTTTATATCAGCCCTAATCATATTCCTCAAAGCACTCCAAGAAAACAAATTGTTTTCAAGTTCGATAATTGATCTATTGGCAGAAGAAAATCCCCAAGGCAGCAACGTGATTAACCGGCTAATCTATTTTTCATGTTATTGATTGATGAAAGAAGATTGTGAAAGATGTGCAGAGAAACACCTTCACTTTAAACATTGCTGTAATGATTTTTACATCCGGGTTAAAACCCTGCTTTGGTTCACAAGGATAATCTGAAGGCTTGTGCCAACTTTATTTAACTTTACTGCTGGTATACTTCATTGTCAGCTTCCCCCTCAGCTAACAATGAACCATTCAATACTTCCTTGAGCATTGGCTGTGTTTTGATCTGTGTTTTCACTCCTTACCCTTCCATATCTCTGTGTCTCCCTCTCCCCTGACGTCTCGGCCCGAAACGTCACCCATTCCTCCTCTCCAGAGATGCTGCCTGGCATGAGATGAGTTAAGGGCCTGTCCCAGTTGGGCGTCATATGCGCGTCACACAGATGGCGTGCAAAGATTTTGTACATCCCAAAATGTGGGGGCGCCGTGCGTGACCGCGCGTCACTGCCTACGTCAACACGCACCATGTGCACATAATGCGCACCATGCGCGCAACACGTGCGCGGCACAACGCGTGCGTCGTGCGTCATGACGCATAAATGATGTCACGTAAATTACGCGCAAATGACGCCCAAGTGGGACAGACCCTTTACTGCAGCATTTTGTGTCTTTCTTTGGTGTAAACCAGCATCAGGTTATTGATTGGGGATGATCAGCCATGATCACAATGAATGGCGGTGCTGGCTCGAAGGGCCGAATGGCCTCCTCCTGCACCTATTTTCTATGTTTCTATCTCAGTTCCTTTTACACTAACTTTATTTAGTTTAGTTTAGTTTACTTTAGTTTACTTTAGTTTAGTTTAGTTTGGTTTAAAGATGCAATGTGGAAACAGGCTCTTCGGCCCACGGAGTCTGTGCCGACCAGTGATAGCCCATGCACCATTCGCAATACATACAGTTTTGATAGTTCAAAGAATTACTTCTCCCTATTTAGTTTTAGTTTTACTGATACAGCATGGCAACAGCCCCGATGTCCCACCGAGTCCGTGCCGACCAACAATCCCCCGTAAACTAGTTTTTTTTCCTACATATTCTTCTTTCTTTTTCTTTTTCTTTTTATTTATATAGCACATTTTTAGTCAACTTGCATTGACCCCAAAGTGCTTCACATAATTACATTCACACACACAGGCAAAGGTGGGTGAAGTGTCTTGCCCAAGGACACACACAGGCAAAGGTGGGTGAAGTGTCTTGCCCAAGGACACAATGACAGTATGCACTCCAAGCGGGATTCGAACCAGCTACCTTCCGGTTGCCAGCCGAACACTTAGCCCATTGTGCCATCTGTCGTCCCTTGTGGCTAAAGGGATCAGGGGGTATGGAGAGAAGGCAGGTACGGGATACTGAGTTGGATGATCAGCCATGATCATATTGCATGGCGGTGCAGGCTCGAAGGGCCGAATGGCCTACTCCTGCACCTATTTTCTATGTATCTATACTCGGGACAACCTACAAACCTGCTCTTCTTTTTGGAGTGTGGTAGGAAACCGGAGCACCCAGAGGAAACCCACGCGGTCACAGGGAGAACGTGCAAACACTGCACAGACAGCACCTGTAGTCAGGATCGAACCCGTGTCGCTGGAGCTGTAAGGCAATAATTCACTGCTCAGCGGGGACTCGGTGGACCGAAGGGCCTGTTTCCGCGCTTTGTCTCTATAGTCTTAAGAAGCAAGTTTCTCGGCCCAAAATGACACCTATTCCTTCTATCCAGACATGCCTCCTGATCCACTGAGTTACTCCACCATTTGTGTCTATCTTCTATGTAAACCAACATCTACAGTTCCTTCCTACACTAAAGATTTAATAATGTTTAGTTTAGTTTAGTTTAGTTTGGTTTGGTGTGGTACAAGAATTAAAGATTAGATCGAACATAAAAAGCAATAGACAATAGACAATAGGTGCAGGAGTAAGCCATTCGGTCCTTTGAGCCAGCACCGCCATTCACTGTGATCATGGCTGATCATCCCCAATCAGTACCCCGTTCCTGCCTTTCCCTATATCCCCTGACTCCGCTATCTTTAAGAGCTCTATCTAACTCTCTCTTGAAAGCATCCAGTGAATTGGCCTCCACTGCCTTCTGAGGCAGAGAATTCCACAGATTCACATTGGGAAAAAAAAAATTTCCTCATCTCCGTTCTAAATGGCCTACCCCTTATCCTTAAACTGTGGCCCCTGGTTCTGGACTCCCCCAACATCGGGAACATGTTTACTGCCTCTAGTGTGTCCAATCCCTTAATAATCTTATACGTTTCAATAAGATATCCTCTCATCCTTCTAAATTCCAGTGTATACATGCCCAGTAGCTCCATTGCTTCAACATATGACAGTCCCACCATCCGGGGAATTAACCTCGTGAACCTACGCTGCACTCCCTCAATAGGAAGAATGTCCTTCCTCAAATTTGGAGACCAAAACTGCACACAATACTCCAGGTGTGGTCTCACTAGGGCCCTGTACAAATGCATAAGGACCTCGTTGCTCCTATGCTCAATTCCTCGTGTTATGAAGGCCAACATGCCATTAGCTTTCTTTACTGCCTGCTGAACCTGCATGCTGACTTTCAGTGACTGATGAACATGGACGCCCAGATCCCGCTGTACTTCTCCTTTTCCAAACTTGACACCATTTATATAATAATCTGCACTCCTGTTCTTGCCACTAAAGTGGATAACCTCACATTTATCCACATTAAACTGCATCTGCCGTGCATCTGCCCACTCACCCAACTTGTCCAAGTCACCCTGCATTCTCATGGAATCCTCCTCACAGTTCACACTGCCACCCAGGTTTGTGTCATCTGCAAATTTGCTAATGTTACTTTTAATCCCATCATCTATTCTAAATCATTAATATATATTGTAAATAGCTGTGGTCCCAGCACCGAGCCTTGAAGTACCCCACTAGTCACTGCCTGCCATTCTGAAAGGGACCCGTTAATCCCAACTCTTTGTTTCCTGTCTGCCAACTAATTTTCTATCCATGTCAGCATTCTACCCCCAATGCCATGTGCCCTAATTTTGCCCAATAATCTCCTATGTAGGACCTTATCAAATGCTTCCTGAAAGTCCAGGTACACTACATCCACTGGCTCTCCCTTGTCCATTTTCCTAGTTACATCCTCAAATAATTCCAGAAGATTAGTCAAGCATGATTTCCCCTTCGTGAATCCGGAAGTGGCGGCGCTGTTAACAGCTGCGGCTCGCCTGCAGTCCGTCTGTTTTTACTTTTTTCTGTTGTTTTTTTTGTCTTGCTTTGGTTAAGTTTTAGTTTGTTGGGTTGTGTTAGAGGGGGTGAAACATGTTCTCTGTCGCTTCCTTAGGGGGAATGCAACTTTTTCGTGTCGTATCCCCCTTCTCTGCCTCCGTCTGCACTGAGGCCTAATGGCGGAGCTGGCGGCCTCCAACCTGCGACCGACCAACCTGCGACTGACCCCGAGGCTCCAGAGGCAGAGCCAGCCAGGACTTACCAACGAGAGGCTGGCCGTCTTCGGGGCTAAGGCAGCGGTGGCCCGACTTGCTGGTGCGGCTTTCTGGCTTTCGGCGGCGGCCTGGAGCTGATGCAGTGGGGCTCGGAGCTGAGACTGCGGGACCCGGAGCTGGGGCAGCGGCCTGGAGCTGGGGCGGCTGCCCGGAGCTGGGGCGGGGGCCCGGAGCGGAGACTGCGGGACCTGGAGCGGCGACTGCGGGATCCGGAGCTGAGGCGGCTGCCCGGAGCTGGGGCAGCGGCCCGGAGCGGAGACTGCGGGACCCGGAGCTGGGGCGGTGGCCCGGAGCGGAGACTGCGGGACCCGGAGCTGGGGCGGCGGCCTGGAGCTGGGGCGGCTGCCCGGAGCTGATGCTGTGGCGGGCCGTCTCGGAGAGGAGACGGCGTTCCGGCTTTCGGCGGCGGCGACATCACCACGGAGGTCCGCTGGACTGGAGGATGGCATCTTCGGCCTGGATCGATCGCCTCAGCGCAGAGGGAGAACAAGGAGGGAAGAGACGGAGACTAAGACTTTGCCTCCATCACAGTGATGATGTGCTTAGTGAACTCAATGTGGTGGATGTTTAATTTGTGTTTATTGTATGTTTTGTTATTATTGATTCTGTGTATGACTGCAGGCAACATAATTTTGTTCAGACCGAAAGGTCTGAATGACAATAAAGGAATCTAATCTAATCTATGCTGACTCGGACCGATCCTGTTGCTGCTATCCAAATGTGCTGCTATTTCATCTTTTGTAATTGTCTCCAGCACCTTCCCCACCACCGATGTCAGGCTAACTGGTCTAATATGCCCTGTTTTCTCTCTCCCACCTTTCTTAAAAAGTGGGATAACATTAGCTACCCTCCAATCCACAGGAACTGATCCTGAGTCTATGGAACATTGAACATAGAACATCTATAGAAGCAGGATTAAGCTGCAAAGATTCCTGGACCTATTCCATCCTGCAACTAGATCGATGCTAATTTTTCCCTCAAATCCACTTTTCCACCCATACCCTGGCCTGAGGTTTCCTGTTCAGAAATCGATTAATCTCATCCTGATGTGACAAACCAGAACAGTGAAGGAATGAAGATTGTGCATAAAAGTGGGATAAATGTAGTTATCGTACACGTCTAAGAAAAATGATGCAGACTCAACTATTTTATTCTGAAACTTGTCACAATTTATATATGGTCACAATTTATACATAGCGTTATGTTCTCTTTGAGGGAACCATATTCACTGGCCTTGTAATTATTTGTGACCTTCTACACCATCGATGCCACTCATAAATGTACAACTCTTTAACAGGTCAACCATCAACCTCCTTTATCCCAGGGAAAGTATGCCCAGCCTATCCAATCTTCAATGGTTCAATTGTACGATGTTTAGTTTAGTTTAATTTACAGATACTATGTGGAAATAGGTCCTTCGGCCTCCTGAGTCCGTGCCGACCAGCGATCACCCCATACACTAGCATTATCCAACAGAGTCTAGGGACAATTTACAATTTTACCGAAAGCCAATTAACCTTCAAACCTGCACGTCCTTGGAGTGTGGGAGGAAACTAGAGCAGTCAGGGAAAACCCGCGCAGGTCAAGGGGAGAATGTGCAAACTCCGCTAACACAAGCACCTGTAGTCAGGTTCGAACCTGGGTCTCTGGCACTGTAAGGCAGCAACTCTACCGCTGCACCCAATGGTTTTTTGGTTTCTTTATTATCATGTGCACATAAGGACAGTGAGATTCTTTCTTCATCTTTATCATTCCATGAGACATAGAAGCATTATTAGGCCATTTCAAGTTCAAGTGAGTGTATTGTCATGTGTCCCTGTATAGGACAATGAAATTCTTGCTTTGCTTAAGCACACAGAAAATAGTAGGCATTTACTACAAAACAGATAAATGTGTCCATGTACCATGATATAAATATATACACACATGAATAAATAAACTGATAGTGCAAATAACAGAAAGTGGTTGCTAATAATCAGAGTTTTGTCCGAGCCAGGTTTAATAGCCTGATGGCTGAGGGGAAGTAGCTATTCCTGAACCTGGTTGTTGCAGTCTTCAGGCTCCTGTACCTTCTACCTGAAGGTAGCAGGGAGATGAGTGTGTGGCCAGGATGGTGTGGGTCTTTGATGATACTGCCAGCCTTTTTGAGGCAGCGACTGCGATAAATCCCCTCGATGGAAGGAAGGTCAGAGCCGATGACCCATCGAGTTTGCTCTGGCATTCACTCATGGCTGATCAGGGCTCTCAACCACATTTTCCTGCCTTCTTCTCCGCATAACGTTTGACACCCTTTACGAATCAAGAACTTATCAATCTCCGCTTTAAAAATACCCAATACACTACCGTCCGTAGCAAAGAATTCTACACATACACCTCCCTCTGACTAAAGACATTCATACTCATTTCCACTCTAAAGGTAAGTCCTTTAATTCTGAGGCTATGCTCTCTAGTCCTGGACTCTCCCTCCACTGGAAACATCCTTTCCATATCTACTCCATCTAGGCCTTCTTAGCCTTATTTAAAGTCCTTCAATCCAGGCAACATCCTTCAACCTGTCAGGCCCGAGAGAATTACCTATAATATAGTATCCAGAAATATACTCCAAATATGGTCAGATAAGTATTTTGTACGGTTGCAATATCTCATCCCAAATTTTATGTGTAGAAAGAAACTGCAGATGCTGGTTTATAACAAAGATAGACTCAGTGTTGGAGTGTTTACAAGAATTATCCCCGGAATGAGTGGGTTAACATATGATGAGCGTTTGACAGCACTGGGCCTGTGCTTACTGGAGTTTAGAAGGTTGAGTGGGGACAGCATTGAAACGTACAGAATAATGAAAGGCATAGATAGAGTGGATGTGAAAAGGATGTTTCCACTGGTGGGAGAGTCCAGGGCCAGAGGTCATAGCCTCAGAATTCAAGGGCGCTCTTTTAGAAAGGAGGTGAGGAGGAACTTCTTTAGTCAGAGGGTAGTTAATCTGTGGAACTCATTGTCACAGAGGGCTGTGGAGGCCAATACAGTGGATATTTTTAAGGTAGAGAAAGACAAATTCTTGATTAGAACGGGTGTCAAGGGCTATGCGGAGAAGGCAGGAAAATGTGATTAGGAGGCAGCCATGAATGAATGGTGGTGGACTTGATGGGCCGAATGGCCTAATTCTACTCCTATAACTTGTGAACTCGTGAACTTGTAACTCAGCGGGTCACATAGCATCTTTAGGGAAAAAGGCTGGGTGACATTTCCGGTTGGGACACCTCTTCAGCCCCGACTTTTATATCCTCTGATAAACCTCTGAAGTAAACATGCCACATGTCTTCATGATCTAATTAGCATGTTAGCCCCACTCTTTTCTCTCTATTCCATTGCTATTTTATCATTTGGCCTGCCTTTGCTCGAACTTCACATGTTGTGACCTTAATCATTAGAAGTACCTCATTTTACACAATTCAGAAACCAAAATTTATCAGTCATATTGAAAAAAACCTTTCATTATATCTTGAAATTTTTTTTTTTAAATTAATGCTTATTGCATTGAATTATATTTTATTTAGGGTAAGATTTTGTTATATATTCCGCCAGGGATATGAAAATATTGGACCTGCTGTATGCCAATGTTAAAGAGGTGTACAGCTCCATAGCCCTTCCGCCACTGGGAAGATGTGACCACAACCTGGTTCAACTCCTACCAAGGTATGAGCCAATGGTCCAGAGGCTGTATGTGACCACAAGGTGAGTGAGGAGGTGGCACAGGAGGCCTGTGACGCTCTGCAGGGCTGATTTCATGTCACAGACTGGGACACACTATGTAGTCCCCGTGGAGATGGACTTAGAGACGGTGTTACCAGTTACATAAAGTTCTGTGTGGGTAACGCTGTCCCTGTGGAGACTATACACTCTATCCCCAACAACAAGCCCTGGGTCACCAGTGACATAGTGGCCCTTCTCAACCAGAAGACATGGGCCTTCAGGAATGGTGAAATGGGGAGAACGTACAAACTCCGTACAGACTTGCACCCGGAATCAGGATCAAAACTGGGTCTCTGGCGCTGTAAGCAATAACTCCACCACTATGCCACCATATATCATGTTCCGTTCTCTGTTTGGATTGTTATCTCTGGAATGCCAGAAAGAGCGGGGAGACCTGATAGCAGTGTATAAAATTACAAGGCAAAGACAGAGGGTTGACAGAAGTTTATAAATTCATAAGTGATAGAAGCAGAATAGGGACATTTTTACATTCATCCCCAGCTAATTAACCTACAAACAGGTACAGTGAAAAGAGTCTTTGGAGTGCGGGAGAAAACCGAAGATCTTGGAGAAAGCCCACGCAGGTCACGGGGGAAAAGGGGGACGTACAAACTCCGTACGGACAGCACCAGTGGGCAGGATCGAACGCGGGTCTCTGATGCTGTGGGCAGTAAATCTACCGCTGCACCACCGTGGTATCCGATTTAATCTGTAGTTTACTTTTGTTAATGCTTTAAGTATATGTTCATATTATATATGAATTCTATCAGATACTGCCCCCCCCCCACCCCATCTCAATAATTCCTTTTTTAATTAATCTTTATAAATATTTCATGGTGCTTTTGTTTTACCTTCCATGGTTTATTTTAATAAGCAATTATTTTTTTTATTCTTCGATGTCTTTATATTTTTTTGTCTTTTCATCCATCAAATCTGACATGTTGATTTCCCTCATAAATAAAGACAGAATATTTATTTAATATCTCTGCAATTTTTGCTATCATTATCAAGGTGTTTGTTGATAGTCCTTTCAAGGCACCATCAGTATGCTGATTTTTTCATGTCAGTCATGATCTTATACTGGTGTATAGAATCATGAGAGGAATAGCTCGGGTAGTTCGGCACAGTGTCTCTTGCCCAGAGTTGGGGAATCGAGGACCAGAGGACATAGGTTTAAGGTGAAGGAGAGAAAAAGATTTAATAGGAATCTGAGGGGTAATTGTTTCACACAAAGGGAGGTGGGTGTATGGAACAAGCTGCCAGAGGAGGTAGTTGAGGCTGGGACTATCCCAACATTTAAGAAACAGTTGGACAGGTATGTTAGGTGCTCCCCCCCCGCCCCCCCCGCCCCGGTGAATGCTATGTACTTACCTTTCTCTGTTTCTCTCCCGAGTGCAGGCCTCGTGGCTGTGAGTCTGGAATCAAGGGGTTAAAGGCTCCTGTACCCGATTGGCCAAGCTGCGTCAGGTGACGGTGACTCATCTGAAGCTTAAATACCAGAGTCTCCCAGGATTCTCTCTCTTCTCCGTCAACCCTGACTTGTGAGCAGACTGCTGGTGTGAGCTGCGGAAGGCCTGGCCACATGGCATAGAACTTTGTGTACTTTCACCATTACTTGTTAACAAATATTGAATTGGGATGGATAAGGGCTGACCTTAGTGTTTTCGTGTATTTTGTTTCAGGGTTATATCTCTTTAGGCAGGTTTTAGAGTCTCCGGTTCGACGGTCCATCACGTGGCTGGCTGGAGCACTGTTAAATTGTTTGTCAGTCCATCCATATCCCTGACTGGGTTGTTTGAATCAGGTTTGGGTTTTGTGTTCCATTGAATAATTAAAACTATTTTTGAACTTGAACCTGGTTTTTGAATTATGTTACGCGGCTCTGAAGTACCTGCATTCGGGAGTCGTAACAAAATGGGGGCTCGTCCGAAGCTTTGAGGACCCTAGACGTTTTTGGGGGGGTTTTTTGGTAGGCTTCTGGTGACTGAGGAAGTCTGTGTTGTGAGGGAATTTTTTCTTCCCTGTTTGTGGTAGCATTTGTGCCCAGGGTTTAGCTGGTGGTTTGGTGCTACATTTGATATGGAGTTTAAATGGAAGGACTTTATTGAGGCTCCTAGTCGGGAGTTGTTTGATAGATGTACGAAGGAGCATTTGATTTTGCTGGCAGAGAACTATGACAAGCATTCAAAGAAACATTCCATTAAATCGGTGTTGTGGGCTGCGTTGGTGGAGGGTGGGGTTTTGCCTGGCTGTGCAGACAGTCCCCCACCTTCTGTTCAGCCTGGTCAGGACATGGAGGCAGTCATTAGGTTGAAGCAGTTAGAGCTGGCAATAAGAGAGGAGGAGACCAAAAGAGCAGAGGAGGAGACCAAAAGAGCAGAGTTACAGCTGTGTGGGGCTGAGGAGGAAACCAAGAGGGCAGAGATTAGGCTACGGGAGAAGGAATTGGATGCCTCCCGGGTTTCTTCTAGGGAACGGGAGTTTGATATGAGCAAGAATATCCACCTGGTTCCCTCGTTTAGTGAGAAGGATGTGGACAAGTTTTTCAGTGTTTGAATGGGTGGCTTTGTCCTTGAAGTGGCCTAGGGACATCTGGACCTTGCTATTGCAGTGTGTCCTTGTGGGTAAAGCATGGGAGGTGTACTCTTCTTTGTCTGTTGAAAGCAGTCTGGACTATGAGTGTGTGAAGTCTACAGTATTAAGGGCTTATGAATTAGTTCCAGAGGCGTACCGGCAGAAATTCCGGCGCTTTAGGAAGTTTGATAGTCAGACTTATGTGGAGTTTGCTAGGGAGAAGGAGGCACTTTTTGACAGGTGGTGCGCTTCTCAAGGAGTGAAGGATATTGGGCAACTGCGGGCCTTGATGATTATGGAAGACTTTAAGAACTGTCTCCCTGAGAGGGTTATTACTTACCTTAATGAGCAGAAGGTGAATGAGGTGTCTAAGGCCGCGGTGTTGGCAGATGAGTATGTATTGACTCATAAAACTGATTTTGTTGGGCGATCCTATAGTTTTGGTGCACTGCCGGTTGATCATGGTGGTGTTGCCGGTGGCAGTGTCAAAGGCTGTTTCTGTGCCTGCAAGTGGCAGCACGTTGATACAGGGGGAGGTCCGAGCTGACAAGGTTGACGGAAATGTGAGGACTAAGGAAGGTCCTGTGTGCTACTATTGTAGAGGGAGAGGGCACATGTTAAAGTCGTGTCCCGTTCTGAAGCAGAAAAATGCAAAGCCTGTGGCTTTGGTGGGTACACAGAAGGCACCTGTCGTACCTGAGGTGCCTGAGTCTGATGAGTGTAGGAATTATTCTGCGTTCATCATGAATGGTTTTGTTTCTCTGGAGGATGGGGGTGACAGAGTTCCAGTATCCATCTTGCGTGATACTGGTGCTGCTCAGTCCCTTTATATTGGATAGTGTACTGCCGTTATCTGGGGAATCATCGGTTGGGTCAAGTGTCCCTGTGGTAGGATTCGAGATGGATGACATGGCAGTGCCTTTGCATACCGTGCGTCTCGAGTCCGAGTTGGTTTCAGGCCGGGTAACTGTTGGGTTACAGGCCGTGTTTTCCCGTTGGGGGAGTTTCTGTGATTTTGGGGAATGACTTGGCAGGAGGTAGAGTTTTAGTCACTCCTGAGGTGACGGCTGTTCCGATGGTGCATAGTCCTGATAGATTGGCTATGCAGCATCCGAGGGTCCTTCGAAGCTTGTGCTGTCACGAGGGCTATGGCTAAGAGCCAGGCGAAGTTGAGGATGTAGTGGACCTGAGTGAGGGCATTTTTGGGGATCAGGATGATAGATCCTGTGTTGTGAAGGGTGTTTCTACATCTCAAGATGGGGATAGTGTCTGGAAATGTGCCGGTGTCGCTGTCACAGTGACCGGCTGGTTGAGGAGCAAAAGAGTGATCCAGGTTTATCTGATCTGTTCGACTGCGCGGTGCCTGAGGGGGATATGGATTCCACAGCAAAGGGGTATTTTCTAAGGGAGGGCTTACTGATGCGAAAGTGGTCTCCCTTGGATATATCTGGGCATGATGATTGGAGCGTGTTTGATCAGATTGTGATACCTCGTCGGTATAGGGACGAGATACTCTGTTTGGCTCATGATGGTCCTCTGGGTGGATATTTGGGGGGCAATAAGACGTATGACCGTATCGTACGGAATTTTTTTTGGCCAGGGTTGAAAAAGGACGTGAAACAGCAGTGCAGGTGTTGTCACATTTGCCAGGTGGCAGGAAAGCCGAACCAATCGATTGTTCCTGCGCCTTTATATCCGATCCCTGTGGTCGGTGAGCCGTTTGAGCGGATTCTAGTTGATTGTGTGGGTCCTCTACCTCGGACAAAGGTGGGCAACAAGTTTTTATTAACAATTATGTGTGCGTCTACCCGCTTTCCGGAGGTGGTCCCTTTGCGTAGAATTACTGCCCTACCATTGTGAAGTCGTTCACTAAGTTTTTTTCGTTGTTCGGTTTGCCCAAGGTTGTGCAGAGTGACCAAGGTTCCAACTTCATGTCGAAGGTTTTTGGTCAGGTAATGAAGTTGTTAGATATTAAGCATTGTTACTCCAGTGCGTATCATCCTGAGAGCCAGGGAGCTCTCGAGAGGTTTCACCAGACTTTGAAATCTATGTTGAGGACTTACTGCCTGGAGTTTGAAAAAGACTGGGATGAGGGGGTTCATCTAGTTATGTTTGCGGTGCGTGAGGTCGTGCAGGAGTCTTTAGGGTTCAGTCCTGCTGACCTGGTGTTCGCGCATACTGTACGTGGTCCGTTGAGGGTCCTGAAGGAGAAATGGTTGCAGGAGGATACAAAGCGTAGTATTTTAGACCACGTCTGTACCTTTCGGTCTAGACTGAGCAGGGCATGCGAACTGGCAATGGGTAATCTTGCTTCTGCTCAGTCTAGGATGAAGGACTGGTTCGACAGGAAGGCTTCTAGTAGGAATTTTTCTCCAGGTGACAAGGTCCTGGTGTTGTTGCCTATTCCTGGTTCCAATCTGCAGGCTCGGTATAGCGGTCCCTATCAGGTGGTTAAGAAGGTTGGTGAGAGGGATTACGTTATTGGTACCCCTGATCGGAGGCGTAAGACTCAGCTCTGTCATGTCAACATGCTGAAGCAGTACCATGAGCAGGAGCCTGTGGAGGTTGATGGGGAGGAGCTGAGTCCTTCGGTTTCGTCTAAGCCTGTTTTGGCTGCAGTGGTGCTGCCCCCTGACACGGGTGGTGATGTGGGTGAGGCACGGTTGTCTGTGGCAGTGACGCAGGGAAAGCTGAGTAACTCTGAGGCTTTGGAGTCGCTTCCCTTGCGGTTGTCTCATTTGACTGGAAGTCAGCGGGGTGACCTGCTTGCTTTGGTGGAGTCATATGGGTCACTATTCTCGGATGTGCCTTCTCAGACGTCTGTGCTGCAGCATGACATTGACGTGGCCGGTGCTGCGCCAATTAAACAGCATCCGTATCGGGTCAACCCTGACAAGCGTCATCGTCTAAGGAGTCAGGTTGACTATATGCGGCGGCATGGCATTGCTGAACCTAGTTGTAGCCCGTGGAGTTCTCCGTGTCTACTGGCGACGAAGGCTAATGGGGAGGACAAGTTTTGCACGGACTTTCGGAAAGTGAATGGTGTAACTAAGCCGGATTGCTATCCTCTCCCACGGATGGAGGATTGCGTGGATCGTGTTTGAAGTGCATCTTTTGTGTCTAAGCTGGACGTGTTAAAAGGGTATTGGCAAGTCCCTTTGACGAGGCGGGCGAGGGAGATCTCTGCATTCGTTACGCCTGATGGCGTTACGGTAATGGCATTTGGGATGCGCAATGCGCCGGCAACCTTCCAACGGTTGGTGAACATTGTATTGTCTGGTTTGTCCTTCTGTGAGGCATACCTTAATGATTTGGTTGTGTGCTCCAGGTCGTGGATCGAACACATCGGTGATCTGAAGGAGGTATTTCATCGTCTAGCGGAGGCAAACCTAACGATCAATCTGGGGAAGTGTGAGTTTGGCCAGGCCACGGTAAGGTATCTGGGTAAGGTGGTGGGCCGGGGTCAGGTTCGCACTCTCAAGGAAAAGGTGGGGCATATTGTTGCATTTCCTGCTCCAACCTCTCGGACTGAACTCCGTAGGTATCTGGCTATGGTTGGGTACTATAGAGGATTCTGTCCAAACTTCTCTGCGGTGGCTGCCCCTTTGACGGATTTGCTGAGTCCGAAGGTAGTTTTTGTGTGGTCCGCAGAGTGTCAACAAGCCTTTGATCATACTAAAAGTCTTCTGGTGCACGCACCTGTGCTTGTGGCACCTGATTTTGAGCGTCCATTTAAGCTGGCAGTGGATGCTAGTGATCGTGGGGTTGGTGGAGTCCTTCTACAGGATGATTCAGATGGGGTGGAGCATCCAGTTTCGTACTCCTCTAAGAAGTTTTATCGTCATCAGAAGTGGTACTCCACCATTGAGAAAGAAGCCCTTGCTATTTTAATGTCTCTGAATCATTTCGAGGTTTATGTTGGCTCCTCGAATGTCCCTGTCATCGTACTCACGGATCATAATTCCTTTGGTATTTTTGCAGAGTATGAAGAATAAGAACCGGCGGTTAATGAGCTGGAGTTTGCAGCTGCAAAACTACAACCTGGAGGTCAGGCTTATCCGTGGCAAGGATAATGTCTTGGCTAACGCCTTGTCGCGCCAGTAGTGTTTTAGCTACTAAATAGTTTCTGGGATTTGGTGGTGTTTTTTCTCTCTTCTTCCGAAACTTATTCAGTATCTTTGGGTGGGGGTGTTAGGCGCTCCCCCCCCTGGTGAATGCTATGTACTTACCTTTCTTTGTTTCTCTCCCGAGTGCAGGCCTCGTGGCTGTGAGTCTAGAATCAAGGGGTTAAAGGCTCCTGTACCCGATTGGCCAAGCTGCGTCAGGTGACGGGTGACTCATCTGAAGCTTAAACACCAGAGTCTCCCAGGATTCTCTCTCTTCTTCGTCGAACCTAACTTGTGAGCAGACTGCTGGTGTGAACTGCGAAAGGCCTGGCCACATGGCATAGAACTTTGTGTACTTTCACCATTACTTGTTAACAAATATTGAATTGGGACGGATAAGGCCTGACCTTAGTGTTTTCGTGTATTTTGTTTCAGGGTTATATCTCTTTAGGCAGGTTTTAGAGTCTCCGGTTCGACGGTCCATCACGTGGCTGGCTGGAGCACTGTTAAATTGTTTGTCAGTCCATCCATATCCCTGACTGGGTTGTTTGAATCAGGTTTGGGTTTTGTGTTCCATTGAATAATTAAAACTATTTTTGAACTTGAACCTGGTTTTTGAATTATGTTACGCGGCTCTGAAGTACCTGCATTCGGGAGTCGTAACAAGGTACATGGAAAGGACAGGTTTGGACAGAATTTGGAGCTAATGTTGGCAGGTGGGACTAGCGTAGATGGGACATATTGGCTGGTGTCGGCAAGTTGGGTCGAAGGACCTGTTTCCACATGGTACTACTCCAAGACTATGACTCATGGCTTAAAACATTAACCCTGTATTTATTTCCACAAACTATTTCTTGCAATTTTTACTTCATTTTATGTTTGCGGCAGTTTCAGCATTTTGTTTTAGATTTTGTTTTATCGAGCTGAAGAATGCTTTTTTTTTCTTTATGTTCCCTTCTAATTCACTTAATTATCTTATGCTCACTCTTTTGCCATCCTCCCCATTCCAACTATCATGGATATAGTATTTGCCTTCAGTATTAATTTCCTTCGTATTTCTTTATGTATTCTCAATGTCTTCTGGAACAAATTTCTCCTAGATTGTTTTTATCAGAATTTTAAATCATTTCTAATTGCCTTTCCAATTTTTTTCGTCTCTGTCAATAAGTTTTCCAAGGGGTAGGAATGAACTGCAGATGCTGGTTTACACCGAAGGCAGACACAAAATGCTGGAGTAACTTAGGTGGACAGGCAGCATCTCTGGAGAATAGAAATAGGTGACATTTCAGGTTGAGAGCCTTCTTCAGACTGAGAGTCAGGAGAAAGGGAAAATATGGATATGAAAAGGTACAACGGCCAAATGAAACAGAATGTATGAAAAGGGACAAATCAAAGCCAGCAATGATGATCAAGGAAAGGATGATCAAGTAAAGGTCCTTCTTCAGTACATTCAGCATCCCAAGAACCTTTTCCTTTGGGGGTCCCTCTACGCAGGGCTTCTCCCCCTCTACATTGGGGACCTGGGGTGGAGGGTACTGCACCGAGGTGTTCCCTGCAACCTGTTTCTCTTGCGGTTCACAGACTCGCCAGCCGCCTGCCACTTTTGCGGGCTGGAAGAGTCTGTGCACCACATGTACATGGAGTGCGTGAGGCTGCAGCCACTGTTTGAATACCTAAACGGGTTGCTCCTTGCCTTCTGGCTGCATTTTTCACCCACCATCCTCATCTTTGGACACCCTGTGCGTAGGGGAGAGGGTAGGGCTGAAGATGTCCTGGTTGGGTTGCTCCTGGGCCTGGCCAAGCTGGCCATCCGCGGGTCTAGACGCCAGACGGTGGAGGGCTCTACTCGAGCCGGCTGCCTGCCCCTTTTCCGGGGATACGTCCGTGCCCGGCTGCGGATAGAAAGGGAATACGCCCTGTCTACGGGCACCTTGAGGGAGTTCCGCGACCACTGGGCACCGAGGGGGGTTGAATGTATCCTGGACAAAGAGTGCAATATAATTGTTTAGCAGTTGCTTAGCATATTTGTTCGTCTTGTATTATGGTGGTGTTTTGTTTTATTGTATTGTCAATACTATTTTAATATTTGAATAAATATTTTTGATTATAAAAAAAAGAACCTTTTCCTTAGTAATAACGACTGCAGTCACATCTGCCCTTCGGCCCATCGGGGCCCATGCCGACCACTGAAGCCACGCCGACCACCAATCACCCTGTGCACCAGTTCTATCCTATAAACACTAGGGACAATTTACAGAAGTTAATTAACTACAAACCTGCACATCTTTGGAATGTGGGAGGAAACTGAGTACTTGTTCATCAGTCTATGAAAGTAAGCAAGCAGGTACAGCAGGCAGTGAAGAAAGCAAATGGCATGTTGGCCTTCATAACAAGAGGAGTTGAGTATAGGAGCAAAGAGGTCCTTCTGCAGTTGTAAACGGCCCTAGTGAGACCACACCTGGAGTATTGTGTGCAGTTTCTGTCCCCTAATTTGAGGAAGGACATTCTTGCTATTGAGGGAGTGCAGCGTAGGTTTACAAGGTTAATTCCCGGGATGGGGGAACTGTCATATGCTGAGAGAATGGAGCAGCTGGGCTTGTACACTCTGGAGTTTAGAAGGATGAGAGGAGATCTTATTGAAACATATAAGATTGTTAAGGGTTTGGATACGCTAGAGGAAGGAAACATGTTCCCGATGTTGGGGGAGTCCAGAACCAGGGGCCACAGTTTAGGAATAAGGAGTAAGCCATTTAGTACGGAGACGAGGAAACATTATTTCAAACAGAGAGTTGTGAGTCTGTGGAATTCTCTGCCTCAGATGGAGGTGGAGGCCGGTTCTCTGGATACTTTCAAGAGAGAGCTAGATAGCGAAGATAGCGGAGTCAAGGGATATGGGGAGAAGGCTGAAACGGGGTACTGATTGTGGATGATCAGCCATGATCACATTGTATGGTGGTGTTGTCTCGAAGGGCCGAATGGCCTACTCCTGCACCTATTGCAGGATGCTGGCGGACATCGGCCGACAACTAGTTTTTCCACCTGAAATTGCTTCCACCAACCTCAGGCCAGACTTGGTGTTCTGGTCCCCTTCACAGAAGACTGCTTACATCATAGAGCTCACAGTTCCATGGGAGAACTCTGTTGAGGTGGCCTATGAGCGTAAGAAGCTGCGTTACGCAGAGCTTGCAGCAGAGGCAACGCAGCGTGGCTGGAACACCAAAGTCTATCCAGTTGAAGTGGGATGCAGAGGATTTGTTGCGTCATCTACCATCAGACTGCTGAAGGAGCTTGGAATCCACGGTCAGGCTCTGCGGAAGACCATAAGATCACTCTCAGAGGCGGCTGAAAGAAGCAGCCGGTGGATTTGGCTCAAGTGGAAAGACCCATGCTGGGCCCCAAGTATTTCAGGGTGAATCTTTGGGACGGTTTGACACGGGACATGCGCTGAGGGCTGATCATCCTGCAGCGGGCCGCCCTTGTGGAGGGTGTATAGTGTTAAAAGGCCGAAACACCCAGTGATGCAAGGGTACACTACTGATGATGTGTCCTGTGCCCAACTGTCCTGAAGGTTACCCAGGCCAAGATATACGTATCCACTCCCCCCCCCCCGCCCCCCCACCGATGTTGAGCATCTACCACTCTCAACAATCAACGAATGTCGTGAAATGCTCCCCACCTATTGGCACAAGGGACTTCTTAACATCTTGTCCTGTGTATTTGATTCTGATAATCTGGACTCGTCCAGTGACTGCTGTGAAAGGACAGCTGACAACATGGGAAAGTCCACGTGACAGCTTGGAGAGACAGCTGACAGGAGGGAACAGACCCCACTGGGGCCGTCATGGGCTAGCTACCCATGATAGCAGTCCCCAACGCTGTTTCAGTTAGTTGGAGACACCCGCTAAATGCTACTAAAAGTAAATTAAAGAGAATACCCCTAGAGCCTGCGAGAGTGGGGGCGGAAAATGGCCCACCGATTGATAACACGGTTACAGACCCAGGAACGGAAACGACTACGGACAAGGAGAGCATGGCACATGAGACATCCACAACAGCTGCGGGACACAAACTTCAGGTGTGCATTTGTGGTTGGGAGAAAATTACATCAGTGAAGGGCTTGAAGATCCACCAAGGGAGGAAAAAGTGCTTGAGAGAGCAGAGACATGGGCCTCGCATTGACCAGTACTTCTTACGAAGCAACCAGTCAAATCAGTCGAGTGAAGCACAGCGACAGGACTCAAACCAAAGTTCGCAGAGCATCAGCACCCATGTCACTGAAGAGGGTGATACAAGCACAGAAATGCCGGTGGAGGAGCCCACGCAACAACGACAAAGACCTCCATTGGAGGGAAAGATCAAAGGGCACAAACCTGGAGTGAAATGGCCCAAAGCTGTTGAAAAGAAAGAGTGGGAGACGGTCAACAGTGACCTTATACATATCTTGGAGCAACAAGCGGGCACAGCAGTGGAAAAGCTTGAAAGGATGGGCAACACAATCTACAGCTATGGAGAAGAACGGTTTGGGGTGAGTAAAGGGAGAGGTGGAAAGAAATTACCAACACCAATCAAGTCCAGGAGGCAGCAGGAGATCGAGAGGCTAATCAGAGAGAGGAGACAGTTGAAAAAGCAATGGAAAAAAGCAACTGAGGCAGAGAGAGAAGGTCTCATGCTACTCCAAGAGGACATCAAGAGCCGATTGGCAACCTTGCGAAAAGCAGAGAACTTGAGGAAACTTCGCAAGAAGAAAGAACACACAAGAACACGGTTCTACAAAGACCCTTTCAAGTTCATCAAAGACCTCTTCGCAAAGGAAAAAAGTGGAACTTTGAAAACATCAAAACGGGAATTGGAGGAACACCTGGAAAAGGCCCACCAAGACACGAAAAGGCATGAGCAGTTAGTCATCCCACATGACATCCCGCCTATTCAACCACCTGAATTCAACCTGGACACCAGCCCTCCAAGATGGAAAGAGGTAGAGAACACTGTCCGGCGAGCTAGAGCAGCATCAGCTCCGGGGCCAAACGGAGTACCATACAAGCTCTACAAGAACGCACCGGATGTGTTACGCTTTCTATGGAGGCTCATGAGGGTGGTGTGGAAGAAGCAAACAATACCTAAGGCGTGGCGAAGGGCCGGCGGCGTGCTAATACCTAAAGAAAAGGATGCGTCAGACATCAGCCAATTCCGGCCAATATGTCTCCTCAACGTCGAGGGAAAAATCGTTTTCAGCATTGTATCACAAAGGCTGTCCACCTATCTGGTAACAAACAAGTACATTGATACATCAGCACAGAAAGCAGGAATTCCAGGATTTTCGGGCTGCTTGGAGCATACAAGCATGATCTGGCACCAGATCTAAGCAGCTAAGAAGGAGAAGAGAGACCTACATGTGATCTTCCTCGATCTGGCCAATGCATTTGGTTCAGTTCCCCATGAACTCCTTTGGGAATCTTTTGCCTTTTTCCATGTACCAGAGCTCATCACCACACTGGTCAAGAGCTATTTCCAAGACCTGCAGCTGTGCTTCACAACAGCTGACTTCAGTACAACATGGCAGCGCTTGGAAGTAGGCATCATGGCAGGCTGCACAGTCTCACCCTTGGCCTTTACAATGGCCATGGAAGTCATCATCAGGGCCTCAAAATGGGTGGTGGGCGGTGAACGAACCAGGGCTGGGCTCTGTCTGCCACCCATCAGGGCATACATGGACGACATGACCACACTAACCACTACTGCAGCATGCACCAAGCGGCTACTTGGAAAGCTGCAGGAGAACATCAAGTGGGCCCGAATGAAGATCAAACCAAGTAAATCTCGAAGCATCTCCATAGTCAAGGGGGTGCTTAGAGACACAAGGTTCTGTATCGGTGATGACCCAATACCAACAGTGTCTGAACAGCCAGTTAAAAGCCTGGGCAGATGGTACAACGCAAGTCTCAAGGACAAAGAGCAGGTACAACAACTAAGGCAAGAAATTGTCAACGGCCTGGAGAACATCAATCAGACCCTACTGCCTGGGAAACTGAAGCTCTGGTGCCTACAGTTTGGACTCCTTCCTCGGACAATGTGGCCACTGACCGTTTATGAAGCCCCAATAACAACTGTGGAGAAGATGGAGCGAACCATAACTTCATACGCGAAGAAATGGCTCGGGGTCCCACGATGTCTAACTAACATCGGCCTATATGGCAAAGGGGTCCTGGAACTACCTCTCACTAGTCTAACAGAGGAATACAAGTGTTCTAAAGTAAGACTCCAGATGACACTGAGGGACTCTAGAGACAAGACCATCAGTGCTGTTGCGCCGCCCCTAGTAACTGGCCGGAAGTGGACACCATCTGATGCAGTACAGCAAGCTTCATCAGCCCTGAGACACAAAGACATCGTGGGGCAAGTCCAGCAGGGAAGAGGAGGCTTTGGCCTTACGACAAGTAAACCAACTTGGCGAAAGGCCACAACATCAGAGCGGAGGACATTGGTGGTCGAGGAGGTGCGGCGACAAGAGGAGGCCGCAAGAAGTGCAAAGGCGGTCTCTCTTGCCAAACAGGGGCAATGGATGCAGTGGGAAGGTGTGGAGCGGAGGAAGATCAGCTGGAAAGAACTATGGGAAATGGAAGCAAGCAAGATCAGCTTCATCATCAGAGCGACTTATGACGTGCTTCCATCACCAAAGAACCTCCATCAGTGGTACGGCGAGGATCCAACCTGTGCCCTCTGCCCAACTCCAGCGACCCTCAAACACATCATGGTAGGCTGCAAGACCAGCCTCACGCAAGGGAGATATACGTGGCGGCATAATCAGGTACTAAAAAGCCTGGCATCAGCCCTTGAGAACAGGCGGTGTGCGACCAACTCCTTGCCTCCGAGAGCAAGCAACCCCCCCCCCCCTAAGGGCAACAACCTTTGTCCGAGAAGGACAGAAAACATCTAAACATCCTTCCACCAGATCAGAAGAAGGAAACCTATGCAGGGCCCGCGACTGGAGGATGCTGGCGGACATCGGCCGACAACTAGTTTTTCCACCTGAAATTGCTTCCACCAACCTCAGGCCAGATTTGGTGTTCTGGTCCCCTTCACAGAAGACTGCTTACATCATAGAGCTCACAATTCCATGGGAGAACTCTGTTGAGGAGGCCTATGAGCGTAAGAAGCTGCGTTACGCAGAGCTTGCAGCAGAGGCAACGCAGCGTGGCTGGAACACCAAAGTCTATCCAGTTGAAGTGGGATGCAGAGGATTTGTTGCGTCATCTACCATCAGACTGCTGAAGGAGCTTGGAATCCACGGTCAGGCTCTGCGGAAGACCATAAGATCACTCTCAGAGGCGGCTGAAAGAAGCAGCCGGTGGATTTGGCTCAAGCGGAAAGACCCATGCTGGGCCCCAAGTATTTCAGGGTGAATCTTTGGGACGGTTTGACACGGGACACGCGCTGAGGGCTGATCATCCTGCAGCGGGCCGCCCTTGTGGAGGGTGTATAGTGTTAAAAGGCCAAAACACCCAGTGATGCAAGGGTACACTACTGATGATGTGTCCTGTGCCCAACTGTCCTGAAGGTTACCCAGGCCAAGATATACGTATCCACTCCCCCCCCCCCCGCCCCCCCACCGATGTTGAGCCTACCACTCTCAACAATCAACGAATGTCGTGAAATGCTCCCCACCTATTGGCACAAGGGACTTCTTAACATCTTGTCCTGTGTATTTGATTCTATTGTCTATTGTCACCTGGAGAAAACATCCAAACTCCGTATAGACAGCACCCATAGTCCAGAGCTTGTTGCAAGTAACCATGTGGTATCTCGGATATTAAGAATACGCCTTCACACTGCACTTTCATTTACATCATAGGGACAAGATTGAAATCCAAAGGTTTAATATCCTGCCAGTCAGTCTGCTTTAATTGTCCCATATTGAAATCCCTGTCTTATTTTGAAGGTTTTGTTATCCAGTGCAAGTTGCCAGTCAAGTAGAGCTAGTGAGTTCCTGGCAGGTCTGCCTTTGTGTTTGTGAGTTCATCTGAAAGTGTATTATACACCAAGGCCACATTTAAAGCTAAAGGCATTTAATGTGTTTTCTATAATATCCATTATTACTCAACTGTAATGCTAGGGGGGTGAATAATAGACTCTGTGGCAGAGTTCATTGTGTATTAAAATTGCGATTTATTACATATTAGCACAAAGTGTAAATGCCGTTCCCAATACTCTGATCACCCCTTTGAGGACAATCTTTAATGACAATCCCTCCGTCTCTTTCTTCACAGTTAAAGTATGACATCTTCTCTAGTTACATCCAATGCTTTATTGTTTAAGAAAGAACTGCCGATGCTGGGAAAATCGAAGGCAGAGAAAAAAGCTGCAGAAACTCAGCGGGTGAGGCAGCATCTATGGAGCGGAGGAATAGGAAACGTCGCCTATTTCCTTCGCTCCATAGATGCTGTCTCACTCGCTGAGTTTCTCTAGCTTTTTTCTCTATCTCCAATGCTTTACTGGTGTTTCTTACCGAAAGACATAGGCTAATGGAAGTCGTGCACAACATCAGTCGTCCAAAAGATAAACGTGAATAACATGAGCGACTCTAAAGTCCTAAGCAAGAAACATTTTTGCAAATACAACTTGCTGCTGAAATATCAGGGCGGCAGGGTGGCACAGTGGGAGAGTTGCTGCCTTATAGTGCCAGAGGTTCGATCCTGACTATAGGTGCTGTCGATACGATGTTAGTACGTTCTCCCCGTGACCTGCGTGGATTTTCGCCGAGATCTTCGGTTTCCACCCACGCTCCAAAGACGTACAGGTTTGTAGGTCAGTCTGAAGAAGGGTTTCGGCCCGAAACGTTACCTATTTCCTTCGCTCCATAGATGCTGCTGCACCCGCTGAGTTTCTCCAGCATTTTTGTGTACCTTCGATTTTCCAGCATCTGCAGTTCCTTCTTGAACAGGTTTGTAGGTTAATTGGCCTGGTATGAATGTAAATTGTCCCTAGTGTATGTAGGATGGTGTTAGTGTGCGGGTGTGGACTGGTCGGTGTGGACTCGGTGAGATGAAGGGCTTGTTTCGGCGCTGTTTCTCTAAAACTAAAAAAACTAATACAATTCAATGGGCGACTTAGCTGAGATAATCAGTGGTGTTATTAAATTTCAAAGTGGAGCTTTTCATAAGTTCTAGGAGCAGAATTAGACCATTCAGTCCAACAAGTCTACTCCGCCATTCACTTATGGCTGATCTATCTTTCCCTCTCAAACCCATTTTCCTGCCATCTCCCCATAACCCCTGACACCCGTACTAATCTAGAATCTATCAGTCTCCACCTTAAAAATATTCATTGACGTGGCCACCACAGCTGTCTGTGGCAATGAATTCTACAGATTCACCACCCTCTGACTAAAGAAATTCCTCCTCATTTCCTTATTATCACGTACAAAGGTACAGGGAGATTATTTTCTTCATCTTTGTCACAAATTCATTAAACATAGGACCATTATTAGACCATTCGACTCACCGAATGTGCTCCGTCATTTGATCACGGCTGATCAATTTTTCCCTCTCAACCCCATTCTCCCGCATTCTCCGCATAACCTTTGACCCCCTTCCTAATCAAGAACCTATCAATCTCCAAGTTCTTCTTCTTATCGAGTCCACATACAAGATTAGAAATTGTTCAGCTAGAGCTGAACACACTTCTCGGCATCTGCACAATGGTGTCTGTCTTGTCGCTTCTTGTGCTTCTTGTGCGTGGTGGTGGAAAGATTGGTGGAAACAGGACCGCGACGTGAACGCTCTTTCTTTGACCCCAATCTCCAAGTTAAAAATACCCAATGACTTGGCCTCCAATGACTGCCGTCGGTGGCAATGAATTCCACATCTGACTAAAGAAATTCCTCCTCATCCCCTCATATCCATTCTAACCAGAGGACACAGGTTTAAGGTGAGGAGAGCAAGATTTTATGGGAATCTAAGGGGTAACTTAAAGGGATCACACAAAGGGTGGTGGGTATATGGAACAAGCTTCTGGCGGAGGACACAAAATGCTGGAGTAACTCAGTGGTTGGGGCAGAATTTCTGCAGGGATGTAATTGGCGACGTTTCGGGCCGAGACCCTTCTTGAGACTGATGTCTGGGAGGGGGGGGGGGAAAGATAATGTAGGCGTAGGCAGTACGACTATTGTAGGTATGTTGCAAAACGTACCTGAAGCGTCGCTGAAAATCTGTCCCAGCCCGTGTGCGCGATTTTGGCGCCGTTTATAGGGGGGCGGGTTTAAAACGCGATTAGGCTGTTCAAATCGAGGTTTTTCAGCCTAGTTAATTATTAACGAAAAATCGCTGGAAGATTCCCTCGCTTGAGCGAGGGAACTAAAATTAGTTTTAAGGGCTTTATTTAATTGTTATTGTAGGTTAAAAATTAACCTCTAAATCCCCGACAGCCGGCAACCGGCAGGGTCTCATACAGGGGAAAACGGAAGGTAGGCTGTTTATTTTTACGTTAAAAAGGGCTTCTTAAGATCCCTTTATACAAAGTTTAATGTTGCGAGTAGCTAATTTTGGGCCCATTATATCCCTCAGTATTTTTCTGGGCATTTGGGGTACAAATCTACCGCAATGTGAACGTTCCAAACCAGCGCGTTCAGAGGATCCCACTAGAAAGCTGATTTAAATGGACTTTAATTTACAGCAATTAAACACTAAATTCCTTCCATTTGGCCTATAAATTAATGTAAATGAGATTTAAAAATCATGTTTTATTGTGAATTATTTGTGAATATTATTTGGACACTTAGGCTATTTAAAAATGTTAATCATTTCTTAAGAAATGGATAGATGTTTAGATCTCGTAATTGAAGTTTGGAATTAGCTACAATTGGGTAACTAACTAATTATATGCTTTAATTTCAGGTCATCCAAGTAAGATTGTTTTATATTTGTTTCAGAATGCTTCAATCTATGATAACTGAAAATTTCATTCAGTTCTCTTAATTTTTAAGAAAGTTATGGGCTTTTGACTGTCCACGATCTCAGCTTTTTTGTTATGTCCATAGAAAATCAATAGGGAACAAGATGTTAATTTCCAAGTATGAAAATGGCCATAACCTTTTTAATACTTGAGATATGAAAGTGAATTAGGTGTCAAATTAAACTTATTTTTATGCTTTATCTGATGGGATAAATTGCAGACTTGATTTTTTAAATCTCAAAATGTTGTAACATTGCTAACTATTGGGAGAACTGGGAAGGGGAGATAAAGCAAGGGCTATCTGAAGTTAGAGAAGTCAATATTACAACGTGTAAGATGCAATTAGATATGTACTTGGATGGGACAGGTTTGGATGGATATGGGCCAAACGCGGGCAGGTGGGACTAGTGTAGATGGGACATGTTGGTTAGTATGGGCAAGTTGGGTTGAATACAATACAATACAATACAATACAATTTATTTGTTATCATTTGAACCTCATTGAGGTTCAAACGAAATTTGGTTTCTGCAGTCATACACACAAGAAAAAGAACCAAGACACAACACAATTTACACAAACATCCATCACAGTGAATCTCCTCCTCACTGTGATGGAAGGCAAAGCTTCCACAGTATGGCGCTATATAGGTACGGCACGTGGAGAGCCAAGAGAGCGACAGAATGCTGCAGTATGGAGAGAATGGGCTATGCTCGTGAATGAAGCACAATGTCAATATGCGGGTACAGCAAATAATTGGAAAACAAACTGGACATTTGGGCTTTATTTCAGAGGGGACAAAAATCGGCGGTGGTGCGGTCTTTTGCTGCAGTTGCAGCTGACAGAGGTGCAGTTGTCAAGGGAAACTCACAAAAGGCTACCGCAGCAAACTCTCAATCACCATTATAACTAACAGCTACACGATCAATTCTCCCTGCCTGTCAACTGTGCCTCAGACAGTTCAAGGATACTTCACTTAAAGGGACTACACACCTCGTCGAGGGTTGCGTGCACTGCAGCGTGTCAGGGGTCATGGGGAGAAGGCAGGAGAATGGCGTTAGGAGGGAGAGATAGATCAGCCATGATCCAATGGCAGATAGGACTCGATGGGCCAAAAATGGTCCATTTCTGCTCTTACAAGTTATTAACTCATATTGGATGTGCCTGTGCTATTTTCAAGGGATTAACATTGATGATGCATCTCAATAGGGCTTTGGTTAGGCTGCATTTGGAGTATTGTGCACAGTTCTGGTCGCACCTATTACCGGAAAGATGTGGAAGCTTTAGAGAGGGCGCAGAGGATTTGCCTACCATCAGCCTCGTGGGAGACCCTTGGACTATCTTCAATCTTACTTTAGGGGTCAGGCAGCATCTCTAGAGAAAAGGTCTACATCGGGGCCTTTGCTCTACCTCGGGACACGTGATACTAATAAGCTGAGCTAAACTAAGAATACTGCCTAGGGCGGCACGGTGGCGCTGGGGTAGAGTTGCTGCCTTACAGCGAATGCAGCGCCAGAGACCCGGGTTCAATCCTGACTACGGGTGCTGTCTGTACATTCTGCCCGTGACCTGGGTGGGTTTTCTCCGAGATCTTCGTTCCCCCCACACTCCAAAGACGTACAGGTTTGTAGGTAAATTTGCTTGTATAAGTGTAAATTGTCCCTAGTGGGTATAGGATAATGTTAATGTGCTAGGATCACTGGGCGGCGTGGACCCGGTGAGCTGATGGGGTCTGTTTACATGCTGTATCTCTCAACTAGGTTAGACAGTTTCAGCTACAGGGAGTGGTTGGATGGACTTGTATTATTTCCCCCGGAATGTTGGAGATAGAGAGGAAACTTGCTGGAAGTATAAAATGAAATGCGAGGCAGTTTCAGTTTAGTTTATTGTCACGTGTTCCAAGGTACAGTGAAAAGCTTTGGTTGGAAAGCAAAGAAAATATTTGATTACAATCAGTCCATTTACAGTGTATAGATACATGATGAGGGAATCATGTTTTAATGCAAGGTAAAGCCAGCAAGATCCGATCAAGGATAGTCCGAGTGTCACCAATGAGGTAGATGGTAGTTCAGCACTGCTCTCTGGTAGAGGTAGGAGGATTCAGTTGCCTGATAATGTAAATTGCTCGTTTCTATGCTTCCCCTCAGTCTAGTTTCAGTAAAAACACTGAATCAAGCATTTGAAACAACTAAATTTAATATTACCAAAAGCACATTACAGTTCAACTACTGTACCTATCCCACCGTGGGTTCGATCCCCGTGTCTGCCTGTTCAAGCCCTCTAGGCCTCGCTCAGACAGAGACACTCCAGAAGGTCATGCAGTCCCAAGTGCTCTACCAGAAGATCGAAGCTGAGTCTTGTGATCGCGGACTTTTATATGTCCCGGGACCTCGAGGGGCCGAACCACACGGGGGTGGTCTCTTAATAACCCAATTACAGATATCGATTAACCCCATACATAACAGGCATTTCCCAAACCCAATAATACAGCAGCTTATACATTGTATAAGAAAGAAAGCTCTCGAAGGAAGCTAACAAGAGCAAACATTGAAACATGTGCCCCGAGATTCTAACAATCTCTCCATGGCTCAACAGTTCGACCAATCATCAATTAACAAGATGACCATCTTGCAACATTATGTATACTATTTACAATGCTTTTGCAGCAACCCAATAGAAATGATGCATTTAAGGTTAGTTTGCAAAACCACTATACATGTTATCAATTTAGAAGAAACATGGAGAACACCTGGACCCCTTACCATCCTGCATATCAGTCTGAGCCAATCAAACCCTGTAAGGTTCAGCTGACAAGGGTTAAGCAATTCTGACAAGTGCAGGGATCCTCCATTTTATGGTGTCTTTAATTTAGCCAATATTAACAATAACAACTGGGAAGAAACTGTCCCTGAATCTGGAGGTGTGCGTTTTCACACATCTATACCTTTTGCCTGATGGGAGAGGGGAGAAGAGGGAGTGGCCAGGGTGTGACTCATCCTTGATTATGCCACTGGCCTTGCCGAGGCAGCGTGAGGTATAAAAAGGGTATAAAAAAGATAGTGGACAGTCAGAACCTTTTTCGCGGGTGGAAATGTCCAGCACTAGAGGGCATAGTTACAGAGTGAGAAGGAGAAAGTTTAATGTTCAAGACACATCTCAAGTCTGAAGAAGGTTCCCGTCCTGAAACATGGTCTTTCTATTTACCTCCATAGATGCTGCCTGACACACTGAATTGTTCCTGCAGCTGCAGTCTCTTGTGTCTCCATCCTTAGTTTGAACAGAGTATGTGAGTTTGCTTCCATTCAGATTCTTGCAGAATGTTAGAGGGTAACTAGACTAAGTGGAACCCGTTGGGTCCCATTCTCACACGAGAGGGCTGGTCCCCAACACAATATTCCACCTCTCCACCAATTCCAATATTCCACCACTCACGCATAGCCCCCAACTGCGCAGGTGCGGGTGAGGGGTTCCTGTTGCGATGCCCCTGATCCCCCTTCCTCCCCACACTCCCCCACTCCACTCCTTGCCCTTCCCTCCCCAACACACTCATTCATTCCCCCCCTCAAATCCCCCCCCCCATCCACTCTTAGCGGCTCTCCGGCGGCTCAGCCATTTCCTCCCATTGGGCTCCCATTGTGACGTAGAACACGCGGGTATTACTGCGCAAGGTGCAGCTGACGGGCACGGCGAGTAGAAAATGGATTTATTAAAGCTTCAAATGTGAATAACTCTTAAAACATAACAACAATTTAAACGTTAAAGAGGAGATTTATTCAGTCCTTTCATTCTTGTTTCGTCTTTTGTTGCGTTCTACAGCTGGGGAGGGGGTCGGTGTCAGGTGGGGCTGTCGGGGTCGGTGGGGGATGGGGGAGCCTCCTGCTGCCGGGGAAGGGGACGGTTTCAGGTGTTGGCCAGTGGGGGGGTTCTGGAGGGCTAGTATCGGTGTTGTGTGCCGAAGGGACTGGTTTCCAGAGGGCTAGTATGGACATTGTGGGCCAAATTGATTCTTGGGCTTGTCCTGAAGCTGCGGACAGGGAGGCTTCAGGTAGGGGTCGGGGGAGCGTTCTGTAGCCGGGGAAGGGGACGGCTTCAGGCAGGGGCCTCCCGCTGGGTGGGGAGGGGGGTGGGGGGGGTGCGAGGGGATGGGGGGAGGGGGGGGATGTGGGTGGTGGGCTTCACAGGCGCCCGGCCCTGCCAGCGCCCAGCCACACCAGCGCCTGGCACCCCCACTCTCACTCCTCACTTCCCCAGGATGTCGAGTTTAGAGCAGTCGGGCAGGCTCCGCGCTCCGGGTGGCATCTGGACTCACAGTTCACTCACTCACGGCTTCTGGACTCACAGTTCACTCACTCATGGCTTCTGGACTCACAGTTCACTCACTCACGGCTTCTGGACTCACAGTTCACTCACTCACGGCTTCTGGACTCACAGTTCACTCACTCACGGCTTCTGGACTCACAGTTCACTCACTCACGGCTTCTGGACTCACAGTTCACTCACTCATGGCTTCTGGACTCACAGTTCACTAACTCACGGCTTTTGGACTCACAGTTCACTCACTCTCGGATTCTGGACTCACAGTTCACTCACTCTCGGATTCTGGACTCATAGTTCACTCACTCACGGCTTCTGGGCTCCCAGTTCACTCAGTCATAGTATCTGGACTCACAGTTCACACACTGAAGAAGGGTTTCGGTCAGAAAAGTTGCCTATTTCCTTCGCTCCATAGATGCTGCCATACCCGCTGAGTTTCTCCAGCAATTTTGTCTAGATAGATTTTTGATTTGTATGGGTGCCAGGGGATATGGTGAGAAGGCAGGAGAATGGGGTTGAGATGGGGAGATAGATCAGCCATGATTGAATGACGGAGTAGACTTGATGGGCCGAATGGCTTAATTCTGTTCCTATCACATGAACTTGAACTTCTGAACTAAAGGAAGAACACAAAATTGTCATTTCTACATGCAATTTAACCTACAGGTTTTCCAACACCCTTTGTTCCAGAGCATTTCTGGATTATCCGTTTTGCCGAACCAACAGAGTCTTGGGGGGTGTGGGGGGGTGAGATATCGGCCCGCAAAGTCGGCCGTGGAATTTGACTATGGGGATGTGTCTGCGCCTATGGCCGGGCCAGAGTTCCAGAGCCCAGGCCGCGGGTGTAGATGCGACTCGCCGAACAGCCGCGGAAATCCCGATGAGGTCAAGATCGGCCGCCTCACCCAGCCTAGGCACCACATTTCCGGGAGGACTTCCAGCGGGCGATTTTGTCCAGATCAAAGTGGGGGGGGGGGGCGCGCACAGACCATCTTAGCCGGAAAATCAGTGGTGGACTTGTACTGTGAGATTTAAAACTTTCAAAATTCTTCTTTATTTTTACTTTCTGCTCCCTTTAATCTTATTTTAGATTCATAGAATCTTATAGCATAGAAACAGGCCCCACGGCCCAACTTGCGGAGAGAGAAAACGGGGAATTACAGACCAGTTAGTCTAACATCGGTAGTGGGGAAACTGCTAGAATCAGTTATTAAAGATGGGATAGCAGCACATTTGGAAAGTGGTGAAATCATTGGACAAAGTCAGCATGGATTTACGAAAGGTAAATCATATCTGACGAATCTTATAGAATTTTTCGAGGATGTAACTAGTAGAGTGGATAGGGGAGAACCAGTGGATGTGTTATATCTGGACTTTCAGAAGGCTTTCGACAAGGTCCCACATAAGAGATTAGTATACAAACTTAAAGCACACGGTATTGGGGGTTCAGTATTGATGTGGATAGAGAACGGGCTGGCAAACAGGAAGCAAAGAGTAGGAGTAAACGGGTCAGAATGGCAGGCAGTGACTAGTGGGGTACCGCAAGGTTCAGTGCTGGGACCCCAGCTATTTACAATATATATTAATGATCTGGATGAGGGAATTGAATGCAACATCTCCAGGTTTGCGGATGACACAAAGCTGGGGGGCAGTGTTAGTTGTGAGGAGGATGCTAGGAGGCTGCAAGATGACTTGGATAGGCTGGGTGAGTGGGCAAGTGCATGGCATATGCAGTACAATGTGGATAAATGTGAAGTTATCCACTTTGGTGGCAAAAACAGGAAAGTAGACTATTATCTGAATGGTGGCCGATTAGGAAAAGGGGAGATGCAACGAGACCTGGGTGTCATGGTACACCAGTCATTGAAAGTAGGCATGCAGGTGCAGCAGGCAGTGAAGAAGGCGAATGGTATGTTAGCATTCATAGCAAAAGGATTTGAGTATAAGAGCAGGGAGGTTCTACAGCAGTTGTACAGGGTCTTGGTGAGACCACACCTGGAGTATAGCGTACAGTTTTGGTCTCCTAATCTGAGGAAAGACATTTTTGCTATAGAGGGAGTACAGAGAAGGTTCACCAGACTGATTCCTGGGATGGCAGGACTTAAATATGAAGAAAGACTGGATAGACTCGGCTTGTACTCGCTCGAATTTAGAAGATTGAGGGGGGATCTTATAGAAACTTACAAAATTCTTAAGGGGTTGGACAGGCTAGATGCAGGAAGATTGTTCCCGATGTTGGGGAAGTCCAGAACAAGGGGTCACAGTTTAAGGATAAGAGGGAACTCTTTTAGGACCGAGATGAGAAAATCATTTTTTACACAGAGAGTGGTGAACCTGTGGAACTCTCTGCCACAGAAGGTAGTTGAGGCCAGTTCATTGGCTATATTTAAGAGGGAGTTAGATGTGGCCCTTGTGGATAAAGGGATCAGGGGGTATGGAGAGAAGCAGGTACAGGATACTGAGTTGGATGATCAGCCATGATCATCTTGAATGGCGGTGCAGGCTCGAAGGGCCGAATGGCCTACTCCTGCACCTATTTTCTATGTTTCTATGTTTCCATGTTTGCCCACATTGACCAACGTGTCCCATCTACACAAGCCCCACCTGCCTGCGTTTGGCCCATATCCCTCCAAACCTGTCCTATCCATCTGCCTGTCTTAATATTTCTGGAGCGTTGCAATAGTCCCTGCCTCAACTACAATACCTCCTCCAGCTTCTCGTTCCATACGCCCACCACCCTTTGAGTGAAAAAGTCACCCCTCAGATTCCTATTAAATCTTTTCCCCTCCACCTTAAACCGATGTCGTCTGGTCCTCGATTCCCCTACTCTGCACAAGAGACTCTGTGTGTCCACCCATTCTATTCCTCTCATGATTTTATACAACCTTTGTTCCTATTATATTCCTTTCTTTATTTGACTTGACTTTAAACACTGTTCCTTCTCCATCATTTCACTGCTCCTTTCTCAATCACCGATGCACACAGATTTGGAAGGCAACCTCTTGGTCCCATTACGTGGTGAGTTTTCAAATTGCCTTCAGTGAGCTGATGTCAAATCACACTCCCAGCTACACACATCACCAATCTTCATTCAGCTGATGTGTAAAGTCCAACCAAGGTTGATCTCCGCGAGTTATCGTCCTTTGTTCGACTTTACCTTGATGATGGACATTTGTTCTAGTTTAGTTCAGTTTAGAACTACAGCGCGGGAACAGGCCCTTCGGCCCACCGAGTCCGCGCCGACCAGCGATCCCTGCACATTAACGCTACCCTACACACACTGGGGACAATTGTTTTACATTTGTACTGAAGCCAATTAACGTCCAAACCTGTACGTCTTTGGAGCGTGGGAGGAAAACAAAGATCCTGGAGAAAACCCACGCAGGTCACTGAGAGGATGTACAGACTCCACACAGACATGGTGGGGGTAGGGGGGAATAGTGCAGTAGGGGGGATGGTTGGGGTATGGGGGATGGTGGGGGTAGGGGGGAATGGTGCAGTAGGGGGGAGGGATGGTGGGGGTAGGGGGGATGGTGGGGGTAGGGGGAATGGTGCAGTAGTGGGGGGGATGGTGGGGGTAGGGGGATGGTGGGGGTGGGGGAGATGGTGGGGGTGGGGGAGATGGTGGGGGTGGGGAGATGGTGGGGGTGGGGGGAGGTTGTGGAGGTGGGGGAAGGGCGTGTGTGGTGGGGGGAGTGCGGCGGAATGTGTTGGAGGGGAGTGTGTCATGGGGGGTGTGGGGTATTGCGGGGGAGGGTGGGGGCGTGTAGGGGATGGGGGTTGTTGGGGAGGGGGGTGCAGGGAAGAAGGGGGGATTGTAGGGGAGGGGGTTTGGGGGAGGGGGGTGTAGGGGAGGGGGGTGTAGGTGAGGGGTGATTGTAGGGGAGGGGGTTTGGGGGAGGGGGGGTGTAGGTGAGGGGTGATTGTAGGGGAGGGGAGTGTAGGGGAGGTGGGTTTGGGGGAGGGGGTGTAGGGGAGGGGGTTTGGGGGAGGGGGGTGTAGGGGATAGGGTGCGAAGGGGAGGGGGTGTAGGGAAGGGGGGTGCAGGGGAGAAGGAGGGGATTGTTGGGGAGGGGGTGTAGGCGAGTTGGGCTGTAGGGGGGTTGGTGTAAGGGGAGGGAGGGTGTGGGGATGGGTGGGGTGTTGTGGGGGTAGGGGTACGGGAGGGGGTGAATGTTGGAGGGGGTGGTGTGGGCCCCCGCTCTCAGAACACAGAACACAGCCTCCGCCCGCAGAACACAGATCATGGCTGATCATCCTCAATCAGTACCCTGTTCCGGCCTTCTCCCCATATCCTCTGACTCCGCTATCTTTAAGAGCCCTATCTAGCTCTTTCTTGAAAGTATCCAGAGAACCGGCCTCCACCGCCCTCTGAGGCAGAGAATTCCACAGACTCACAACTGTGTGCGAAAAAAGTGTTTCCTTATCTCCGTTCTAAATGGCTTACCCCTTATTCTTAAACTGTGGCCCCTGGTCCTGGACTCCCCCGACATCGCAAACATGTTTCCTGCCTCTAGCTTGTCCAAACCCTTAATAATCTTATATGTTTCAATAAGAACACCTCTCCTCCTTCTAAATTCCAGAGTATACAAGCCCAGCCGCTCCATTCGCTCAGCATATGGCAGTCCCGCCATCCTGGGAATTAACATTGTGAACCTACGCTGCACTCCCTCAATAGCAAGAATGCCCTTCCTCATATTTGGAGACCAGAACTGCATACAATACTCCATATGTGGTCTCACAAGGGCCTGTACAACTGCAGAAGGACCTCTTTGCTCCTATACTCAACTCCTCTTGTTATAAAGGCCAACATGCCATTCGCTTTCTTCACTGCCTGCTGTACCTGCATGCTTACTTTCATTGACTGATGAACAAGGACCCCAGATCCAATTGTACTTCCCCTTTTCCCAACTTGACACCATTCAGATAATAATTTGCCTTCCTGTTTTTGCTTCCAAAGTGAATAACCTCTCATGTATCCACATTAAACTGCATCTGCCATGCATCTGCCCACTCACCCAACCTGCCCAAGTCACCCTGCATTCTCATAGCATCCTCCTCACACTTCACGCTGCCACCCAGCTTTGTGTTATCTGCAAATTTGCTAATGTTACTTTGAATCTCTTCATCTAAATCATTAATATATATTGTAAATAGCTGCAGTCCCACCACCGAGCCTTGCGGTACCCTACTAGTCACTGCCTGCCATTCTCAAAGGGACCCGTTAATCCCTACTCTTTTTTTCCTGTCAGCCAAATAATTTTCTATCCATGTCAGCACTCTACCCCCAATACCATGTGCCCTAATTTTGCCTACTAATCTCCTATGTGGGACCTTCATAAACTTTGGCCCACTGAGTCCACACCGTCCTGCGACCCCTGCACATTAACACTACCCTACAGGCACTAGGGACAATTTTACATTTTGCACTGATATCCTGCCAATTAACCTAAAAAACCTGTAGTTTGAAGAAGGGTCTTGACCCGAAACGTCACCCATTCCTTCTATCCAGAGATGCTGCCTGTCCTGCATTTTGTGTCTATCTTTGGTGTAAACTAGCATCTGCAGTTCCTTCCTAAAAACCAGTATGTGTTTGGAGTGTGGGCGGAAACCTAAGATCTCCGTTGATTTCCACCCTGGTAGATTTGTTTATCTAAAAGCCTCGTAAATGCCACCTGCCTCCAAACACGTACAGGTTTGTTGGTAAATTGGCTTGGTGTCATAGTAAATTGTCCCTGGAGTGTACGATGGTGCTAATGTGTGGGGATCTCTGGCCAGTGCAGACTCTTTGGGGTGAGGGGCCTGTTTCCGCGCTGGATCTCTGGCCAGTGCAGACTCTTTGGGGTGAGGGGCCTGTTTCCGCGCTGTATCTCTGAACTGGAAAAAAAATTAATGCTTCCATCCGTTTCTCTTGCTGGAGATATATAGGAAAAGATCCACCGTGAATTCACGGAGTATATTTGAAAAAGGTCTTTGAAAGCACTGCAAAGAAGTGTACAAAACACAGTGGTTCATTCTCAATTGAACTGGAAATGTGAATTTTAATCTCACCATAGGAGCTGAAGAATTAATAGAAGTAACATGTTATTAAATAAAGCAGACATTGAATTGCAGTAAAAAGGTATATTTTAAAATACATATCTGGTTAAAAAAAAGCAAAATTTGGAAATTCAAAAATGGAAGGATATAGAATTACAGACCAGTTATCTTAATACTTTCATATGTTCATAAGATATAGGTGCAAAATTAGCCCATTGGGTTTATCAAGTCGACTGTCATTCAATCATGGCTGATCTATCTTTCCCTCTCAACCCCATTCTCCTGCCTCTACCCACAACCTCTGACACCCGTACTAATCAAGAATCTGTCAATCTCTGCCTTAAAAATATCTATTGATTTGACTTGGATTACTAATCAAGAATGTGTTAATCCCAGTTTTAAAATAACCAATTACTTGGCCTCTACAGCCATCTGTGGGAATGAATTCCACAGATTCACCACCCTCTGACTAAAGAAGTTCCTCCTCATCTCCTTTCTAAAGGTACGCCCTTTTCGGTTTGAAAAATACAGCATGGAAACAGGTCCTTCAGCCCATCGAGTCCACACCGACCATCAATCTCCCGTACATACACGGTCGATGTTATTCCATTTCCTCACCTACTCCCTACACACCAGGGGAATTTTACAGATGCCAGTTAATCTACAAATCCGTTTATCTTTATGATGTTGGAGGAAACCGGAGCACCCGGAGGAAACCCAAGCAGTCACAGGGAGAACATGCAAACTCCATATAGACAACAATCTGATGCAATGAGGCAGCAGCTCTACCAGCTCTGCCACTGTACTGCCTGATACTTTTCATTGGAAAAATTGTTCTAAGCATTTATGCAGGTACAAACTCCGTACTGACAGCACTCTTAGTCGGGATCGAATCCGGATCTCGGGCGCTGAAAGCGCTGAATGCGCTGAAAGGCAGCAACTCTACCGCGGCACCACCTTGTTACCACTGCACCTCCCCGTGTTACCACTGTGCCAACGGTCCCTATAAATGTCTCCCCTCGTTCGACTTCTCAACATGCAGCACCTCGCAGCACCGTGCGAGGCACGTTGGCGCAGCGGTAGAGTTGCTGCCTTACAGCGTTCGCAGCGCCTGAGACCCAGTTTCGATCCCGACTGGGGGTGCTGTCTGTACAGAGTTTGTACGTTCTCCCCGTGATCGCGTGGGTTTTCTCCAGGTGCTCCGGTTTCGTCCCACACTCCAAAGACGTACAGGTTTGTAGGTTAATTGGCTTGGTATAAAATGTAAAGTTGTCTCCAGAAGGTGTAAGTTAGTGCTAATGTGCCGGGATCTCTTCTCGGTGTGGACTCGGTGGGACAAAGGGCCTCTTTCTGCTCTGTATTTGTAAAACTACAGCGTATGGAACCAAGGTTTTCCGGACAGGTGAAATTGTGTGTTTTTAACTTTCCAATTGGTGTTATTTCTTAGATTATCTATATTCATCATATTCCCTGCAGCTCATGCCCAATTGACCTTTTCCATATGATATCATGCATTTTGGTAGCAGGAATAAAGGCATAGATTATTATCTAAATGGGGAGAGAATCCAGAAATCGGAGATGCAAAGAAACTTGGGAGCGCTGGTGCACAATTCCCAAAAAGTTAATCTGCAAGTCGAATCGGTAGTAAAGAAAGCAAACGCAATGCTAATATTTATTTAGAGAGGGCTTGTATACAAAAACAGGGATGTAATGCTGAGGCTCTATCAAGCGCTGGTCAGGCCGCATTTAGAATATTGTGAGCAATTTTGGGAAACATATCTGAGGAAGGATGTGCTGGCTCTGAAGAGGAAGTTTACAAGATTGATCCCAGGAATGAGTAGGTTAACATATGATGAGCATTTGACGGCACTGGGACGTTCTTTTAGGAAGGAGATGAGGAAGAAGTTCGTTAGTCAGAGGCTGGTGAATCTGTGGAACTCTTTGCCACAAAAGGTTGTGGTGGCAGAGTCAGTGGATATATTTAAGGCAGAGATAGATTCTTGATTAGTATGGGCGTCAGAGGTTGTGGGGAGAAGGCAGGAGAATGGGGTTAGGAGGGAGAGATAGATCAGCCATGATTGAATGGCGGAGTAGACTTGATGGGCTGAATGGCCTAATTCTACTACCACATGACGATTTTATGAATATCAATTAAACACTCTTTATTCTTCTTATAGCGCCATACAATCATAGAGTGGAAACAGGTCCTTCCAACAACTTGCCCACA
Organism: Amblyraja radiata; assembly: GCF_010909765.2. Taxonomy (NCBI): domain Eukaryota; kingdom Metazoa; phylum Chordata; class Chondrichthyes; order Rajiformes; family Rajidae; genus Amblyraja; species Amblyraja radiata. The sequence continues at coordinate 104,992,868 of NC_045960.1, forward strand.
CTGATCATTATCATTACATTTCAATTTTTTTCCATCTCCAAACCCTTGAATAAAAACCTATAAATTCTAATTTTTTTTTTCAGTCAATGCCTCAACATCACGATACTGCTCAAATTCATCACGTTTTGTCTTTGTGCCGACTGCATAGCACGCAACTGTACCTCGGTACACATAACATTAAATTAAACCAAACTAAACATCTTTTATGAAGAAGGGTCTCAACCCAAAACGTCGTCGCCTGTCAATCCCTGTCCAGACGGGTGCTGTCTGTGTGAGTGTCAGAGGTTATGGGGAGAAGGCAGGAGAATGGGGTTAGGAGGGAGAGATAGAACAGCCATGATTGAATGGTGGAGTAGACTTGCTGGGTCAAATGGCCTAATTCTGATCCTATCACATGACCATATGGCCTTATGTACGGAGTTTGTACATTTTCCCCTTGGGTTTTTTCCAAGATCTACGGTTTCCTCCCAAACTCCAAAGATGTACAGGTTTGTAAGTTTGGTGTAAATGTCAGTTGTCCCTAGTGTGTGTAGGATAGTGTTAACGTGTGGGGGTCGCTGGTCGGCACCGACTCGGTGGCTGAAGGGCCTGTTCCTGTTCTGTATCTCTAAACTAAGCTAAACTAAACTAAACTAAACCCACTTGGTTCCTTCCAGCATCTGCAGTTCCTGGGATCATTCCTGGAATCATTCCTGTAAACCTCCTCTGGACCCTTTCCAAAGCCAGCACATCCTTCCTCAGATATGGTGGCTCCACCTCTTTTTTTCATTTCTTATTTGTCTGTCGATTCGACTGTAATGTCCTTGACACTTGCTGGGTCATTTGTTATGAAATCTATCCCAATCATTCGCACTAAACAGACCCAAAAGCAGAATGGACATTTTCTCTTCTGCCTCTGTAATTCTTTGCAATTGACTTTGCAGCTGCACTGGAAAGTGCAGACATTACAGTATAACTGATTTGACGTTAATGATGGGAAACTAATGTCTAGACAATTATACTTTTGATATATAAAACTCATCAATCCCTATACCAGCTAATCTTTTACAAAAGATTATAGTGTATTATAGTGTCTTGCGCAGTGTGAACTGTGAGGAGGATGCTATGAGAATGCAGGGTAACTTGGACAGGTTGAGGGAGTGGGCAGATGCATGGCAGATGAAGTTTAATGCAGATAAATGTGAGGTTATTCATTTTGGTATCACAAACAGGAAGGCAGATCTAAATGGTGTCAAGTTGGGGAAAAGGGAAGTACAACGGGATCTGGGGGTCCTTGTACATCAGTCTATGAAAGTAAGCATGCAGGTATAGAAGGCAATGAAGAAAGCGAATGGCATGTTGGCCTTTATAACAAGAGGAATCGAGTATAGGAGCAAAGAGGTCCTTCTGCTGTTGTACAGGGCCCTAGTGAGACCACACGTGGAGTATTGTATGCAGTTTTGGTCCCCTAATTTGCTATTGAGGGAGTGCAGCGTAAGTTTACAAGGTTAATTCCCGGGATGGCGGGACTGTCATATGCTGAGAGAATGGAGCAGCTGGGCTTGTACACTCTGGAGTTTAGAAGGATGAGAGGAGATCTTATTGAAACATATAAGATTGTTAAGGGTTTGGACACGCTAGAGGCAGGAAACATGTTCCCGATGTTGAGGGAGTCCAGACCAGGGGCCACAGTTTAAGAATAAGGGGTAAGCCATTTAGAACGGAGATGAGGAAACACTTTTTCTCACAGAGAGTTGTGAGTCTGTGGAATTCTCTGCCTCAGAGGGCGGTTCTCTGGATACTTTCAAGAGAGAGCTAGATAGGGCTCTTAAAGATGGCGGAGTCAGGGGATATCGGTAGAAGGCAGGAACGGGGTACTGATTGGGGATGATCAGCCATGATCACATTGAATGGCGGTGCTGGCTCGAATGTCCGAATGACCTTCTCCTGCACCTATTGTCTATTGTCTATTGTCTATTGAAGAAGGGTCTCGAACTTCAATAGGGAAGCCACGGTCTCGAGTAGGGAGGCGGCCGTTCCAGGGTTCCCATGCCGCTGAGAGGACTCTCCCGACGCCGGAACATCATCACCCGGCGAGGACGGCCTGGGACATCGGGCCTCCGTAGAGGCAACTGTGGAGGCCTCAATAGGCCTGACTATGGGTGGACATTGGGGATGGGACTGGACTTTGTGCCTTCCCCCATAATGGAAACCATTGTGGGGGGATGTTTTTATGTTAAAGCTATTTATTATTGTTATGTTTGTATTCTTTCTTATGTGCTGCATTGGCAAAAGGAATTTCACTACATCTAGGTGTATGTGACAATAAATCAACCTTTGAACCTTTGAACCTTTGAACTGAAACGCCACATTCCTTCTCTCCAGAGATGCTGCCTTTCCCGCTGAGTTACTCCAGCATTTAGTGTCTACCAGTCTTTTACAAAAGGCTGCTTCTGGGAAATTGGGTTTAGTTTAGTTGAATTTAGTTTAGTTTAGTTCAGGTTTGTGTAGTTTATTGTCACGTGTACCGAGGCACCGTGAAAAGCTTTTTTTGCGCGCTATCCAGCCTGCCGACACCCGTCATAGTCGCAGCAGGTCGCCGAAAATGTTCAAGATGTTGAAAATCAAGAGGCGACCAGAAAAAGGTATGACTCTTTGGGCGACTACTCACGACCATACAGGCGACATGTCGCGGGATGTTGCCTATATGGTCATAAGTATCGGGACGACAGATGGCACAATGGGCTAAGTGTTCGGCTGGCAACCGGAAGGTAGCCGGTTCGAATCCCGCTTGGAGTGCATACTGTCGTTGTGTCCTTGGGCAAGACACTTCACCCACCTTTGCCTGTGTGTGAATGTGTGTGAATGTGTGTGAGTGATTGGTGGTGGTCGGAGGGGCCGTAGGCGCAGATTGGCAGCCACGCTTCCGTCAGTCTGCCCCAGGGCAGCTGTTGCTACAGAAGTAGCTTACCACCACCGAGTGTGACTGAGGAGTGAATGAATAATGCGATGTAAAGCGCCTTGAGCATTAGAAAGGCGCTATATAAATCCCATCCATTATTATTATTATTATTATAAGTAGTCGCGCAAAGAGTCGTACCTTTTTCTGGTCGCTGCTGGATTTCCAACAAGTTCGGCGACCTGTGTTCTGTTCTAGTGATCCAGATGCCAGGTCCATTGTTCAGAGGCACATTGCACAATGACAGCTGGAAAAATCTAATGATGCTAATGTATTCATTTAATAGTTCTTGAGGTTAAAGGCGTGAACAATTACTATTAGTCATGGTGGTTGCTACATTTTTTTATTTTAATAGTTTTTTTGTGTCCTTCAAAAAAGGGAACAACTTACCATCCTACCACTACTAGAGAGCAGTCCTGAACTGCTATCTACCTTATTGGTGACCATCGGACTATCTTTGATCGGACTTTACCATGCACTAAACGTTATAGACAATAGACAATAGGTGCAGGAGTAGGCCATTCGGCCCTTCGAGCCATCAATATGATCATGGCTGATCATCCCCAATCAGTTCCCCCGTTCCTGCCTTCTTGCCATATCCCCTGACTCCGCTTAAGAGCTATATCTTGAAAGCATCCAGAGAATTGGCCTCCACTGCCTTCTGAATCAGAGAATTCGACAGGTTTACAACTATCTGGGTGAAAAAGTTTTTCCTCATTTCTGTTCTAATTGGCCTACCCCTAATTCTTAAATTGTGACCCCTGGTTCTGGATTCCCCAAACATCGGGAACATGCTTCCTGCCTCTAGCGCGTCCAATCCTTTAATAATCTTATATGCTTCGATAAGATCTCCTGCCTTCTCCTCATAACCCATGATGCCCGTATTAATCAAGGATCTATCTATCGCTTCCTTAAATTGTATCCTTTGTCTTGGTCGACAGCCTTCTGTGGCAATGAATTCCACAATATACTGTAACGGCTCGATTGGAATCATGCAACTTCCACCTTCTGACTGGCTAGCACGCAACAAAAGATTTTCACTGCACCTGGGTACACGTGACAATAAACTAAACTGAACAATGAATGTCTGAAGAAGTGTCTTGACCCTATTCCTTCGCTCCATAGATGCTGCCTCACCCGCTGTGTTTCTCCAGCATTTTTGTCTACCAACGAATTCCACAAATGTTGCCACCTTTGTTTTTGTAAGATGCAAAGGAAACGAAAGGACTTTAAACACAACGTCACTGCGGAAAACTGTGTTGGCTTCATGCGAATCTTGGAATTGTTGCTAGGCCTGTCTAAAAGTATCAAAATTTGCATCCTAATAATGAAAAGCAGCTTGTTAATTTGAAGGGAAATGTAAGTGTCGGTGGCATTAACCTTCTTGTACGATGCGCACAGGGTCCATTTTGTCACTGATGCTAATGTCAATGTAAATCCCTTTGGTCTTAATGCCAGATGTATTCACCCGAGGAACTATGCGGTAAATTTGGCCCGTTAGGCAAAACGATAAAGCATCAGCATTTAACACACGGAGGACTTCGAAAGCCTTGCCTATCATCTGACTACTGTTGGACTCGGCACTTTTAATACAAGATTTCCTTTTTAATATCATCATTGGCAATCTGTTAACGCAACAGTTTTCCAGTTCCATTAAACAAACAGCAGGCAGGGGAATCCTCCCTGGGCATATTTCACCAGGCCCATTACAATTTTCATTTGGGATTTTACCATTATTCACTGAAATAGCACCGAACCTGTGAGCGTCCACATGGTCATTGTGAGATTTGGGGCTCAACATTAAACAGGAGCATATTTGTTCACAGACGCTGTGTGCCGTCCCAATGTTTGCTGTGTGTTGGTCCACTGATAGATTCAACAAAACCCATTAAACGAAATAAAAAAAACGTGGAACAGCTAATCTGAAATTTCCAGGAAACATAGGTTCATAACTTCATAAGTCCGAGGAACAGAATTAGGCCATTTGGCCCATCAAGTCTACTCCGCCATTCAATCATAGAAACATAGAAAATAGGTGCAGGAGTAGGCCATTCGGTCCTTCAAGCCTGCACCGCCATTCAATATGATCATGGCTGATCATCCAACTCAGTATCATGTACCTGCCTTCTCTCCATACCCCCTGATCCCTTTATCCACAAGGGCCACATCTAACTCCCTCTTAAATATAGCCAATGAACTGGCCTCAACTACCTTCTGTGGCAGAGAATTCCACAGGTTCACCACTCTCTGTGTAAAAAATGATTTTCTCATCTCGGTCCTAAAAGACTTCCCTCTTATACTTAAACTGTGACCCCTTGTTCTGGACTTCCCCAACATTGGGAACAATCTTCCTGCATCTAGCCTGTCCAACCCCTTAAGAATTTTGTAAGTTTCTATCAGATCCCCCCTCAATCTTCTAAATTCTAGCGAGTAAAAGTACCATCGGCTGATCTATCTCTCCCTCTCAACCACATTCTCCTGCCTTCTCCCCATAACCCCAGGCACCCGATCTAATAAAGAATATATCTATCTCTGCCTTAAAAACATCCACTAACTTGGCCTCCACAGCCTCCACAGTGGTAATGAATCCCGCAGATTCACCACCCTCTGACTAGGGAAATTTCTCCTCGTTTCCTTTCTAAAGGTACGAGATTTGGATTCTTATACTATTTGCAAATCTACAATGTGAATATTATTTACCTCAAGTTGACATGGATTACTTTAATTGAAACATATAAGATTAGTTTAATTGAAACATATAAGATTGTTAAGGGTTTGAACATGCTAGAGGCAGGAAACATGTTCCCGATGTTGGGGGAGTCCAGAACCAGGGGCCACTGTTTAAGAATAAGGAGTAAGCCATTTAGAATGGAGACGAGGAATCACTTTTTCACACAGTGAGTGGTGAGTCTGTGGAATTCTCTGCTCGGTGGAGGCAGGTTCTCTGGATGCTTTCAAGAGAGAGCTAAATAGGGCTCTTAAAAATAGCAGAGTCAGGGGATATGTGGAGAAGACAGGAACGGGGTACTGATTGGGGATGATCAGCCATGATCATATTGAATGGCGGTGCTGGCTCGAAGGACCGAATGACCTACACCTGCACCTATTGTCTATTGTCTATTGTCTAATTGATGAAGAATCTTAATGATAGCATCAGAGGTGAGTTGCTGAAAGGGACGTCATACACAGTGATACCAAAGATAGACACAAAATGCAGGAGTAACTCAGCAGGTCAGGCAGCATCTCTGGAGAAAAGGAACAGGTGATGTTTCGTGTCGAGACCCTTCTTCAGACTGAGGAAGAGTTCTGACCCGAAACATCATCTATTCCCTTTCACCAGAGACACTGCCTGACCCGCTGGGTTACTCCAGCATTTCGTGTCCATCTGAAGGGAATAAAGTTGAGTGCAAAAGATAAAGTCCAGTTTATAGATAGTCCGGATATAGATTGTCCAATGTGGTAGATAGTCGCTCAGGACCACTCTCTGGTTGGTGGTAGGATGGTTCAGTTGCCTGATAACAGCAGGGAAGAAACTGTCCCTGAATCTGGAGGTGTGCGTTTTCACTCTTCTGTACCTCTTGCCCGATGGGAGAGGGGAGGAGAGGGAATGACCAGTGTGAGACTCGTCCTTGATTATGCTGCTGGCCTTGCCGAGGCAGATGGATGGTGGAAAGGGGTTTCCACAATTGAAGGTGTGTGGCAGCTGCGTTGAAAATACTTTTATTTTTAATTGTAGCCTTGGCTACAATGTCTACAATGTAGCCAAGGGGTGCTGCTGAGAAAGAAGGGATGACCTGATGAGGCGGGGGGTGGGGGGGGGGGGGGGGGGGGGGGGGGGGGAGGGGAGCACTGAGAACGAAGGGAAGACCTGATGGGGGGGGAGGGGGGGATTCTGACTGTCCCCGATTACATTTTACCTCTGTTTGCTTCGTTGTCACCCCCTCCTAGCAAACAATGATCTATTCTACATTTTTCTTCAACCACTTCTCTTTTGATCTCTCGTTTTCACACCTCACCACCCCCTTATCTCTCTGTCTCCCTCTCCCCTCTCTCAGTCTGAAGAAGGGTCTGCCTGCTGTCGTAGTGGCTATCGAATAGGACTATTCGATGAACTTTTGTAACTTTGTCGGCACCAGAAAAGTGGTGACGCTTGTGTACTGCCCAGGTGACACAAAATGCTGGTGTAACTCAGCGGGTGAGGCAGCATCTCTGGAGAGAAGGAATGGGCGACGTTTCGGGTTGAGACCCTTCTTCAGGCTGCCTAGGTGAGGTCTGCTGCGTGATTTTACCGGGTTGTCTGCGAAACAAAACAATTCACTGTACCTGGGTACACGTGTCAATATAGTACCATCGATTCGTTGAATGTTGGATTAAACTCCACAGCTGATCTTTGCTAACTCAGTACTCCTCTGATCCTGAGCCTGAGAGCCAACTGGTTTCAATGCCTTGTCACACTGTGCAATAATCCATGAAGCCACAGGGGGAAAGCAAGAACAAGTTGTGACACTGATCATTAATCTCAGCGAGGGTTCTCACTTCACATTTTACTGAATAATAATAATAATAATACATTTTATATATGGGCGCCTTTCAAGAGTCTCAAGGACACCTTACAAAAATTTAGCAGGTAGAGGAAAAACATGTAAGGGGAATGAAATAAATAGTAGAGACATGCCTAGTACACAAAGTAAAGACAGAATTCAATACAAAACACAATATGAGGCAATTAATGCACAGATGAAAAGGGAGGGGGACGTGGGGCTAAGGATCGGCAGAGGTGAAGAGATGGGTCTTGATGGATCAGTTGGGGGAGAGAGTTCCAGAGCCTGGGAGCTGCCCTGGAGAAGGCTCTGTCCCCAAAACTGCGGAGGTTGGACTTGTGGATGGAGAGGAGACCGGCTGAGGTGGATCTGAGGGACCGTGAGGGTTGGTAGGGGGAGAGGAGGTCAGTGAGATATGGGGGGGCCAGATGGTGGAGGGCTTTGTAGGTGAGGATCAGGATTTTGTAGTTGATCCGGTGGGAGATGGGAAGCCAGTGAAGTTGTTTGAGGACTGGAGTGATGTGATGCCAGGATTTGGTGTGGGTGATGAGTCGGGCGGCTGCGTTCTGGACCAGTTGGAGTCGGTTGATGTAGGTGGAGCTGATGCCAAGGAGAAGTGAGTTGCAGTAGTCCAGTCGGGAGGAGATGAAGGCATGGATGAGTCTTTCAGCAGCGGGAGGTGTGAGAGAGGGTCTAAGTTTGGCGATGTTGCGGAGATGAAAGAAGGAGGTTTTAATGACATGGCGGATGCGGAGACTGGGAGCAGGACCACACAAAGTGAAAATTATAATTCAGCTGGTCCTCATGTGGCAGCACGGTGGCGCAGCAGTAGAGTTGCTGCCTCACAGAGCCGGAGATCCCGGTTCGATCCTGGCCACGGGTGCTTGTCAGTATGGAGTTTATACGTTTCCCCGTGACGTGCTTGGGTTTTCTCCGAGATCTTCTGTTTCCTTCCACGCACCAAAGACGTACAGGTTTGTAGGTTAATTGGCTTGGTATAATTGTAAATTTTCCCTGGTGTGTGTAGGATAGTGTTCATGTGCGGGGATCACTGAGACTCGGTGGGCCGACGGGGCTGTTTCTGCACTGTATCTCTAAACTAAACTAAACTCAAAGCAGTCCGAATCTACATGACACCCAGCTCACATCCTGAGTGTCTTCTTTATAATCTAACTTCAACATTTTCAATTTTCAAGACTTGGCGATCGCTTCGCCCAATACCTCCGCCCAGCGTAAATTGGAGGAACAGCACCTCATATTTTGCTTGGGTAGTTTACACCCCAGCGGTATGAACATTGACTTCTACAATTTCAGGTAGTCCTTGCTTTCTCCCTCCATCCCCTCCCCTTCCCAGCTCTCCCACAGCCCACTGTCTCCGTCTCTTTCTTTCTGCTTCCCGCCCCCCCCACCCCCCTCCACCCCCCGACATCAGTCTGAAGAAGGGTCTCGACCCGAAACTTCGACTATTCCTTCGCTCCATAGATGCTGCCTCACCCGCTGAGTTTCTCCAGCAGTTTTGTCTACCTTTGATTTTTCCAGCATCTGCAGTTCCTTCTAAAACATTTGAGATCCTTGTGCAGATTTTGACTTGGGCCAGGTGCCATGTGCAGAACAGGCTTAGTTTGTCAAAATAAAATCTACAGTGTCCGTAATTTAACTTTGATTGAACCTGCTGGTGTTGCTACAACCGTGATATTTGCTTAATAGCAAGGGAAGACTTTAGTAATCTAGTTATTTTTTTGAAACGTGATATCTCAGGAGAGCAATAACATTGCAGCTTTTGTCATTATTGATGTGTTAAGAGTTTTAATGAGGATCACACGGTTTCTTAAAGATCACCCGTGTAGCATCTCTACCGAGCAGGTAATAATTAGTCAGTAATGCAACGAGTTTAGTGTGAGGAGTGAACTACAGGGTGCGGCTCTCAATCTGAAAACCGTAGGTGATGTGAAGATCAATGACAATTACTGCTGGAAAACTCACAGCTGCTGTAAAATACACCTCACGAGTTTTTGGTGAAAGTGGAATCTACAATGGTGCAGCGGTAGAGTTGCTGCCTCACAGCGCCAGAGACCCGGGTTCAATCCTGAGCACGGGTGCTGTCTGCACGGAGTTTGTATGTTCTCCCCGTGACCTGTGTGGGTTTTCTCCGGGTGATCCGGTTCCCTCCCACACTTCAAAGACGTACAGGTTTAGACAATAGACAATAGTCAGTAGGTGCAGGAGCAGGCCATTAGGCCCTTCGAGCCATTCAATGTGATCATGTCTGATCATCCATAATCAGTACCCCCTTCCTGCCTTCTCCCCATAGGTTAATTGGCTTGGTATAATTGCAATTGTAGTGCAGTGGAGTGGGGTCGCTATTTAGTTACAGGCAGTTGAGGGCAGCCGTAGGCAATCTCCTTTGCTGACCGGGCATTTTAACTGGCTCATTGGAGTTTTCAGGACCAAGGAAAACTGACCGGTAGGTTAATTGTCCGCTAAACTTTATTATAAGTTGTCTGACTTTTTAAAAGTGTCTCCACTCCTTGTCCCCCCCCTTCTCTCCCCTTCTCTCCCCTTCTCTCCCCTTCTCTCCCCTTCTCTCCCTTCTCTGCTCCCCTTCTCTCCCCTTCTCTCCCCTTCTCCCCCTTCTCTCCCCTTCTCCCCCCTTCTCTCCCCTTCTCTCCCCTTCTCCCCCCCCTCCGCGCTCTTTAAAGGACTTACTGTACACTGTACAGCCATCTTTTACCTTCCTCTTCATTGCGGGTGTGAATTACAGACAGCACTCCCCCGCATTCCCTGGCCCCCACCTTGTGTGTGTGTGTGTGTGTGTGTGTGTGTGTGTGTGTGTGTGTGTGTGTGTGTGTGTGTGTGTGTGTGTGTGTGTGTGCGCGTGCGCGCGGTCGGTCGATCCAGCTCGCGGTTTCATCGCTGACGGTCGTCCAGCTCGAGGTATTCCAGGCGAGTGCCCTCGAGCTTGAAGGTCAAAGACCTTCTGGAATCGCGGATTAGGTCGCCACAGTGGGACAGCCCCTTTAGTGTGCGGGGATCGCTGGTCAGCGCAGACGCAGCGAGCCGTAGGGCCTGTTTCCGCGCTGTAGCTCTGAACTACACAAAACAAAACTACAATATTCCATGCCAAAAATTAGAGTGGATGACAGGTAATGAAGAAAAAATGACAGGAAGTGCTGGAGCAACTCAGTAGGTCAGAAAACCTACGCTGTCACGGGGAGAATGTACAAACTCCATACAGACAGCACCCGTAGTCAGGATTGAGCGTGGATCTCTGGCACTGTAAGGCAGCAAATCTACCGCTGCGCCACTCTGCTGCCCAAGGTGTTGAGCTTTGGAAGATTAAAGGGGAAAGTCATCGGGGACAGTCACTCGAAATGAGTATGACTGTCCTCTCGTCTGCGTAGGGCCGTCTACTTGTGGGTCTGCAGATGTGTGTAGAGGCCGATCCACGATCCACACACCTTGGTGCAACGTGTGCAGTGGAGACTGGCGGTGGTTGGTAGTTGTCGAACCCCCTTCACTCTCTCCTTACGATGCTGTCGCTCTGTCTCTGCGACACGGCGTAGTTCCAATTTGTGACGTGTAGCTCCTTCCTGCGCGGATTACCTACAGGAGCGCCTGTCCAGTGCAATGTGTGCTCCCAGTTGCTCGATGTGATGTGGAATTTCTTCAGACTGTTCTTGATGTTGTCCTTGAAGCGTTTCTTTGGCCCGCCGGGGGCTTGTCGACCTTCCTTCAATTGGGAGTACAGGATTTGTTTAGGGAGACGTGTGTTGGACATGCGGATGACAAGGAGAAAGTAAACAGACACTTAACACTATACAGTATACAGAGGTACAGAAGGATCTTGGCGTCCAAGTCTATAACTCTCTAGAAGTGACACCAAAAGTACATAAAGCGGTAACGAAGGTGTATGATAGGCTTGGTGTATTGAGTTTAAGAATCAGGTCGTCATTTGGCAGCTTAACAAGGCTTTGGTTAGGCAGCATTTTTAGTATTGTGTGCAGTACTTGTTGCCCCATTAACATATCAGGAAGGATGTGGAGGCATTGGAGAGGGTGGAGAAGTGGTTTACCAGAATATCACCTGGTTTACGGGCTCTTAGATACAAGTTGCTGACTTCCAGGAATGGGTAGGTTAACCTATGACGAGCGTTTGTCGGCACTCGCTGGAGTTTAGGAGAATGAGGGGGGACCTCATTGAAACAAACAGAATGGTGAAAGGCTTGGATAGAGTGGATGTGGAGAGGATGTTTCCACTAGTGGGCGAGTCTAGGACTAGATGTCATAACGTCATACTAAAAGGACGTTCTTTTAGGAAGGAGATGAAGAGAAATTTCTTTAGACAGAGGGTGGTGAACCTCTGGAATTATTTGCCACAGAAGGCTGTGGAAGCCAAGTCAGTGGATATTTTTAAGACAGAAATTGATAGATTCTGGATTAGTGCAGGTGTCAGAGGTTATGGGGCGAAGGCAGGAGAATGGGGTTAGGCAGGAGAGATAGATCAGCCATGATTAAATGGCAGAGTAGATTTGATGGGCCGAATGGCCTAATTCTACCCCTATTACATGACCTTATGAGGTGAGTCACAGAGTGATACAGCATGAAAAAAAATCCCTTTAGCCCACTTGCCCACACCGACCAGCATCGCTTCTGCACTAGTCCAACTTGCCTACGTTCGGCCCATGTCCTTCTAAACCTTTCCAATCCACATTCCTGTCTATTTGCTTCTTAAACCTATCTAATATCTTCTTCGGGGTTGGACAAACTTGAATTGTGTTCACTAGCGTGATGGATGTTGATGGGAGAACTGATAGAAGTGCGCAAGTGTCAAGAGAGTTTAATTGTCACGTGTACCGAAACAAAACAATACAATACAATACAATACAATTTATTGTCATTTGAGCCTCAGTGAGGCTCAAACGAAATTCCGTTTCCACAGCCATACAAACAAAGGCAATCCCTAGACATACACACAATTCAATTCACACAAACATCCATCATAGTGGACCCACTGTGATGGAAGGCAAAGTCTTTTCTATCCCCTGTTCTCCACTTCTCTCCCGATGTCCAAGCCCCAGGCGGGCGATGATAAGTCCCACGGCCATTTTAGGCCGTGCCGGGCGATTTACGGCCCCGCTCCCGGTCTAAAAGTCACAGTGTTGGAGCCCCCGGCGGGCGCTGTAATGTCCCACGGCCATGAAGCCGTGCCGGGCGATGTACGTCCCCGCTCCGGGTCGTTCCAACCCCGCGACACGGGCTGGAGAAGTCGCGTTTCGGGAGCTCCGGGAAGCGGTCTCTCCACCCGGACCCCCGAATTCTTACTTGCAGCAGCAGGCATAGAATTAATGGAGGCAGACGATTCAAGATTCAAGATTCAAGGGAGTTTATTGTCATGTGTCCCAGATAGGACAATGACATTCTTGCTTTGCTTCAGCACAACAGAATTATAGAATGCATGAATGCGGAACAGACCAGTGGGTCCATATACCAATATATAAATATATACACACATGAATAAATAAAACAGACAAAGTGCAAATAGGGTGGGGTAGAGAATTAGAACCTTTTTTACCCAGGGTGGAAATGTCAAAGACTAGAGGGCATAACTTAAGTAGAGAGGGGCACGTTTAAAGCTATTTAAACATAAGATGGTGGGGTGCCTCGAAGATTCGGCTCGAGACCCTTCTTCAGACTGATGTCAGGGGAGAGGGAGACACATAGATAAGGAAGCGTTAGGGGTGAAGAAAGGGCAAAGGGGTTGGACATCCAGGAACATGTCAAATAGATAATTGTTAGCTGGGAGAAGGTCACAGCAAAGCAAACAGCGATAAAATGTACTCAGAGACTGTCAGACTGGTCGGAGAACTGGGCAGGGGGAGAGATGGAGTGTGAGGGAAAGCAAGGGTTACTTGAAATTAGAGAGGTCGATGTTCATACTGCTGGGGTTTAAGCTACCCAAGCGAAATATTAGGTGCTGCTCCTCCAATTGCGTTGGGCCTCACTCTGACAACTGATGAGGCCCAGGACAGAAAGGTCAGTGTGGGAATGGGAGGGGGAAACTTATAGTGTTTAGCAACCGATAATGGTGTTGTAGAGGCTGGCGACTGGCTGCGGCCTCAAATAGGCCCCCACCCCGGATGGAGTAGGAGGAGGAGGAGGACTGGACTTTTTGGTGCCTTCCCTCATAGTGGAAAGTGTTGATTCTGCTGTTGGGGGACCGTTCATGTTGAATCCTATAGTGTATTGTGTCTTTTTTTCTTCTTTTTTATTTTATATGGATCTATGGTAATCCAATTTTTTTCCCTGTAAAGCACTTTGGCTTCAACTTGATTTGATTTAAAAGTGCTATATAAATAAAAATTACTTACTTACTTACTTACATATGGACATGTAGGGAATGGAGGGATGTGGATCATGTGCAGACAAGGTTAGTTTATCTTGGCTAAATGTGTAGGAAGGAACTGCAGATGCTGGTTTACACAGACACTAAATGCTGGAGTAACTCAGCGGGACAGGTAGCATCTCTGGTTAGAACGAATGGGTGATGTTTCAGGTCGAGACCCTTCTTCAGACTCAAAGTCTTAGGAGTCTTCTTCAGGCTCGAAGTCTGAGACATAATTTATCTTGTCATCATGTTCGGCAAGACATTGTGTGTTAAAAGGTCAGTTGCACAAATGTGCTGCACATATAGTCTATGTTCTAATGTTGGACACACTGCGAGGGGGAAGTAACTATAAAATCAGTTGGATAAACGTACCTCATGCAAGGAAAGTCCTTTTTAATTTTTTTTAATAATCTTTTTATTAGAGGCAGGTACATATCATATTGAAAACATTTCATGTATATCATTCCTACATTACTAATATTATCAATTGACATTAACTCTGCTTCTAGTATTTTTTTATATAGATAGAAAATAAGAAAGAGAAATAAAAAATAAATAAATATAATAAAGAAGAATGGAATAATTTACAAAAAATACAACTTTGGAGATAAGTTCGTAAATTATAAAGTATAACTTTTCATCTGATCCTTAATTTGAGTTTCAGTCAGGTTCACGTGCCGAGCCAGTCTGCCCCTTCAAGTAGTCAATGAATGGAGACCATATTCTGATTAAAAGTTCTTGTTTGTCCATTAAGACAAGTCTGATTCTTTCCAAGTGTAAGGTCTCCGACATTTCCACAATCCACATTTTAATTGTGGGGGTAGTAGGAAAGTCATTGTGTCCTCATTATGGAGAGTGAGTGAGTAAGCTAAGTGTTTCAAAGAGTGAGCCGTGTGAAAATATCGGTTAGAACAATTAAACGTATCAGAGAGGCACAGTGGCGCAGTGTTAGAGTTGCTGCCTCACAGCGCCAGTTATCCCCGGGTTCAATCCTGACTACGGGTTCTGTCTGTATGGAGTCTCAACGTTCTCCCTGTGACTGTGTGGTTTTTCTCTGGGTGCTCTGGTTTCCTCCCACACTTCGAAGACGTACAGGTTCGTAGGCTAATTGGCTTTTGTAAAATTGTAAATTTTCCCTAGTGTGTGCAGAATAGTGTCAATGTAGATACAGGGTGATGGCTGGTCGGCACGGACTCGGTGGGCCGAAGGGCCTGTTTCTGCGCTGTATCTATGAAGTCCATAGTCCAAAATCTAAAAGAATTACATATCTAAATATTGGATTAAGTGAAAAATAGAGATGAAAATAAAACATAAAAGATCATTTAATCTCCAATTTTACTTCGGAGTCACGTGAGTGATTCCGTGAAGAGCCCACTCAGCATGCATGCGCGGCATTACGTTTCAGCAGGCAACAGCGGCAGGCGGGAGTCAGGCGCTCCCGCTACAAGCCTGAAAGAGGAAGCTTTAGGTATGTACTTACCTTCAGTTTAACCAGCGACTCGCGTCTGTTTGTTGCTCCAGGTGGAGCAAAGCAGCAGACGCAAGCGGCCCCCGTTGGACTCCGGGCAAGGAGCGTTCCGTTCACGGAAGGGGGAGAGACGCCACCAGGACTGCACACGCTGCGGTCCACAGACAGGGTGCTGTGCCGGTGCCAGTCCAGACGCAAGCGGCCCCCCCTTAGACTCCGGGGGAGTCAGGCGCTCCCGCCACGGGGTGAAAGAAACGGACCGTCAGGTAAGCTCTGAGGTCGGGTTTTCTTTCACAAGAGGAGCCTTCTGCTTTCAGGCAGAGAAAAAAGGCTCTAGAACAAACCTGTCCCCCAAGCCACGGCAGAGTGGGGGGGGGGGGGGGCAGCAACAAGGCGGTAGGACCGCTTACCCGGCCTCCGCTATTCCCCGACACCACGTCCGAGCCCAGCCCGCTAGCGCCTGAGCAGCGGGCTGGAAGTAAAGCCACGGAAGAGGCGTCCGGCCGGTGGCTTCCGACTTGTCGGACGGGGACGTCTCTCCACCCGCCCGGGGGAGAGACAGCCGCCTGAGCCGCTGGAGCGGCTCCTGGAGCAGGAGCTCCAGCGAGACGCGCTTCATGAGGGGCGCTCTCGCAGGGGGGGAGTTCAGGCACTCCCTCCACAGTGCCTTCTGCACTGTCCATTGCTTCCTCCTTACCCGAGGGTAGCTTTGGTGACCAGGACTGGGCTGGTCAAGAAGAGGGGACGATGGCTGAAGATCTCGGGAGTATGCAAGGGGAAGTGGGGGCACGTTGGGGCAAACATTCGGAATCAGGAGCTAAAACTGCAGCAGTCCTCAAGGCTCCTGATGTCCACCATCACATCGGCTGCTCGTTCCGTGGACCAATATGGAGATGACCACAACCTTCGTAAACAAATCATAAGACCTGCCATAAAATCCTAAATTTGCGGGGTTGTGCAAAACCCCAGCCACTGAGCCAGACCCACCGCTCTCTGGCAAAAACCTCACAAAGCATATGAACGATATGGAGAGGCCTTAACAAGCTTTCGGTCTCATGAGGGCAGGCCCCGGGACGAGCAAAACCAAAAGCAATAAGCAGCAGCACCCCATCGCGTCCATCAGTCGACGTCTACATATGGGACTGATGAAAGCTCGGGGTCCGCATTCTATCACCGAAAGTCTTCTTTAAACCAGGGCCCAGAGCGGACCCCATGGAAAATGTGCCACCCCCCAACGTCACCGCCACGTCAGACGACGTGCAACACTCGTTGGACCGGCAGGAAACAGAAGAATACCCATAACCATGGAGGTAGGTGGGTCTGGTTCCTACCAGCATATAGAGTAATACTAACACACGGGAGTCTATCACGAGTGGTCAGTATATACTCAATGGCATTAGTGGATACAAATACAATTCATACTAGAAAAATTGCCACCTGGTCAACATTCACCCCAGAGGGTATTTTCCCCTCTCCGTTAAAGAAACGAGAGGGACAAGCTGAACTGGTGAGACTAATTACAAAGGGTATCATGGGAAAACCTGAACCCTTGCAATATATTCACTAAACCCAAACAAGATGGTGGATGTCGCATCATCATTGACTTAACTTCACTAAATATGTTTGTTAAGTATATACATTTCAAAATGGAAACAGTTGTTACTGCCAAACAACTACATTCCAAAGGATACTTCATGGCAAGCATTGATCTTAAAGATGTTTACTATTTAGTACCATTGACAAGGATCATCGCAGATACCTGAAATTTACCTGGATGGGGTAGCTATAGCAGTTTAAAGCGATGTCTTAAATGGTAGGCAAGACCATGGAATTGATTATGTTAGCTGCGTCAGCTACAAAACAGTTATTCGAAACCCTGGGATTGTCTTACATCCAGATAAATCTAAGTTTAAGCATCCACAATCATGGACTACTTGGGCTTCACAATTAATTCAGTCTACGTGACTGTAACATTGCCAAGAGACAAAATAGTTGAATTGGCACAATCATGCAACAATTTAATGGTCAACAAACTACCAACTACTCAACAAGTAACAGAGTAATTGGAAAAATGGTAGCAGCATTTTCCGGCTACATAATTCGGACCTTTGCACCAAAAACAACATACAGGTCATTATGACCGTGTCATGAAGTTACCCACTGAAGCAATATCAGAACTACAGTGGTAGGCAAAAAACATTTGGCATAGTTTACAGCCCTATTGTCATCATTAACCCTACGTTAGTTATCCAAACAGATGCCAGTGCTCAAGGCTGGGGAGCAACTAACTCTATATCTAGCACAGGTAATAGATGGACTAACCCGGAGTCATCATTACCACTTACACTGGGCATTAATTATCTAGAGATGGGTGACTTTTATGGTTTAAAGCATATGCACAAATATGCATCACTTGCATGTACGGTTACAAATAGATAAATACTACAGTGGTGGCCTACATTAACCATATGGACGGCATAAAATCGGTATCATGCGACAAGTTGGTCAACACAATTTGGCAATGGTGTGTCGAAAGACATATTTGGCTATCAGCAACTTACCTGCCAGGTAAGCTAAATGCAGTGGCAGACACCAGGCCACGTAAATTTAATGACAAGATCGAATGGATGTTAAAACCCCAACAAAAAAAACAAAAAAACAAAAAACAAAAAAAATCGCAAAAGTTATCAAGCAATATGGCACGCCAGATATCGATTTATTTGCATCCAGGCTAAATCACCAGGTACCTATGTATGTCGCTTGGGAACCAGACCTGAGGCAGCAGCGGTAGATGCGTTCGCGCTGGATTGGGGAAATTCTTCTTCTATGCATTTCCTCCCTTCTGCTTCATCAGTCGGGGACTACGCACAATACAAATGGACTCTGCTTCAGGTATTTTGATAGTACCCGACTGGCCTACGCAGCCATGGTTCCCAATACTCCATGACATGGTTGTTGAAACTCCGATGGTATTCCCCAGTGACCCAGAGTTATTAACACCCAGTGTCGGGCACAAGCCACCCGTGCCATGAAAAAATCAAACTCCTGGGTTGCAGATTCTGCACAAACTACTTCTGGGACTGGGATTATCAGAACAAACCGTCGACACCATGTCAGCATCCCTCCGAACATCCACTAAAAAACAGCACTTGTCCAGCATCAAAAAATGGGAGAAGTACTGCTTGGTTACAGAGACCACCTACTCAACCGCTACAGTTACCAACGTACTGGAATTCCTGGCGAACCTTCACCATGATGAAGGACTCAGCTACAGAGCCATCAACACAGCTAGAAGTGCCCTGCCTGTCTATTTAAAACCAGCTCCAGGACAACAGGCCATGGGGTCCCACTCGCTGGTGGTCAAACTAATCAAGGGTATTTACAACTCTAACCCCCTAGACCAAGGTACACCCATACATGGGATGTCAGTGTTGTCCTGACATACCTCAGGGGATGGCCACCAGCCAGATCCCTCAACCTGGAACAATCTATGCTCAAAACACTCATGTTGATGGCACTTGTATCTGCACAGAGGGTCCAGTCACTACACCTATTGTGACTGGACACCATGCTCACAGCTCCAGACCAGATCTCTGTCGTTATCCAGGGAATGATCAAACAGAGCAGACAAGGAACACCTAATCCAGTCGTGGAATTCCGGGCTTACCCGCCAGAAACACGGTTATGTGCCATGACCCTACTATCCTACATAGACACAACCAAAATATTCGAGGGAGATGAAAAGCCTTGTGGGTCAGTCATAAAAAACCTTATGGTCGGGTGACGAGCCAAACCATTTCGAGATGGCTCAAGCAGGTGCTAAAAGCTGCTGGGATAAAAACTAACATGTACAAATTTCATTCCACCAGGGCAGCATCCACGTCGACGGCTAAAAGAATGTACGTGCCTATAGACCACATCCTGGCTACAGCAGGATGGTGGGGGGAAAGTCCGTTCAGAACATTTTATAATAAGCCGTTGGCAAAACCTGTTTTAGTTGCAGGAAAGATTTTACAGACTGCAAATATTTAATTTAAGCCCAGGGGAGCAATTTAATTTCTTTGTTGTTATTGTTAAAAAATACCATTGTGTTTTTCTACAAACAGATTCATTGGTTGATTACGATAACACACTTCCTCCCTCAAAGACTTCGGCAGTGATGTATTAATAACTGTTACACGGTTTGAAATCACAGAGCTTTGAAATCTTCACGGAATCACTCACGTGACTCCGAAATAAAATAGTAAGTTTAAACGAGAACTTACCAGTTTGAAGTTTGATCTGTATTTTATGAGGAGTTACGATGATGGATTACGTGCCCTCCGCTCCCACCCTCAATAATATGGGTCAAATTCATAAACTGATGTCTCCTTGTCTTTACTATGTTTACTTCAATAACTGTGTCTATCTGTGATTCCACACCGCTGCTTTGAAGTATGCCGCGCATACGTGCTGAGCGGGACCTTCACGTAATCCCTCATCGTAACTCCTCATAAAATACAGATCAAACTTCAAACTGGTAAGTTCTTGTTTAATCTTACTATTAAAATACATTATTGCGAGGATTTACTGAAAAAAATTTAACCTTGGGAATTTTTTGATCCATTTTTTAAATGGAATTTTAATGGAATCCCTCTGTAAAAATAGTGTCAAACGGGATATATTAAGGGTATATTGGGATTGGCAAGGCAATTGTTTCTGAGAAAGTACAGCAATGTGTTTTGAACATCACTGCTTATGAAAAGGTGTAATTTTAGCACGAAGCAGGGACAAAATATTAGGCACATTAACAATGTCAAATTCAATGTTACACATGAAAGAAAAAAATATACATAAGTATCTGCAGATGCTGAGGTCATAGCCTCAGAATTAAAGGATGTTCTTATAGTGAGGAGGTGAGGAGAAATTTCTCTAGTCAGAGGGTGGTGAATCTGTGGAATTCTTTGCCACAGAAGGTTGTGGAGGACTAGTCAATGGATATTTTTAGTGCAAAGATAGATAGATTCTTGATTTGTACAGGTGGTCAGGGGTTATGAGGAGGGCAGGAGATTGTGGTTAGGAGGGAGAGATAGATCAGCCATGATTGAATGGCAGAGTAGACTTGATGGGCCAAACAGCCTAATTCTGCTCCTATCACATGACCTTATGACATGAGCATGCTTTAAGACGCCTCCAAGATGGCGCCAAACCTAGGCGACTATTTGCGTACTAACGACAGAAGCAGATCTACAATCACATATTACAATCGCTCCACACTTTTAAATCTCCATTCCTATAGCAACATTTCTTATTCCCTTATCGTGCATCTGTACATTGTAAATGGCACGATTGTAATGTATTTATTTATTTATTTATTAGTTATTTATTTCGGACAGAATAAAAGAATAAAAAGCAAATGTGAAACAGCATACAAAAAACAAAACACAAATATTTATAAAGTGTCATAAACAATATCTATAAATAAATGATTGTATAAATAAATGATAAATAAATGATAAATCATGTATTGTCTTTCCACTGACTGGATAGCACGCAGCAACTGTACCTCCTCGGTACCCCCTCGGTGTTACTGTACCCCCTCGGTACACGTGACAATAAACTAATCTACAATAAACATGTTTAGTGGTAGCCAATGTTGTTATGTATAATATTTTGCCATTGTTTATAGAAGCAGAACCACTGTAGTTTAGTAATTAGGCTGCGATTAGGTTTGGTGGCTGTTGATGTACACTTAAATATATGTAAGAGTGGCATGGTGGCACAGCGGGTGATTTGCTGACTTGCAGCGCCAGAGACCCGGGTTCGATCCCAACTACGGGTGCTTGTCTTTACAATACGATACGATACAATTTATTTGTCATTTGGACCCCTTGAGGTCCAAACGAAATGACGTTTCTGCAGCCATACATTACAAACAAATAGACCCGAGACACAACATAATTTACATAAACATCCATCACATTGCTGTGATGGAAGGCCAAAAAAACTTATCTCTCCACTGCACTCTCCCCCCCGATGTCAGAGTCAAAGTCAAAGCCCCCGGCGGGCGATGGCGAATTGTCCCGCGGCCATTAAAGCCACGCCGGGTGATGCAAGGTCGCACACCGGGTTCTTGGTGTTAGAGCCCCCGGCGTGCGCTCACAGAGTCCCGCGGCCATTCTAAGCCGCGCGGGGCGATGGTGTCAGGCCCCGCTCCAGGAGCTCTTCAACCCCGCAACTCGGGCGGGAGAAGTCGCCGTTGCGGGAGCCCTGAAAAGCGGTCTCCCTCCAGGGACCCGCGGGCTCCCGGTGCCGCCGACCGCCAGACCCGCAGTTGCAGCCTCCGAAACTCCGGAGGTCGGGCCGCAGCAGCGTCCACCACCGCTCCACCCGCTCTGGACTCGGCCAGCTCCGCGACGGTGAGGTGAGTAGTCGGCACCAGAGCCCCCGGTCTTCCTGTTGGAGGCCGCTCCTCGTTGCAGCCCCAACGACAACGGAGACCCGACAAAGAAAAGGTTGGGTCTCCCGTGCAGGGAGAGATTTAAAAAGTTACCCCCTCCCTTCCACCGCACCCCCACCCCCCCACACACATACCCCAACAAAAAATAACAAAAACTACATAAAAACATAGACATAAAATAATAAAAACGCAGATGGATTGCAGAGGCCGCTGCTGACGAGAGTCGCGCCGCCCACCGTGTATACGCAGCTGTCTTTATGGAGTTTGTACGTTCTCCCCTTGACCTGCGTGGGTTTACTCCGAGATCTTCTGCTCCCTCACGCACTCCAAAGACGTACAGGTTAATTAGCTTGGTATTCATGTGAAAATTGCCCCTAGTTTGCGTAGGGTAGTGTTAGTGTGCGGGCATTGATGGTCAGCGAGGACTCGGTGGGCCGGGGGACCTGTTTCCGGCCCTGTATCTCGAAACTAAACTAAACTAAAATGTATATAATGAAAGAAATCAAAGAACTGATTATGATTTGACTTTGCATCAGGCAGCTTCTCAACCATGCAACGTTTGATAGGTTTCCTCAAGCACAATTCCCCCAGAAAAGGTGATTTTTGTTTTTCAACGAGAAATTCAACTGTGAACGAAATAATCCCTGAGTGATGTGTGCCATCATTCATAGCGATTAAGGAACAGTAATATGGAAATTCCGTTAAGCAGGCAGGTGCCATTCCGTGAGGATCGGCTGCAGCTCCGTAAGTCGGGCAAATGTATCGGAACGTTTGTGGAGTTGTGTGGAAAGTTGTGGAGACTTGTGGAGTGCAGCGTAGGTTCTCATGGTTAATTCCCGAGATGGCGGGACTGTCATGTGCTGAGAGAATGGAGCGGCTGGGTTTGTACACTCTGGAGTTTAGAAGGATGAGAGGGTATCTTATTGAAACATACAAGATTATTAAGGGTTTGGACACGCTAGAGGCAGGGAACATGTTACATAGATACATAGAAAATAAGTGCAGGAGTAGGCCATTCGGCCCTTCGAGCCTGCACCGCCATTCAATATGATCATGGCTGATCATCCAACTCAGTATCCCGTACCTGCCTCTCTCCATACCCCCTGATCCCTTTAGCCGCAAGGGCCACATCTAACTCCCTCTTAAATATAGCCAATGAACTGGCCTCACTACCTTCTGTGGCAGAGAGTTCCAGAGATTCACCACTCTCTGTGTGAATGTTGGGGGAGTCCAGAACCAGGGGCCACAGTTTAAGAATAAGGAGCAAGCCATTTAGAACGGAGATGAGGAAACACTTTTTCACACAAAGAGTTGTGAGTCTGTGGAATTCTCAGCCTCAGAGGGCGGTGGAGGCTGGTTCTCTGGATACTTTCAAGAGAGAGCTAGATAGGGCTCTTAAAGATAGCGGAGTCAGGGGATATGGGGAGAAGGCAGGAACAGGGTAATAATAATAATAATAAATTTTATTTAATGGGCGCCTTTCAAACATCTCAAGGACACCTTACATAGTATATCGGAATAACATATAATCGGAATATAACAAGTAATAAAGACATCACAGAGACACAAATTAAAAACAGGATTCAATCCAAAAACAGAAAATCAAAAACACAGTGTGAAGAGGGAGCAGCGGCAACCAAATCGTGCCAGCGTCCACTCTCCCTTCACGGCAGCCATCTTGGACACAGACTTACAGGATTACAATTAGACAAAATTAGGGTACTGGTTGTGGATGATCAGCCATGATCACATTGAATGGCGGTGCTGGCTTGAAGGGCCGAATGGCTTACTCCTGCACCTATTGTCTATTTCCTTTTGTCTATTGAATAGATAGGGTGATTGCAGGGTCTTCGATCTAGAGTAGGTGGAATCTAGAACCAGAGATTCAAAGTTCAAGGTTAGAGGGGCAAGATTTAATAGGAACCTGAGGCGTGACATTTTTACACAAAAGGTGTACGGAATGAGCTGCCAGAGGAGGTAGTTGAGGAGTAGGGGAATCAAGAACTAGACGCGTAAGTTTAAGTTGAGAAGGACAAGATACAAAAGGAAGTTGAGGGACATCTTTTTCAGTCACAGGGTGGTGGGTACATGGAACGAGCAGCCAGAGGAGGTTGAAGAACCAGCATTTAAAATACATTTGGACAGATGCAGTGATTGGAAAGGCCTAGAGGGATATGAATTAATAGACAATGGACAATAGACAATAGACGATAGGTGCAGGAGTAGGCCTAACGGTCCTTCGAGCAAGCACCACCACTCAATGTGAACATAGCTGATCAGGCGCTGGAGGAAGTCCATGCAGGAGGGAGCTGCACGTCACGAAATGGAACTACGGCGTGTCGCTGAGACAAAGCGACAGCACCGTAAGGAGAGAGAGAAGGGGGCTCGACGACTACCAACCACCGCCAGTCTCCACTCCACCAGGAGTGAGAGAAATAGAAGTCCATTAAAGGGAACAGCACAGCCCACATATCCACATCACCAACTCAAACATCCCCCAGCCTTCGGGTTCCTCCTCCTTTTTCCTTTCTTCTCCCCACCCACCCCCATCAGTCTGAAGAAGTGTTTCGGCCCGAAACGTTGCCTATTTCCTTCGCTCCATAGATGCTGCCAAAGATCTTATAGCTCCGCTGTAAGATCTTTGGATGCTGCTGCACCCGCTGAGTTTCTCCAGCCTTTTTGTGTACCATCTATGTTTCAAATGTTTGGCCAGGCTCTTGCACAGTGTACAGCCTTGTCATTTGCCATCACTAGATCATCCAGGCTGCATTGTTCACCAAGAATGGGCATCTTAGTAGGTGTGGCATGGATTGTACAGATGTTGCACATTCACATTCTGTGTCTGCCGTATCTGCATAGCACCATTTGCTCACATTGCATCGGCCCATCCCTGTATGAAGCCTATTGAGGGACTTCCAGGTCTTCCAGTCACACCTGTGACCAGGTGGTAGCAGTTCCTTGGTTGGGATTGGCATCTTTACCTGTTGGTGGTTTTCACTGCGTTCCTTTTCCCACAAGGCTAGTCTATTGCTTGAGGAGACGGTGACAGTGGCTGGACTGTGTGAAGGAAGTTTTTCCTCGACTTCAGCCATTTTGGGGCTGGGTGATGGGAGTGACAGTTAGACAGGTACATGGACAGCACAGGTTTGGAGGGATATGGGCCAAACGCGGGGAGGTGGGACTTGTGTAGCTGGGGCATGTTAGCTGATGTGGGCAAGTTGGGCTGAAGGGCCTGTTTCCACGCTATATCACTCGATGACTCGTTGACTCAGCTAAGAATGGGAAGAAAGCACAAAATGTTGTTTTCCACGAGGGATGGAATCATACAGTAAAATGGGGATTACATCAAAAAGTTACATGTAAGTCAATAGACAATAGACAATAGGTGCAGGAGTCGGACATTCGGCCCTTCGAGCCAGCACCGCCATTCAATGTGATCATGGCTGATCATCTACAATCAGTACCCCGTTCCTGCCTTCTCCCCATGTCCCCTGACTCCATTATATTTAAGAGCCCTATCTAACTCTCTCTTGAAAGCATCCAGTGAATTGGCCTCTACTGCCTTCTGAGGCAGAGAATTCCACAATTCACAACCCTCTGTGTGAAAACTTTTTTTCTCATCTCAATCCTATCAAGCTGAGTTTTCAGTTCAGTTTAGTTTATTGTCACATGTACGGTATAGTGAAAAGCTTTTGTTGTGTGCTAAACAGTCAGTGGAGAGACAATACATAGAAACATAGAAACATAGAAAATAGGTGCAGGAGTAGGCCATTCGGCACTTCGAGCCTGCACCGCCATTCAATATGATCATGCCTGATCATCCAACTCAGTATCCTGTACCTGCCTTCTCTCCATACCCCCTGATCCCTTTAGCCACAAGGGCCACATCTAACTCCCTCTTAAATATAGCCAATGAACTGGCCTCAACTACCTTCTGTATTCCACAGATTCACCACTCTCTGTGTGAAAAATGTTTTCCTCATCTCGGTCCTAAAAGATTTCCCCCTTATCCTTAAACAGTGACCCCTCGTTCTGGACTTCCCCAACATCGGGAACAATCTTCCTGCATCTAGCCTGTCCAACCCCTTAAGAATTTTGTAAGTTTCTATAAGATCTCCCCTTAATCTTCTAAATTCTAGCGAGTACAAGCCGAGTCTATCCAGTCTTTCTTCACATGAAAGTCCTGACATCCCAGGAATCAGTCTGGTGAACCTTCTCTGTACTCCCTCTATGGCAAGAATGTCTTTCCTCAGATTAGGAGACCAAATCTGTACGCAATACTCCAGGTGTGGTCTCACCAAGACCCTGTACAACTTCAGTAGAACCACCCTGCTCCTATACTCAAATCCTTTTGCTATGAATGCTGACATACCATTCGCTTTCTTCACTGCCTGCTGCACCTGCATGCCTACTTTTACAATCGATTCGTCCACAGTGTACAGATATATGCACTGAACTTAATTTTTTCTCGTTTATCATATTGTTTACAGTGTACTGTGTTTACATATTCTGTTGTGCTGCAGCAAGGAAATAATTTCATTGTTCTATCTGGGACACATGACAATAAAACACTCTTGACTCTTAACTCTTGATAAGGGAATAAAGTTTAGTGCAAGGTAAAGCAAGAAGAATCTGATCAAAGATAGTCCGAGGTAGTTTAGGAGCTTGTGGTAGGATGGTTCAGTTGGTTTGTGTGATGGTCTGGGCTGCGTCTACAATTCGCTGCAATTTCTTGCAGTCGTGGATGGAGCTGTTCCCAAACCATGCTGTGATGCATCCCGATAAAATGCTCTCTATGGTGCATCTGTAGAAGTTGGTGAGAGCTGTAGCGGACATGCTGAACTTCCGAAGCCTTCTAAGGAAGTAGAGGCGCTGGTGTGCTTCCTTTTGTTTGTTGCTTCTTTATGGGTGACCCAGGAGAAGTTGTTGGTGATAATGATTCCTAGGAATTTGAAGTGTTCAATTTGACCAGTCACTTAGTTTTCTTTTAGCTTTGAAACTAGGGAGCAGCAAAAATAGTTCTTGGAAAGGCTTTATTATCTGCCTGTGCAAACATTACAAAGAAGGCTTACCAGAAAAACATTCAATGCCCATTAAAGATTCTTGCAAAATGCTTCACACTCAATGGAGTAAATTAGAAATGCAGTCTGTGTCGAAGAGAATGCTACTACCTCTCAAAGCAGAAAATAAGATTAGAAATATTTAGAAATAAATATCGACCAGGATACCAGGACTAAGCGCAGAGGAAAATGGGGATTACTTCAGGAATTTACATGTAAACCTTATCAAGCTGAGTTTTTAAAAGATTAGTGGATTTCACCAGGCAAGAATAGCAAGGAAATAGGTTTAAAACAACCACATTCAGCCTCAAACAAATAATTAAAAAAAAATATATGCAAAAGCATTGTGAAAATGATTAATAAGTGTGTCAGGGGTTATGGGAAGAAGGCAGGAGAATGGGAAATGAGGGGGGAAAGATAGATCAGCCATGATTGAATGGTGGAGTAAACTAGATTGGACAAATGGCCTAATTCTGTTCCTCTTACATGAATGTGAAAAATTATGTTATTTGCTAATGTTCTGGAATCCAACAATGGTAATTTTTTTTCAAAAGAATCAGGAGTGTTTAATTGTCAAATGTACCAACTTTGAAACAATGATAATCTGACACACCAATCTAACATAACTAAATGCAATACAAACAACATATAATTTTAAAAATCAATAAATTAATAACCTTAATACTAGTGCAAAAAACAAAGTCCTGAGTGTAAACAGACAGTCCATAAAAGTTAATTTTGCTGAGGTTCGTGTTGTGTAGTTTTCAATAGTTAAATGGAGGTCAATCAATCAATCAATCAATCAATCAGATTTATTCATCACACACATAATAAAGTGCAGTGAAATGAATTTGCCAGCAGCGGTACAATAAAAAAGAACACACAATACACAATCAAAATTTAACACAAACATCCAACACAGCATTCTTCACCGTGGTGAAAATACAGTCAGTCCTCCTCCATTGTACCCCTCCATTGTCCCCGTGGTCGGGGCCATAAACCTCCGCAGTCGCCGCTGCGGGCAGCCAGATGTACAGGCGCTCTCGTCTGGAAGGTAAGTCCCGAATCGGTGCTTCCCTACTGGAGACCGCAGCATCAGGATGTTGTAGGCCGCAGGCCGGTGGTCGGAGCTCTTCTCCAGGGATCCCCGGCGAGGGATCCCGCTCCGGATGGTAAGTTCACGCCGCGCCCACAGCTAGAAGCACCGCAGACCGCGGCTTCAAGATGTTGTAGGCCGCGGGCCGGCAGCCGGAGCTCTTCTCCTCCGGGGATCCCCAACAAGGGATCCGAAGCTCCGGACGCCGCACCCGCGGCTAGAAGCTCCGCAGACCGTGGCTTCAGGCTGACCAGTCTGCAGGCCAGCGATCGGAGCACTACCTTCTGGCGACCCCGGCGTGGGTTCGCCCTGCTCTGCGATGAAAGAAGCCCACGCTGCGCCCACTGCTGAAGCTCCGTGACCGACTCCGGGAAAGGCCGCACCAATCCACGGTGTTAGGCCACGAGGGAGGTGACATGGAAAAAGTCGCCTCTCCGTGGAGGAGGCGACCAAAAGGAGTTCCCCCGTTCCCCCCTCACCACCCCCCCACACAAGACACAACAAAATACATTAAAACACACATTTGGACATATTAAAAAAAACCTCAAAAAGTGGAAATGACGAACATGCTGCTGGCAGGGCAGCCGTCTTGCAGCGCTCCCACCGATCTATGGAAGAAGCTATTCATGAACCTGGTTGTCTTGGTTTTCAGTATCCTGTACCTTCTTCTCAATGGTGAGAGAAAAATGAGAGCATGGCCAGGGTGTTATGGGTCTCTGATGATAGTGGCTTTGATGATACTGGCAGTCCTTCCTGTGGGGAGGCCAGTACAATGTGATGGACTGGCCAATGTCTACCACTCTAAAGTCTAAAGCCCCGCTCAATGAAGGCGCAGTTACTTGTGTTGCCAATTTCATGGAATTATTAACACCTCCAGGTTCGGGGACAGTTTCTTCCCAGCTGTTGTCAGGAAACGGAATCATCCTATCCCAACCAGAGAGCAGTCCTAAACTACTATCTACTGTACTTCATTGGTTACCATCGGACTATCCTTGATCGGACTTTACTGGCTTTACCATGCACTAAACGTTATTCCCTGATCATGTATCCATACACTGTAAATCGTTCGATTGTTATCATGTATTGTCATTAGATGAATCAACAATTCATAGAAACATAGAAACATAGAAACTAGGTGCAGGAGGAGGCCATTCGGCCCTTCGAGCCAGCACCACCATTCGTTGTGATCAATTTCTTCTCTTGTGCAATGCTGCATGTATTGTCTTTCCGCTGACTGGTTAATACGCAACAAAAAGCTTTTCACTGTTCCCCGGTTCATGTGACAATGAACTAAACTGTAAACTGTTATGGCCCCTATCACTTTGAAATTATGTCCTCTAGTCTGTAACATTTCCATCCTGGGAGAAAAGGTTCTGACTTGCCAAGTCAATGGATATTTTTAAGGCAGAGATAGATAGATTCTTGATTAGTACGGGTGTCAGGGGTTTTGGGGAGAAGGCAGGAGAATGGGATTAGGAGGGAATGATAGATCAACCATGATTGAATGGCGGAGTAGACTTGATGGGTCGAATGGCCTAATTCTGCTCCAATTACTTGCGACCTTATGACTTATGACTGTGAACCGTGAACTGTGAACTGTGACTCTACTCTCAGTTCTTATGCCCGTCCCACTTAGGAAACCTGAACAGAAACCTCTGGAGACTTTGCGCCCCACCCAAGGTTTCCGTGCGGTTCCCAGAGGTTTTTGTCAGTCTCCCTACCTGCTTCCACTACCTGCAACCTCTGGCAACCACCTGCAACCTCCAGTAACCGCACGGAAACCTTGGGCGGGGCGCAAAGTCTCCAGAGGTTTCCGTTCAGGCTTCCTAAGTGGGACAGGGGCATTACTTTCTACTTGATTTAATGAATCAGTAAGTAATTTTTACCTTAGTGCAATTAACTGTTAAGCAGGTGATTATAGACCAGGATAATGGGAGATGGATATGGTTAAATTCTATTATTATAAATTTGTATCTAAATTATTCATGGGGAATAATCTGATTTCAAGTACTATTGAAAAAACCATAGACTGAAATCACGAGCAATTTCCGCGTTAAATTGCTCAAATAAACAACCACTCCATTGAAGACTCTATGAATTGCAGAAAGTAGAGCCATGTGTAGAACACTTAGTGATGGAGTAACTCAATGGGTCAGGCAGCATCTCTGGAGGACATGGATAGGTAATGTTTCAGGTTGGGGCCCTTCTTCAGATCCTTCTTCTTCAGTTGAGTTTAGGCTATTGTCACGTGCACTGAGGTACATGTTTCTTTTAGTTTAGTTCAGAGAAAACAGGGCAAAAACAGATCCTTCAGCCACTGAATCCGCGCTGACCATGATCCCCGCACATTAATAATAATAATGGATGGGATTTATATAGCGCCTTTCTAATACTCAAGGCGCTTTACATCGCATTATTCATTCACTCCTCAGTCACACTCGGTGGTGGTGAGCTACTTCTGTAGCCACAGCTGCCCTGGGGCAGACTGACGGAAGCGTGGCTGCCAATCTGCGCCTACGGCCCCTCCAACCACCACCAATCACTCACACACATTCACACACAGGCAAAGGTGGGTGAAGTGTCTTGCCCAAGGACACAACGACAGTATGCACTCCAAGCGGGATTCGAACCGGCTACCTTCCGGTCGCCAGCCGAACACTTAGCCCATTGTGCCATCTGTCGTCCCCGGCATCTGTCGTCCCATCCTACACGCACTAGGGACAATTTACAATTATACCAAGCCAATTAACCTACAGATTTGAATATCTTTAGAGTGTGGGAGGAAACCAGAGCATCGGTAGAAAACCCACGCAGGTCACGGGACGAACATACAAACTCCGTACAGACAGCACCCGTGATCAGGATGGAGCCCGGGTCTCTGGTGCTGTAAGGCAGCAACTCTACCGCTGCGCCACCGTGCTGCTATACTTAAGTACAACAGTGTAGAAAAAGTAGATTACATGGAGGCAGTCTATGAATCGCCATGTATCCAGCGCTGCGGAAGGGGAGACTGCGAGACTGCTTTGCAAAACCTGCTAACCTATTCTTTCCAGAATTTTCCATTTTGATTTCAAGTTTGTTTTTATATTAATATTTGGCTCTCCCCCTTATAATTACCTCATGAGAAGTCACGGGTGCAAGCTCATGCCATAGGAGTAGTATTAGGCCATTCAGCACATCGGGAGTCTACTCCCCCATCGAATCATGGAGTCATGGCATGCTGTACTAACCTTACAGGCGGCACGGTGGCGCAGCGGTAGAGTTGCTGCCTTTATAGCACCAGAGACCCGGGTTTGATTCTGACTACGGGTGCTGTCTGTACAGAGTTTGTACATTCTCCCCATGACCTGCGTGGGTTTTGTCCGGGTGCTTCGGTTTCCTCCCACACTCCAAAGACGTACAGGTTTGTAGCTTAATTGGCTTCGGTAAAATTATAAATTGGCCCTCGTGTGTGTAGGATAGTGTTAATGTACGGGGATCGCTGGTTGGTGCAGACTCGGTGGCCCGAAGGACCTATTTCCATGCTGTATTTCTAAACTAAAGTAAACTGAACTGAAGTAAAACACAGAGTTTTGTGCATTGATGAAGCCATGTGTTTGCATTATATCCCACAATCAATCTAATCAGTCTTTAATTATGTAACAATTAATTGTGGACTTTATTGATTACAGAAACATTCTTACAGGAGAAGACTAGAGACTGACTAATCATTAGGTGACTAGGTTCATGGCCGATCTTCCCTTGATCAGAATTGTACTTGCCAGAGAATATGCTGTTTTATTGTAGGTCCAGAAACACTTAGTAAAGTTGTACAAAATTGATAAGGTGAACCGGTTTATGTTAGTTTAGAGAAAAAGCATGGAAACAGGCCTTTCGACCCACTGGGTCCGCACCGACCAATGATCACCCCCCCGTACACTAACATTAACCCGCACACACGAGGGGTAATTTACTAAAAGCTAATGGCATGTTGGCCTTCATAACAAGAGGAATTGAGTATAAGAACAAATAGGTCCTTCTATAGTTGAAAAGGCCCTGGTGAGACCACACCTGGAGTATTGTGTGCAGTTTTGGTCTCCAAATTTGTGGAAGGACATTTTTGCTATTGAGGGAGGTTAATTCCCGGGGTGGCATGACTGTCAAATGACAAAGAATGGAACGACTTGGCATGTATACATTGGAATTTAAAAGGATGAGAGGGAACCTTATTGAAACAAATAAGATTATATGGGGTTTAAGAAGGAACTGCAGATGCTGGAAAATCGAAGGTACACAAAAATGCTAGAGAAACTCAGCGGGTGCAGCACATGGTTCTTTAGTAACTTGTCAGTTTCTTTGTTGAACTAAATTAAGGCGCATGTTGCAATCAAAAGCGCTTGAACAATTGGTTGGGAAGAAAGCCAAACTGTAAGAAAGACGACTGCGCCTATGGAGCGAAGGAAACCCTTGGGTTTCGGCCCGAAACGTTGCCTATTTCCTTCGCTCCATAGATGCTGCTGCACCCGCTGAGTTTCTCCAGCATTTTTCTGTACCTAAGGTTATATAGGGATTGGACATGCTGGAGGCAGGAAACATTTTCCCAATGTTGGGGGAGTCCAGATCCAGGGGCCACCGTTTAAGAATCAGGGGTAGGCTATTTATAATGGAGATGAGGAAAAACCTTTTCACCCAGAGAGTTGTGAATCTTGTGGAATTCTCTGCCTCAGAAGGTGGCGGAGGCCGATTCTCTGGATGCTTTCAAGAGAGAGTTAGATAGAGCTCTTAAAGATAGCAGAGTCAAGGGATATGGGGAGCAGGCAGGGACGGGGTACTGATTGTGGATGATCAGCCATGATTACAGTGAATAACGGTGCTGGCTTGAAGGGCCGAATGGCCTTATTGTCTATTGTGCCGCCCAAAGTAATGTTTGTAAAATATACACTTTTGTTTCCATGGAGACACACAATTATGAAATGCACATAGTAATTCCATATTGAGATTATGCAATAAGCTGTTTTATTATTTGGATGGCATTATTATTTTTTTTTAAATTTTTAATACACATGAACAATATTCTGCAAGCAGGCATTCTGACCTCCATAAGTACATCAGAATTCCTTGAAGAACAAAGACTTGTAAAATCTATGTGTGAAATCTTCATATTGAGTCCTAAGGGATTGTTAGTTTAATTGTCTTCCAGTTCGGTCCAAATTGCATTCTAAGATTTATCGTTTGCCAGAAATGCTATTTATCATCTTGCTCTGGAAATAGATGACATCCTGAGATTATTCAACAGCTTGTGATTAAATAATTAGCTAACATCAGATGAAGTGGCAGATGCAACTATGACAGTTTGGTCACTGGCTACCTTATTTAATGAGCGTTGGAAATCGGAGTCAGAAGGTAACACAGGCTCTCTGGCCGAAATCGTCCATGGGAGACTCAAATGCCTCTTCTAAGACAGACACATTAGCCTGCGTTTGGCCCATATCATGCTTTCAAGCATCAAGAATCAAAAGATTGCATGTACCATGAACGGAAGAATGAAATTCTCACTTGCTGCAGCATTCACGGGTGGTGAATCATTGTGGAATTCATAGCCGCAGATGGCTGATTTGTACGGGTGACAGGAGTTAGGAGGAGAAGGCAGGAGAATGGGGTTTAGAAGGAAAGATGGATCAGCCATGGTTGAATAATTGAGCCCAATTCTGCTCCTATAAAATATGAACATGAACTCGGGAACATAACAGACCGGTGAACACAATACTCATAGATTATATATAACACAAAAAATCTATAAATAGACCCAATGCTAGTGTAAAAAAAACCTCAAATTCCTCAGTGGAACCAAAGATAGTCCATAGTTCATAGTTTAGGTTTATATGTCGTGTTCAAGACCTTGATGGTTTTTGGGAAGAAGCTATTCTTGAACCCAGTGGTCACAATCTCCGGACTCCTATATCCTAAGGTGATAAGGTCATAAGGAATAGGAATAGAATTAGGCCATTTGGCCCATCAAGTCTACTCCGCTGTTCAATCAAGTCTGATTTATCTCTCCCTCCTAACCCCATTCTCCTGCCTTCTCCCCATAACCCCTGGCACCTATATTAATCAAGAATCTATCTATCTCTGCCTTAAAAATATACACTGACTTGGCCTCCACAGCCTTTTGTGGCATAGAACTCCACAGATTTACCACCCTCCGGCTAAATAAATTTCTCCTCATCTTCCTAAAAGAACGTCCTTTAATTCTGAGGCTACAACCTCTAGTCATAGACTCTCCCACTGGTGGAACATCCTCTCCATGTCCACTCTATCCAAGCCTTTCACGACTCTGTATGTGTTTCAATGAGGTCCCCTCTCATT
Organism: Amblyraja radiata; assembly: GCF_010909765.2. Classification (NCBI taxonomy): domain Eukaryota; kingdom Metazoa; phylum Chordata; class Chondrichthyes; order Rajiformes; family Rajidae; genus Amblyraja; species Amblyraja radiata. Next base: position 105,027,139 of record NC_045960.1, read on the forward strand.
CTTCTAAACTCCAGCGAGTACAGGCCCAGTGCCGACAAACGCTCATCATAGGTTGACATACTCATTCCTGGGATCATTTTTCCCCATGTATCTTTGTCCCCATGGTAGGTTTCCTAAAGCTTTCTATGTACCTGTCCAAATGTCATTTAAAAATTGTTATTGTGCTTCAACCACTAACTTCAAATGTTAGGCAGCTTGTTGCATGCACCCATCACCCTCTGTTTGAAAACACTTCCCTTTTAGATCCTTCCCCTCTCACCTCAAGTACCCCATTTAGTACCCTAGATACACACAAAGTGCTGGAGTAACTCAGCAGCTCAGGCAGCATCTCTGGAAAACATGGATAGGTGACGTTTCGGGTTGGGACCCTTCTTCAGATTCAGTCCCAAAACATCGTGTATGAGTCTGAAGAGGGATCCTGACCAGAAATGTCACCTATCCATTTTCTCCAGAGATGTTGCCTGACCCGCTGAGTTACTCCAGCATTTTGTCTCTATCTTTGGTATAATAATAATAATAATAATAATAATAATAATAATAATAATAATAATAATAATAATAATAATAATAATAATAATAATAATAATAATAATAATAATAATAATATATTTTATTTTCATTGCACGTCAATGCAACAAGATTTAATATGCAGCTTCCAACCGATGTAAAAGAAAAGTAAAATAAATAAATAAGCCGTGTGACGTGACCATCTGAGGGAGACAGTCCGGGGGGGGTGGGGGGCACTCAGCAGGGCCGGTTCAGAGCCGCTATAGCTCTGGGAATAAAGCTGTTTCTGAGTCTGGAGGTTCGGGCGTAGAAGGCCTTGTAACGTCTGCCGGAGGGAAGTAGTTCAAACAGTCCGTTACAAGGGTGTGATGAGTCTTTATGGATGCTGACGGCCTTCCTGAGGCACCGCGTGTGGTAGATGCCCTCCAAGGCTCCAGCATCTGCAGTTCCTTATTATTACATTATAATTAGTACTCTGGTTTATTGATTTACATCTGATAGCTCAGTGATATTGAAAATTAATATAGGCAGAAGGACAAGAAATGTGCGTTTTTCATAGCATTCATTTATTAAGGAGTTATAGTCATCCAGCATGGAAACAGGCCCTTCGGCCCAACTAGTCCATGCCGACAAGATGCCTCATCTAAGAATTAATAATTTTATTGGCCAAGTATTCACATACAAGGAATTTGCCTTGGTGCTCCACCCGCCAGTGATAACATGACATACAGTAACAAGCGAGTCGCATTTGCCTGCATTTGGTCCACATCCCTCTAAACCTTTCCCTCTCATGTACCTGTCCAAGTGTCTTTTAAATGCTGTTATATTACCTACCCCAACTATCTCCTCTGGCAGCTTGTTCCATATACAGACAATATACAAACAATTAAAAAGTTGTGCCTCAGTTCCCTCATAAATCTTTTCACGCATGCCTTCAGCATCATTGTAAAAAGTCTGTTTTTACCTGCGTGACCTCCTGGTTGCTAAACACTTTAACTCCCCCTCCCATTCCCACACTGACCTTTCTGTCCTGGGCCTCCTCCACTGCCAGAGTGAGGTCAAAAGCGAATTGGAGGAACAGCACTTTATATTTCGCTTGGGCAGCTTACAATGCAGTAAGGATTTCTCTAACTTTATCTAACCTTTGCTTTCCCTCTCTCTCTGTGTCCCTCCCCTACATCAGTTATCGTATTAGTTTCGCTATTGTCCTGCTTAGTTACACTGTTTGTATCACCCATTATCAACTTCTCCACAGCCAACAATGGACCATTGTGGGCTCCACCTTTCCTTGATCATCATTGCTGGCTTAGAATTGTCCATTTGCACACCTTTCATTCATTTTTTCTTTGGACCTTGTTTCCTAACTCAGTCAGAAGAAGGGTCTCAGCCCAAAATGTCACCTGTTCCTTTACTCCAGAGATGCTGCCTGACCCGCTGAGTTACTCCGGCATTTTGTGTCTATCTGCCATGACTGGCACCATGTGAAGTTGAAGTGGAAACCTAATATATAGGCAGAAGGAACGGAAATGTGAGATTTATCCCCAGCAGTCATTAATTATATTAAGAAAAATGCAAAGGAGTAACAATAGACAATAGGTGCAGGAGTAGGCCATTCGGCCCTTCGAGCCAGCACCACCATTCAATATGATCATGGCTGATCATCCCCAATCAGTACCCCGTTCCTGCCTTCCCCCCATATCCCCTGACTCGCCCTATCTAGCTCTCTCTTGAAAGCATCCAGAGAACCTGCCTCCACTGCCCTCTGAGGCAGAGAATTCCACAGACTCACAACTCTCTGTGAGAAAAAGTGTTTCCTCGTCTCCGTTCTAAATGGCTTACTCCTTATTCTTAAACTGTGACCTCTGTTTCGAGAAAACATTTGCTTAAAGTCTAGCAGGGGTGGATGTGATGATATATTTATGTAGAGATACAGCACGGAAACAGGCATTTCGGCTCACCGGGTCCGCGCCGACCAGCGATCCCCGCACATTAACACTATCCTACACCCACTGGGGATAATTTTACACTTACATCTAGCCAATTAACCTAGAAATCTGTAAGTCTTTGGAATGTGGGTGGAAACCGTAGATCTTGGAGAAAACTCACGCAGGTCACGTGGAAACGTACAAACACAGTTAATCGGGATCGAACCCGGGTCTCCGGCACTTCATTCGCTGTAAGGCAGTAACTCTACCGCTGCGCCACCGTGACTGCCCTCTATAGATATTCTGTTTTGTTTTTTTCCCCTTTGCTGATTTGAAATATCGACAAAGTGATTTTTTAGGTCTTGCGCACTACCAATAAAGAAGTTATTTTGCTTGGGGGAAAAGAAAAAAATTTACACACCTTGGCAAGATCTACCACCAATGCAGTCACATCTGGAACAGATAGTACTGCATGTAGGGCATAAGCTTACGATTATTCTCTAAGGAAGTAATTCTAGTTCTTGTACACTGCTATTTGTCCCAGTTCGTTTGGTTTTTAGCACCTTAATTAATCAGGTGTCATGTCTACCTCTATGGAAATTAATGTGTTTATGAAATTGATGGGTGAAATATCGCCGCATTTTCACCAGCATCTCCCAGTCTCAACATCCAGAGTTAGGTTTCGGCTGTTAGACTTAATTAATCATCTAGGTTGCATCTCTTGTACTCTGCAGTAGGAGTTTTACTGATCACTTACTGTAGTTAGAAAGTTAAAGTATTCTGTTACAGTTTGATTTACTGTCATGTCAGGTTCAGATTCCAACTTTAATGTCTCTGTACTGTACACTGCACAATGACAATAAAGTTTGAACCTGAATCTGGTCTACCCAGGTACAGTGAAAAGCTTTAGATGAGTGCAACCCAGTCAGCGGAAAGCCAATACATGATTACATTCGATGCATTTACAGTGTGGGAATAATGTTTAATCATAATCATAAGACAATAGACAACAGGTGCAGGAGTAGGCCATTCGGCCCTTCGAGCCAGCACCGCCCTTCAATATGATCATGGCTGATCATCCACAATCAGTACCCCATTCCTGCCTTTTCGCCATATCCCCTAACTTTAGAGATACTGCGTGGTAACAGGCTCTTCGGCCCACCGAGTCCGCGCCGACCAGCGATCCCCACTCATTAACACTATCCTGCACGCACCAGGGAGAATTTGCAACTTTAGCAAAGTCAATTCACCTGTACATCTTTGGAGTGTGGGAGGAAATTATCTGAATGGTGGCCGATTAGGAAAAGGGGAGACCTGGGTGTCATGGTACACCAGTCATTTAAAGTAGGCTTGCAGGTACAGCAGGCAGTGAAGAAAGCGAATGGTATGTTGGCATTCATAGCAAAAGGATTTGAGTATAGGAGCAGGGAGGTTCTACTGCAGTTGTACAGGGTATTGGTGAGACCACACCTGGAGTATTGCATACAGTTTTGGTCTCCTAATCTGAGGAAGGACATTCTTGCCATTGAGGGAGTACAGAGATGGTCCACCAGACTGATTCCTGGGATGTCAGGACTTTCATATGAAGAAAGGCTGGATAAACTCGGTTTGTACTCGCTAGAATTTAGAAGATTGAGGGGGGATCTTATAGAAACTTACAAAATTCTTAAGGGGTTGGATAGGCTAGATGCAGGAAGATTGTTCCCGATGTTGGGGAAGTCCAGAACAAGGGGTCACAGTTTAAGGATAAAGGGGAAATCTTTTAGGACTGAGATGAGAAAAACATTTTTTACACAGAGAGTGGTGAATATCTGGAATTCTCTGCCACAGTATGTAGTTGAGGCCAGTTCATTGGCTATATTTAAGAGGGAGTCAGATGTGGCCCTTGTGGCTAAAGGGATCAGGGGGTATGGAGAGAAGGCAGGTACGGGATACTGAGTTGGATGATCAGCCATGATCATATTGAATGGCGGTGCAGGCTCGAAGGGCCGCATGGCCTATTCCTGCACCTAATTTCTATGTTTCTATGAAACCGGAGCTCCAAGAAAATCGATGCAGGTCACGGGGAGAATGTACAAACTCCATACAGACAGCACCCGTAGTCAGGATTGAACCCGGGTCTCTGGCTCTGTAAGGCAGCAACTCTACCGCTGCGCCACTGTGACCCTCACCCAGACAAGCATGACTTTAATCATATCACACATTTTGTGTTGGTTACGTTCTCCTGGGCTCATTCGCATTTATTTATTATCCCTCCTAATATGCTAAATTAATAATCCTTGGTACATTTATGTTTGGTAGTTTTCAGATTCCATTAGGCAAGACACAGCAGCTTCTCATGACTGAACGGAGACATTTTGTTCCTAGCTTTGAAAACACACTCTTGCTCCTTCGAAAGTGATTTTCAAGTGCTCGGCAAATCCTCTGGTGTTGGGCCTGTTATCTCCAGCGAGACAGAAACTCCTCTAGCCTCCCATTATCACAGGCAGCTGAAAATACCTCATCATCACCAGTCCATCAGAACCTTTAACTCGCGAAGGTCAACATGAAAGACGGGATTAAGAAAAAAGAATCACAGGCGAACAGGCTGCAGTTTATAACACACTCTACCGATCCCTGTCAGACACAAAATGCTGGAGTAACTCAGCGGGTCAGGCATAGAGTCATAGAGTCATACAGTGTGGAAGCAGGCCCTTCGGCCCAACTTGCCCACACCGACAAAAACCCCCATCTAAGGATCAGCCATCTTAATGACTACTCTGCAGGGATTGGGAGATTCTAGTGCATGGAGGGACTGGGCTCTGTGGGGTGAGTCCTGGCCGGGCTCCTCCTGTGTCTCACCAGGTTCATGCCTGTGCGCTGCACCTCTTTCTCCTTGTCCGAGCATTTCATTCTCGCCTGGTGGTTCATTAGGCCTTTCCATAGCTTTATTGGGTGACTTTCTCATGAAAGACACAGACTGGGGTGCTAACCCAGCCTTTCCCGGGTGCCTGTGACCTGCGTGGATTTCATAGAAACATAGAAGATAGGTGCAGAAGGAGGCCATTCGGCCCCTCGAGCCAGCACCGCCATTCATTGTGATCATGGCTGATCATCCCCTATCAATAACCCATGCCTGCCTTCTCCCCATATCCCTTGACTCCACTAGCCCCTAGAGCTCTATCTAACTCTCTCTTAAATCCATCCAGTGACTTGGCCTCCACTGCCCTCTGTGGCAGGGAATTCCATAAATTCACAACTCTCTGGGTGAAAAAGTTTTTTCTCACCTCAGTTTTAAATGACCTCTAAGACTGTGGCCCCTGGTTCCGGACTCGCCCAACATTGGGAACATTTTTCCTGCAGGTTCTCCTCCGGGTTCTCTGATTTCCTCCCACACTCCAAAGACGTACCGATTTATAGGTTAATTGGCTTCTGCAAATTGTCCCTAGTGTGTAGGATAGAACTAATGTATGGGTGATTGTTGGTCTGCGCAGGCTCTGTAGGCCGAATGGCCTGTTTCCACGCTGTATCTCCAAAATTAGGTTAATTGGCTTTGGTAAAAAGTGTAAATTGGCCCTATTGTGTAGGATAGTGTTAGTGTGCGAGGTGATTGCTGGTCGCCGCGCACTTGGTGGGCTGAAGGGCCTGTATCTCTCTACTAAACTAAACTAAATATAATTTATTCTGTTAAAAATAGCCTATAAAGCTGGGATTTAAAGTTAACAAGTGGCTCAGCGGCAATCACTGTTTCCTCAAGGGCGTTCCAGATTACTCCTGCGCTGCATGTAGAAGTACTTCCTTATTCAGTTTAGTTTTGTTTAGAGATACAATGCGGAAACAGGCCCTTCGGCCCACTAAATCTGTACTGACCAATGATCCCCGCACACTAACACTATCCTACACAAACTAGGGGCAATTTACAATTTTTACTGTTCAATTAACCTACAATCCAGTACATGTTTGGAGTGTGGGAGGAAACCGGGAGCACCCGGGGAAAACCCACGCAGGTCACGGGGACAACGTACAAACTCCGCACAGACAGCACCTGTGGTCGGGATTGAACTTGGGTCTCTGGCGCTGTAAGGCAGCAACCAAGTCTATCCCTGCGCCAGCATGCCGCCCTCATGCAGATATGGATAACTTTAATCATATGACCTAATGACCTTTAGTCATTTCGCACATTTTGTGTTAGTTAAGTTCTCCAAGGCACACAAACCTTCCTGATATCATTCCTGAGAGAGCTGGCTCTATTTTGCTCCATTCTCCTGTTATCCTGAGCCAGCAAAAATAATTTCTCAATAAATAAATAAAAACAGGAAGGTCATCCTTGTGATTGAGGCAGTGCAGCGTAGGTTCACGAGATTGATCCCTGGGATGGCGGGACTGTCATATGAGAAAAGATTGAAAATACTTTTAGTCACTGGAGTTTAGAAGGATGAGGGGGTTCTTATAGAAACATATAACATTATAAAAGGACTGGACAAGCTAGGTGCAGGAAAAATGTTCCCAATGTTGGGCGAGTCCAGAACCAGGGGTCACACTTAGAATAAAGGGGAGGTTATATAAGACTGATTAAGAAACGTTTTCACCCCGAGAGTTGTGAATTTGTGGAATTCCTTGCCACAGAGGACAGTGGAGGCCAAATCACTGGATGGATTTAAGAGTGAGTTAGATAGAGCTCTAGGGGCTAGTGGAATCAATGGATATAGTGAGAAGGCAGGCACGGGTTATTGATAGGGGACGATCAGCCATGATCACAATGAATGGAGGTGCTGGCTCGAAGGGCCGAATGGCTTCCTCCTGCACCTATTTTCTATGTTTCTATGTTTCTAACTGCAGATGTTGGAATAAAAATAAAGACATCCAGCAGGCCTGGCTGCATAGTTTCTCAATCCTATCTTTATATCTTAAAATATTAATCATTTATAATCTAACCCAATTACCTCTTATTTCCAAGTGTTTTAGATAATTTAACCATAGGTTATGTAATCATAATTTAATCCAAATACCTTTTTGTTAAATTTGCATTACATTCCTTCTGACATTTCTGCACCTGTCTTAAGCTGCCCAGAACTGCTCAGAGACTGTGCGCAGTCAGTCTGAAGAAGGGCCTCGACCTGAAACGTCACCTATCCACGTTCTTCAGAGATGCTGCCTGACCTGCTGAGTTACTCCAGCGCTTTGTGCCCTTTGCTGCACCTCTTATGTCATGTGATAGGAGCCGAATTAGGCCTTTCGGCCCATCAAGTCTACAATCATGACTGACCCATCTCTCCCTCCTCACCCCATTCTCCTGCCTTCTCTCCATAACCTCTGGCATTTTGTTCTGGATATAAATGGCAACAACCAATAGGCACAAAATGGTGGGGACTAACGGCAGCATCTCTGGAGAGAAGGAATGGGAATATTTGTTCCTTGTTCCTGCTTGCTATCACTTCTCGCTAGCTAATTTTCCGATCCAGTAAATAAAATTCCCTTCAATTCCTCCGGCGTTAAATTCAGTCAGCGCACTTTTACCAAGGATTACATCAAATACTGTACCTCCTGGAATTCTATATAAATAACTGTGATAGACTTTTCCCTGGGCATTGCTCCAGTGACCTCTTCATAAAATCCAATCAGCGGGATTGCAGCAAGATTGTGTTCCAAACCTATAAAAACCTGGTTCTGAACTTAATGTCTTAAATTGCTCCATACGCTGTAATGGTGCAATTTTTGACGGCACCTAGAACGAACACTGGAGAGATCTTTACAAGTTCGAAGCAGAGAAATGCACACCATGTTATTTGAACTACTCGTTTTACTTCATAATCTACAGAGAACACAAAGTGCTGGAGTAACTCAACGGGTCAGCCTGTATTTCTGGAGGTTTTGCGTCTGTGACCCATAAAACCATAAGACCATAAGATATACCTAGGAGTAGAAATAGGCCATTCGGCCCATCGAGTCTGCTCCACCATTCATGGCTGATCGATTTCTCCTTCTCAACCCCACTCTCCTGCCTTCTCCCCGTAACCTTTGACACCATTACTAATCAAGAACTTATCATTTGTGTTGAAAGGAATGGAGGGTTATGGTCCAGATGCAGGTAGATGGGACTAGGTGAGAGTAAGTGTTCGGCACGGACTAGAAGGGCCGAGGAGGCCTGTTTCCGTGCTGGTAATTGTTATATATGGTTATATGGTTATTCTCAGCTTTAAAAATACCCGATGGCTTGGCCTCCACAGCCTTGTGTGGCAATGAATTCCACAGATTCACCACCCTCTGGCTCAGGAACTTCCTCCTCATCTCCGTTCTTCGGACCCGCCCTCAGGCCGATTGTAGTATGGGGGGAAGAATGCTGGAAAAGTAGTCAGGGATTGGACAAGATCTAGGGAAGTGATAGGTGGATACAGGTGGGGGGGGGGGGGGGGGAGATTGGCAGATGGGTGGACAAAGGCTGGAGATGAAAAGAACCCAAAAAGGATGCCAAATAAGAAGGAATAGGAGTGAAATGTAAAACCAGATGGAGTGATAAATGCGGAAGAGGACAAGTCACGGTGGCGGTCACGGTGGCGCAGCGGTAGAGTCACTGCCTTACAGTGAATGCAGCGCCAGAGACCCGGGTTTGATCTCGACTACGGGCGCTGTCTGTACGGAGTTTGTACGTTCTCCCCGTGACCTGCGTGGGTTTTCTCCGAGATCTTCGGATTCCTCCCACACTGCAAAGACGTACGGGTTTGCAGGCTAATTTGCTCGGTAAATGGAAAAATTGTCCCTAGTGTGTTTAGGATAGTGTTAATGTGCGGGGATCGCTGGTCGGCGCGGACTCGGTGGGCCGAAGGGCCTGTTTCCGCGCTGTATCCCTAAACTAAACTAAACTAAACTTAACTTAACTAAACTAAAGTGTGGGAATGGGAAAGGTGGACGGGATAGTAGGAGAAATGTGTGGACCCCAGGGTGGGGCACAAGAACAAGAGACGAGGGTGGAAAAGGAGGAGTGAGTTGTTACCGAAAATTGGAGAATTCAATGTTCATCCCATTGGGTCGTAAGATACCCATGTGGAATACGAGGTGCTGTTCTTCCAATTTGTGTGTGGCCAAAATTTGGTCTCTCTGTGGTCGTGTGAGTTTTCTCCGGGTGCTCCGGTTTCTTCCCAAAGGAACTAGATTCATGTCAACACAAAGCATCCTTCTCGAAGGGTAATAAGTGTGGACAATACACAATAAGAGCGGTCACGGAGGCGCAGCGGTAGAGTTGCTGCCTTACAGCAAAATGCAGTGCCGGAGACCCGGGTTCGATCCTGAATACGGGTGCTGTCTGTGCGGAGTTTGTACGTTCTTCCCGTGAACTGCGTGGGTTTTCTCCGAGATCTTCGGTTTCCTCCCACATTCCAAAGACGTACAGGTTTGTAGGTTAATTGGCTTGATTCATTGGCTTGATAAATGTAAATAAATTGTCTTGTATAAAATTATCCAACTTCCAGTATAGTCCCTGGTGGACACTTCGGAAGGTATATGGTACAAGGTAAGCCTTTCCCACGATGCCAAAATACAAAATTCTTGAAAATGAAATTATGAACCGGGGATAACCACAAAAATGAGGAGAGAATATTGTTTTTGGAATCACCTTCATGATCGGAGTTTATTAAGAGCACACAGTGGTGCAGGGAGCATTCTGGCTGGTTGCATCGTGGCCTGGGTGGGAAGCTTGAATGTCCAGGAGCGAAAAAGACTACAAAAAATTGTGACCACTGCCCAGTCCATCAACGGCTTTGACCTCCCCACCGTCGAAGGGATCTATCGTAATCGCAGCCTCAAAAAGACAGCCAAAATCATCAAGGACCCACACCATCCTGGCCACACACTCATCTCACCATTGCCATCGGGAAGAAGGTACAGGAGCCTGAAAACTGTAACGTCCAGGTTCAGGTACAGCTTCTTCCTTACAGCCATCAGGCTATTAAACACAACAACGAATAAGCTCTGAGCTCTGAACTGCAAAAATACTATATTATTATTTGTTATTTGCACGATATTTGTTATTTATTGAACTTTTGATTTTTTTTTTTCTCTTCCCCCGGTGTGTACTATGTTTACATATTCACATATTCCGTTGTGCTGCAGCAAGTAAGAATTTCATTGTCCCATCTGGGACATATGACAATAAAACACTATTGACTCTTGACTCTTGGTATCTCAAAACTAAAAAAGAATCGATAAGACACTGTTAGTTTCATCTCCATTAAAATGCAGGCATGCAAGTCAGCCAATTTCTACAAGCCAAGGTCCATTAAGCAAGAGTGACAAGATTAGCTTTGAAATATTAATGACTGAGAGATAAGAACTGGCCAGAACACCATACAACTCCTCGATTTTGTTCAGTCTGTCTTAAGGATCATTGCTGTTCAGCAGATTGGGCAAAAGGAAATATGACTCTTATAGTCCACAGACAATAGACAATAGGTGCAGCAGTAGGCTATTCGGCCCTTCGAGCCAGCACCGCCATTCAATGTGATTGTGGCTGATCATCCCCAATCAGTACCCCGTTCCTGCCTTCTCCCCATATCCCCTGACTCCGCTATCCTTAAGAGCCCTATCTAGCTCTCTCTTGAAAGTATCCAGAAAACCGGCGTCCACCGCCCACTGAGGCAGAGAATTCCACAGACTCATCACTCTCTGTGTGAAAAAGCTCTTATCTTTTTTATTCTTTCAGAAGAAAAGGGTAGCGAAGTGTAGAGTTGCTAAAAGTGTGAAAATGCACACCTCCGGATTCAGGGAGAAGTTTCTTCCTAGCTGTTATCAGGCAACTGATTGGGCTTTGCCGGCTTTACCATGCATTAAACATTATTCCTTTGTACTATACTGCAAATGTACCGTTATGCACTGTAAATACACTGCACAATGTAAAGCTCGGTTGTAATCATGTATTGTCTTTCCGCTGAATGGTTAGTATGCGACAAAAGCTTTTCATTGAACCTCGGCACACGTGACAATAAACTAAACTGGTCTAAACTGAACACCCGCCAGCACTTGCAACTTACTTGGTTCATGAAAGACCGGCAGGTATTTACAGTACATTACAGTACATTTGCAGTAGAGTGCAAGGGGATAATGTTCATGGATGGTGCCTGGCATGATATCCTAGTGGGATCTCCATGTTACAATCCAGGTAAAGGGCAATCATGAGAAGAACTCATGATACAAAATCATGAGCGGAATAGATCGGGTAAATGCACAGAGTCTTTTACCCAGAGTTGGGGAATCGAGGACCAGAGGACATAGGTTCAAGGTGAAGGGGAAAAGATTTAATAGGAATCCGAGGGGTAACGGTTTCACACAGAGGGTGGTGGGTGTATGGAACAAGCTGCCAGAGGAGGTAGTTGAGGCTGGGACTATCCCATCGTTTAAGAAACAGTTGGACAGGTACATGGATAGGACAGGTTTGGAGGGTTATGGACCAAGCGCAGGCATGTGGGACTAGTGTAGCTGGGATTTTGTTGGCCGGTGTGGGCGAGTTGGGCTGAAGGGGCTGTATCTGATGGCCAAAGAGTCTGTTCCTGTGCTGTGCTGTTCTATTTTCTATAACATATAAAGGACTTATGGATATATATGGATAGACAAAGAGCATAAGGATGTTCTCTCCTGATATATTCTAATTCAGGCAGCATTTGCAACATAACATTATTTCAGTGAAGAGTGGATTAATCTTCAGTATCCTAGCCAATATTTGTCCATTGGTCATTAATGCTGAGAGTGTATTATCTGATCGCTTTCACAGAGGTTTTTATGAGAGCTTGTTATGTAGAAATGGACTGCAGTGTTTTGCTACGATATGCTTCAAAAGCACTTCACTGACTGCAATGTGCTTGAGATAGTGTGGAACGTGCTTTATAGACGCACGCATTTCTCTTTTATCATCATTTTACTGTCCCTGGCTCCTTCAACACGTGGTCCATTTTGTGACCATTATTACTGTGCAAAAGAACACAGGATAGTGTTCCAAATCGAAGGTAGACACAAAATGCTGGAGTAACTCAGTGGGACAGGCAGCATCTCAGGTGACGTTTCGTGTGGAGACCCTTGTTAAGACTCTGAAGAAGGGTCTCGGCCTGAAACATCATCCATTCCTTCTCTCCAGAGGTGCCCCACTGTCCCACTGAGTTACTCCAGCATTTTGTGTCCATCTTCAATTTAAAACAGCATCTGCAGTTCTTTCCTGCAAAGGATAGTTCCATCCATGTAAAAGGGAACTTACAACATCCAAATGCAAAATTTGCTCTTTAGTTTAGTATAGAGATACAGCGCGTAAGCAGAGCCCGTACCGACAAGCAATCCCTGCACATTAACGCTACCCTAGGGACAATTTACGCTACCCTAGGGACAAGGTACGGCATGCACCATAGAAAGTGTCTTACCAGCATGCATCACAGCATAGTTTGGGAACTGCTCTATCCAAGAATGCAAGAAATTGCAGAGAATTGTGGACGCAGCCCAGACCATCACCCCAACCAACCTCCCTTCCATTGACTCCATCTACATCTCACGTTGCCTCGGCAAGGCCAGCAGCATAATCAAGGATGAATCACACCCTGGCCACTCCCTCTTTTTCCCTCTCCCATCGGGCAAAAGGTATAGAAGAGTGAAAACGCACACCTCCAGATTCAAGGACAGTTTCTTCCCAGCTGCTATCAGGCAACTGAATCACTAGAGTGTGGTCCTGAGCTACTATCTACCTCATTGGAGATGCTCAGACTATCTTTGATTGGACACTACTGGACTTTATCTTACACAAAATTGTACTCATGTTATTCCCTTTATCATGTATCTGTACACTGTAAATGGCTCTATTGTAATCATGTATTGTCTTTCCGCTGACTGGATAACACGCAACAAAAGCATTTCACTGTACCTCGGTACACTTGACAATAAATTAACTGAACAAACACCTCATCCTATTTATCTGATGATTGGCCATAAAACATGGGAGTCAGCCAATGAGAATATTCATTTTCATCAGGTCTAGGAGCAGAATGAGTCCATTCGGCCCATCAAGTCTACTCTGCCATTCAATCACGGCTGATCTATCTCTCCCTCTCAACCTTATTCTCCTGCCTTCTCCCCATAACCACTGACATCCATACCCATCAATCTCCACCTTAAATTTGTCCATTGGCCTCCACAGCCATCTGTGGCAATGAAATCCACAGATTCACCACCCTCTTACTAAATAAATCATAGGTTCACGAGGTTAATTCCCGGGATGGCGGGACTATCATATGTTGATAGAATGGAGCGGATGGGCTTGTATACTCTGGAATTTAGGATGAGAGGGATCTTATTGAAACATATAAGATTATTAAGGGATTGGACACGCTAGATGCAGGAAACATGTTCCCGATGTTGGGGAATCCAGAACCAGGGGCCACAGTTTAAGAATAAGGGGTAGGCCATTTAAAACAGAGATGAGGAAAAACGTTTTCACCCAGAGAGTTGTGAATCTGTGGAATTCTCTGCCTCAGAAGGCAGTGGAGGCCAATTCTCTGGGTGGTTTCAAGAGAGAGCTAGATAGGGCTCTTAAAGATAGCAGAGTCAGGGGATATGGTGAGAAGGCAGAAACGGGGTACTGAATGTGGATGATCAGCCATGCTCACAGTGAAGGGCCAAATGGCCTACTCCTGCACCTATTGTCTATTGTCTATTGTCCTCATCCCCTTTCGAAAGGTACGTACTTTTATTCTGAGGTTATGGCCTCTGGTCCTAGACTCTCCCACAAGTGCAAACATCCTCTCCACATCATCAAGCCTTTCACTATGCGATAAGTTTCAATGAGGTGACCCCTCATTCTCCCTTACACAAGGTAAGGACTAATATTAAAGATCATGGTGTAGGATTGGAGTTCGTACAACATAGAACAGTGCAGCACAGGAACAAGCCCTTTGGTCTATTACATCTGTGCTGAACATGGTACCAAGACTGACTGTTATCTACTTACTTAGAAACATAGAAACATAGAAACATAGAAAATAGGTGCAGGAGTAGGCCATTCGGCCCTTTGAGCCTGCACCGCCATTCAATATGATCATGGCTGATCATCCAACTCAGTATCCTGTACCTGCCTTCTCTCCATACCCCCTGATCCCTTTAGCCACAAGGGCCAATCTAACTCCCTCTTAAATATAGCCAATGAACTGGCCTCAACTACCTTTTGTGCAGAGAATTCCAGAGATTCACCACTCTCTGTGTGAAAAAAGTTTTTCTCATCTCGGTCCTAAAAGATTTCCCCCTTATCCTTAAACTGTGACCCCTTGTTCTGGACTTCCCCAACATCGGGAACAATCTTCCTGCGTCTAGCCTGTCCAACCCCTTAAGAATTTTGTAAGTTTCTATAAGATCCCCCCTCAATCTTCTAAATTCTAGCGAGTATAAGTCGAGTCTATCCAGTCTTTCTTCATATGAAAGTCCTGCCATCCCAGGAATCAGTCTGGTGAACCTTCTCTGTACTCCCTCTATGGCAAGAATGTCCTTCCTCAGATTTAGGAGACCAAAACTGCACGCAATACCCTAGGTGTGGTCTCACCAAGACCCTGTACAACTGTAGTAGAACCTCCCTGCTCCTATACTCAAATCCTTTTGCTATGAATGCTAACCTACCATTCGCCTTCTTCACTGCCTGCTGCACCTGCATGCCTACTTTCAATGACTGGTGTACCATGACACCCAGGTCTCGTTGCATCTCTCCTTTCCCTAATCGGCCACCATTCAGATAAAAGTCCACTTTCCTGTTTTTGCCACCAAAGTGGATAACCTCACATTTATCCACATTATACTGCATCTGCCATGCATTTGCCCACTCGCCCAGCCTATCCAAGTCACCTTGCAGCCTCCTAGCATCCTCCTCACAGCTAACACTGCCCCCCAGCTTCGTGTCATCCGCAAACTTGGAGATGTTGCCTTCAATTCCCTCGTCCAAGTCATTAATATACATTACATTTTATGTAAATACATAAATTACATTTAATTCAGATCCTTATATATGCTAATCATAATCATAATCATACTTTATTAGCCAAGTATGTTTTGCAACATACGAAGAATTTGATTTGCCATTCAGTCATACCACTAAAAAGCAAAAAACCCCACAAAATACATTTTAACATAAACACCCACCACAATGACTCCTCCAATAATGATGGAAGGCGAAAAAAAAGTTCAATCTCTTCCCTTCTCTGTTCTCCTGCGATCGGGAGCCTTGAACCTTCTGTTGACGATCTTGGCTCCCACAGCCGGCGGTCGGGCCCTCCACGCCGGGCGATCAGTCCCTCGGTCGGGCCAGTCGAACCGCCTGCGGTCTGGAGCTTCCCAACATCCGTCTCTACCGGCACCTGCGAGTTCCAAAACTCTCTTTAATGCCACTATCATATCAGCCTCAGCAACCACCCTGGGCAGCGCATTCCAGGAACTCACCACCCTCTGTGTAAAAACCTGCGCTGCACATCTCCTTTCAAATAAGGCAACACCCTCTAATCCAGGTATCATTCAGGGAAACCTTTCACTGTAAAGTTTTTTACGGTAAATATTTTTTTTTTGTGCCCAACAACAAATAAATCTTTTTTTGTCAGAAGCAATTGTACCAAAAAAAAAATGACCGACATAACAGTTATACAATTTTCGTACAGCTTCAGTTTTAACATTTTATAAACTAATATCTAGATAGGAAAAAAGAAAAAGGAAAAAAAGGAAAAGAAAAAAGAAAAAAAAGTTTTAAAAAAACCCAGAACTAGCAAAGGTGTAAAAGAAGCGGAGATGTATCCAACTACCCAAATAAATGTTGATGGAAACTGGAGAATCTCACAAAATGCAAACACATTTCAACCTCGATGTTAAACTGTTTCTTCAAGATTTAATTGTTTATTGTCTCTAGACTCATTATTAGGAATTATAACCATGTATGATGTTAAATGAAGGGTGCTGCAACTCAGATTGAATCAAGCTGTGGTATTGTTCTTACTACAGTAGCAATGGCCCATAGTATTCATATTTTGTCGCTGACCTTTAGAATTCAAGGTTTTGAAGAATCCCAAGATCCTAATATCTTCTCGTGATCTTAATTCACAAAAGGAAATGACTAAACACCAAATCATTTACAAACAACCGGGTGCCACTAATTTGTCAAGCTAATGAGAACTTTAATATGTGAAATTACTAAAAGGATAAACTGAAATTTAAATGTCAATTACTCTCGTAACGGGCCCATGCTGGTTATAATTAGCTGAATTGAAACAGTCACGGCAATATAGAACAAATGAATGGATTCGAAAGAGAACTAATTGTTGTGCTACATGGTACTATTAAAACAGCCCCATGACTACAATTGGCAGTTTTTGCAGCAAAAGTTAATGAAAAATATAAGCATTAGTTAATGTATGTGATTAATATCGGCATTAAGATGACTATCTGCTATTTTCTGTTGAAGAGAGAAACAAAATGCTGGAGTAACTCAGCGGGACAGGCGGCATCTCTGGAGAAAAGGAATAGGTGACGTTTCGGGTCGAGACCCTTCTTCAGACTGAGCCAAATTTTTGTTTATTCTATTGCCAAAGTAAAAGGTTTAAGATTCCACGGAAGATATATATCTATCTGATGCTGTAATTAAATAAACAGCATACTTACCTCTGTTAGGAGAAGGTGTGGGGGGGATAGGAGGCAAAGGAAAGGTTTGGAAATTATAGGAAATGTTTGGGTGGGGGGGGGGGGGGGGGGTGGTAGGAGGTGGATGACGGCAAATGGGACTAGTTTAGATGGAACAAAAGGACATAAAGTGCTGGAGTAACTCAACGGGTCAGGCAGTATCTCTGGACAATAGACAATAGACAATAGGTGCAGGAGTAGGCCATTCGGCCCTTCGAGCCAGCACCGCCATACACTGTGATCATGGCTGATCATCCACAATCAGTACCACATTCCTGCCTTCTCCCCATATCCCCAGACTCCACTATCTTTAAGAACTCTATCTAACTATCTCAACTATCAGAGGATGTCGAGTGCCAATACTTCCGTTGTAGTCAAGGCAGTTACGTGTCCATTCCAGTTGTTTATCTGGTTAAAAGTGACCAGATTGAGTCATGGAGCCATAGCTTAACAACAGGATTCAGCCCAACAGGCCCTTCTGCCCAGCTTGCCCCCACCGACCAACATGCTCCATCGACACTGGTCTCAAAGAACGTCCTTTAATTCTGAGGCTATGACCTCGGGTCCTGGATTCTCCCACTAGTGGAAACATCCTCTCCACATCCACTCTATCCACGCCTTTCACTATTCGGTACGTTTCAAAGAGGTCCTCCTCATTCTTCTAAACTCCAATGAGTACAGGCCCAGAGCCGACAGACACTCATCATTCATTGCCTATCCTTCCAGTTCCATCTACATCGCCGAGTCATAGTATCATACAGCTTGGAAACAGGCTATCCAGAGGAAGTTTACGAGAATGATCCCAGGAATGTTTGGGTTAACATATGATGAGCGTTTGACGGCACTGGGCCTGTACTCACTGGAGCGAATAGTGAAAGAGAGTTAATTGTGTAATAGGTTTAACCTGTTTCAGATGGACAAGGTGATTTCGGACTGACATCTTATTTCTCGATTTATAGTAGACTTATTCGTAATGGCTGATCACACTGGCATACTAACACTTTCATTTGTTAAGTCTAGGAGCCAGAGTGTCATATAGTCATAGAGTCATACAGTGTGGAAACAAGGCCCTTCAGCCCAGCTTGTCCACACTGACCAACATGTCCCAGCTACACAAGTCCCGCTTGCCAGCATTTGACCCATATCCCTCGAAACCTGTCCTATAATAATAATAATAATAATAAATGTTATTTATGGGCGCCTTTCAAGAGTCTCAAGGACACCTTACAAAAATTTAGCAGGTAGAGGAAAAACATGTAAGGGGAATGAAATAAATAGTAGAGACATGACTAGTACACAAAGTAAAGACAGAATTCAATATAAAACACAATATGAGGCAATTAATGCACAGATGAAAAGGGAGGGGGACGTGGGGCTAAGGATAGGCAGAGGTGAAGAGATGGGTCTTGAGGCGGGACTGGAAGATGGTGAGGGACACGGAATTGCGGATCAGTTGGGGGATGGAGTTCCAGAGCCTGGGAGCTGCCCTGGAGAAGGCTCTGTCCCCTATCCATGTACCTGTCTAAATGCTTCTTCAACATTGTGAAAACTACCACCCTTTGTGTGTAAAAGTTACCCCTCAGATTTCTATTAAATCTTTTCCCCTTCACCTTAAACCTATGCCCTCTGTTTCTTGATCCCCGAACTCTGGGCAAGAGACCATGTGCCACCACCCAATTCATTCCTCTCATGATTTTATACTCCAACACAGTCATTACCAGGTCAGGTCAGGGGGGTTCCCCCCGCCACGGGTACCATGTAATCCCGTGCTACCTGCTCCATGGTCGGATAGTCGGCGACTAAACCGTCTCCCCCACCTGGTTTGCCAGGTGAGGAGGGGGCTGTGGAACCCCCAGCAGGACCAAAAACAAGACCTGTCAATGGACGGATGAGCTCCTAGCGAGCCAACGGCCATCCACACTTCAGTAGAAGTTGCGATCACGGTCGTACATAGACTTGGTTTATACTCTCTAGAATTTAGGAGATTGAGAGGGGATCTTATAGAAACTTACAACATTCTTAAGGGGTTGGACAGGCTAGATGCAGGAAGATTGTTCCCGATGTTGGGGAAGTCCAGGACAAGGGGTCACAGCTTAAGGATAAGGGGGAAATCCTTTAAAACCGAGATGAGAAAAACTTTTTTCACACAGAGAGTGGTGAATCTCTGGAACTCTCTGCCACAGAGGGTAGTTGAGGCCAGTTCATTGGCTATATTTAAGAGGGAGTTAGATGTGGCCCTTGTGGCTAAGGGGATCAGAGGGTATGGGGAGAAGGCAGGTACGGGATACTGAGTTGGATGATCAGCCATGATCATATTGAATGGCGGTGCAGGCTCGAAGGGCCGAATGGCCTACTCCTGCACCTAATTTCTATGTTTCTATGTTTCTATAGCATTGTAAGGAACGATGATGAAGAACACACACACCAAAATCCTATACTTTCAGCGGCGGAAGTCCGCAGGAACTGGAGGACAGAGATGTGTGATGCGTACATCACCGTTCCCATCCGGAAACCAGCACCACTAATGTTATGTTTAGGACTGAGCCCCTTTTAACAATAATTGCATCTAGCTGATAGCGACCATTTTTTATGAATGCTGGAGCAGTTCAGTGGGTCAGGTAACATCGCTGGACACCATGGAACTGTGAGATTTTGGGTCGGGACCCTTCATACTGATGGTAGGGAGTCCGAAGAAAGCTGGAAAAGAGGGGAGAATGGACAAAGCTTAGCAGGTCATGTAATGGGTAATGGTGCATCGTGGATACAGGCCCTTCAGCCCAACTTGCCACACCGGCCAACCTGTAGGCAGATGGTTGGAACAAAGGCCAGAGAGAAGAGCAGATGATGTGAGGCAGGAGGTGAAGAGTTGTGAACTGTGAAGCCACAGGGAGGAAAGTTTCAGGAGGAGAACGAGGGGTGGATGGGAGGAGTAGGTGGAAGTCCAGTCAGGGAATCGGGAATGGAAGGCAAGAGAAAGGCTGGGTATGGCAGAGAAAGATGGGACTGGGACATTGTAACCATTACAGTAAGCTGGTTAAGGGAGGGGCAGGACTGGCAGCTCAATGTTCCGCGGTACCTCCAGGAGAGACAGAGTTGGGATTTTTCACTGTGAGTTGTGAGTCCGTGGAATTCTCTACCTCAGAGGGCGGTGGAGGCCGGTTCTCTGGAAACTTTCAAGAGAGAGCTAGATAGGGCTCTTGAAGATAGCAGAGGTAGGGGATATGGGGAGAAGGCAGGAACTGATTGGGGATGATCAGCCATGATCACATTGAATGGCGGTGCTGGCTTGAAGGCCTACTCCTGTACCTATTGTCTATTGAATATTGTCTAAAAGAGGAGGGGTGGGGTTGCATTGTTGGTTAAGGAGAATGTCACAGCAGTGGTCAGAGGTGACATTAAGTTCGGCCAGTGAGGTTGTATGAGTGGAGCTGAGGAACAAGAATGGGATGATCACCTCGTTGGGGGTTGAGAGGGACAGGTAGATCTGCCATGACTGAATGGTGGAGTAGACTTGATGGGCTGAATGGCCTTATTCTGCCCCTAGAACGTATGAACTCATGAACTATTGGGACAAGCAACCACTGTTCTATTAGGTTTAAGATAGTTATGGAGAGAGACAAGGCAGGCCCATGAGTTAAAAAGCTAAATTGGGGTAAGGCCCACTTTGATGGTGTTGGAGATGCACTCACTCAAGTTGATTGGATTGGAGTAGGTGGTTTGAAGGAAAAGGAACATCCGGAGAGTGGGATGTTTTTAAAAGTGTGCCAACGAGAGTCCAGGGCATGCGTGCTCGTGTTAGAGTGAAGGGCAAGGCAGGTGAGCGTATGGGAGAGTGGATGACAAGGGGAATTGAGGCTTTGGTCAAGAGCTAAAAGGAGGCTTGGGACTGGGAAAGGCAGCTTGGATCAAATGTATCCCTGGAGAAGTTTTTTGGAAACAAAAATTGTTACATTTTTATTGTGTATTGTGTGTTCTTTTTAAGTGTATCGCTGCTGGCAAATTCATTTCACTGCATGTGATGTACATGTGATGAATAAATTGACTATGACTTTTGACTTTGACTTTGAACTGAGGAGCAAGCTACACGAGGAAATGAGAAGGGCAATAAAGAGACAGGAGATACTGTAGCTCTGGCAGATAACATTAAGGACACCCGAAATGTCTTTAAATTTTTAAATTTAGCTTATTTTATTTTATTTTATTTTAGTTTAGTTTAGTTTAGATTAATTTAGTTTAGTTTAGTTTAGTTGAATTTAGGTAAACAGAATGGAAATAGGCCCTTCAACCATTGATCACCCATTCAGTAGTTCTATATCCTACACTCGGGGGGGGGGGGGGGGGGAACAATTTATAGAGGGCTAATTAACCTACAAACCTGCACGTTTTGGGGATGTGGGAGGAAACCGGAGCACCCGGAGAAAACCCACGTGGTCGCAAGGGAAAACAGGCAGCACCTGAAGTCAGGATCGAACCCGGGTCTCTGGCGCTGTGAGGCAGTAACTCTACCGCTGTGCCACTGGGACGCTACTATACTGCCGCCGTCTTTTAAATGTTGTTACAGTGGAGTTCTCTATGACACAATCCGCGCATTTCACCAAAGTGGGTTTTCGCCAAGATTTTCGGTTACCTCCCACACTCCAAAGACGTGCAGGTTCGTAGGTTAATTGGCTTGGTATAAATGTAAAATAAATTGTCCCTAGTGTGTGTAGGATAGTGCTATCACTGGTCAGCGTGAACTCAGGAGGCCAAAGGGCTTGTTTCCACAAAAACTAAACTAAACTACAAAAAAATAGATGCTATCCATGTTTCTCAGCAATGCCTTTTTAGCCATTTTAGATTCATTTTCCTCAATCCAGTCATGTATTTTCCATCACATTGCAGGTAAATCACGACTTCCCCAGGCAGAACCGCCACCTAAGTAACTCATTCACTTTTAGTACCATTTCAAGTTAATTATCTTTAACCATTGCATCCTAAATTTTCTTGGCAAACAGTACAATATTTAAATTTAATTACTTAGCATTGTTACTGCAAGCCTTTTAAAATAAAGGTGTTGAATCTGGGTGAACATTACTCTAATATTGACGATACAATCAGATTACAAAATAAACAAATACAAATAACCCCAGGAATAAGATTCAATAAAAAGACGGCTTATTCTCTTTCTGTCAGTGCTAAAATACCATTTTATTTCCACTTTATGTTCCTTTGTCTTCAAAGCTAACATTTTAACTCTAATGTACCATGGATTCCAGATAGCACTGCTAATGGCAGGTTGGACATCAATGTTTAGTTTAGTTTAGAGATACAGCGCGGAAACAGGCCCTTCGGCCCACCAACTCCGCACCAGCCAGTGATCTCTGGGCATTAATACTATCCTACACACACTGGGGACAATTTACATTTATACCAATCCAATTAACCTACAAACCCGTCCGTCTTCGGAGTGTGGGAGGAAACCGAAGATATTGGAGAAAACCCACGCAGGTCACGGGGAGAACGTACAAACGCCGTCCAGAGAGCACCCGTAGTCAAAATTGAACCCGGGTCTCTGGCGCAATTTTCAAAGTCCAGTCCGGTTCCTGCACCTATATAAAATTATCCCTCTAAACTAAACTAAATAAATGAACAAAATAAATCTAGTAATTAATAGCCACAATACCAGTGCAAATAAATCCTCAAATTTCTCAATGCAACCAAAAACATACTTCATAGTTGAGTTAAGAGCCTGTCCCACGAGTATGCGACTGCATGCGGTAAGTGTGACCTAACGTGGTCGCTTGAGCCGTACGGCCTCGCGGGCCTGTCCCACTTCGATGGCCGGAACCGTATGGAGTTGTACGGAGCTGGTCCCGACATCGCGCGGGGCTCCGAAAAACTGACACTGTCCAAACATTCCGCGCGGCAACGGCCTGCCAGCATGCAGTCGCATTGAGGCCGTACGCACCGCCTCGACGGGCGTGCACAGCGTCTCGATGCCGTACGCAGCGCCTTGACACCATACGCAGCGTCTTGACGGCGTACGCCTAGCGCGAACTTCCCGCGGACTTCGCTCGAACTTCACGTCAACTCGTACGGGATCACTTGACTTCCCCGCGGCCGTACGGCAGTCGCATGCTCGTGGGGCAATCCCTTTAGTGCTTCGGTTTGCACCCATAGTCTAAAAACATACAGGATTGTAGGTTAATTAGTTCCGGTAAAGATTTTAAATTGTCCCTAGTGTGTGTGGGATAGTGCTAGTGGTCACTGGTCGACAAACATTTTGTGTCGGAAGGAACTGAAGATGCGGGTTTTAATCGAAGATAGAGTCATACAGCGTGGAAACAGGACCTTCAGCCCAACTTGCCCACACCGGTCAACAGGTCCCAGCTACACTAGTCCCACCTGCCTGTGTTTGCCCCATATCCCTCCAACCCTGTCTTCTCCAGATACCTGTCTAACTGTTAACTTAGACGTTGGGATAGTCCCAGCCTCAACTACCTCCCCTGGCAGCTTGTTCCATACAACTGTTTGTGTGAAACAGTTACCCTTCAGATTTCTATTAAATCTTTTTCCCTTCACCTTAAACCTGTGTCCTCTGGTCCTAGATCCCCCTACTCTGGGCAAGAGACTCTGTGCATCTACCTGACTTATTCCTCCCATATGATTTCATACACCTCCATATGATCATTTAGTGAAAGTCAGACAGAGTCCGAAGAAGGTTTCTGACCCGAAACGTCACCTATTCCTTTTCTCCAGAGATGCTGCCTGACCCGCTGAGCTACTCCAGCATTTTGTGTTCTATCTTCTGCCAACATCTTGTTCAGTTCAGTCCCGTGTGTTAGTTTTATCTCCATGTCCCCACATGACCATCACAACACACGTCAAGACAATTTTGAGAGTGGTCATGAAATCTTATTTCACGGACCTTCCAAATAGAGCCTTCCATATCTCAAACATCCTCCATTTAAAGAACTGCGCCCTTAGTAATGTTCCTAATTATTTTATAGCCCTATCCCCCTGGCTATTAACCCAGACAAGAATAAAATAAATCCTTACTGCTTAAAATATCAAAACCTCAGACAGTATGTCCTCTGGTTCCAGAGGACCAGAGGACATACTGTAGGTTTAAGATGGGGGGGGGGGGGGGCAATTTTAATAGTACTGGCAACTGTACCTTTAAGATCTGATGACCAAGTTGGAGTCTTGGGTTGAGAAACCAGAGATCCTTTGTTTGAAAGTTTAGAGTTGAATGAAGTGATTGTGATCTAACTGATAAGGAAGTTGGGAGAGCGAATTAATACGTGCGATTGATTTGAATAATTGAATAGGAGCGATGGAGTAACGGTTGGAAGGGAACAATTGTGTGAATAGGCGTGAATCTGAGAGACGATGAGCCATTGTGTGGGAGAGACTCCATTGACCTTGGAGTCTGAAAGGAAGGAGTGAGTTTGAATAGGTGTGAGTGTCTGGAATTTTATTGTGTATTGTAACTATTGTGCAGGGAAATGGGGAATGTCTCAGAGAAGGACCTATCAAATAGACCCGGAAACCCGATAAGAATAATTTGCGAGAAGCTTCCACATGAAGCAGACAGGTTAAGTGGATTATCTGGAGAATTAAATGGAGTTTTGAGAAGCGAACTTTGGCCGCTGGGTGGATTAAAATCTGTAATAGGAATAAACTACATAGAAACAATTATTAAACAATATGAAAACAGTGAAACATAGAAACATAGAAAATAGGTGCAGGAGTAGGCCATTCGGCCCTTCGAGCCTGCACCGCCATTCAATATGATCATAGCTGATCATCCAACTCAGTATCCCGTACCTGCCTTCTCTCCATACCCCCTGATCCCCTTAGCCACAAGGGCCACATCTAACTCCATCTTAAATATAGCCAATGAACTGGCCTCAACTAACTTCTGTGGCAGAGAATTCCACAGATTCACCACTCTCTGTGTGAAAAATGGTTTTCTCATCTCGGTCCTAAAAGACTTCCCCCTTATCCTTAAACTGTGACCCCTTGTTCTGGACTTCCCCAACATCGGGAACAATCTTCCTGCATCTAGCCTGTCCAACCCCTTAAGAATTTTGTAAGTTTCTATAAGATCCCCCCTCAATCTTCTAAATTCTAGCGAGGGAAGGGAATGAGCTAATTGGAATATGGAGAATGTTCTTCACCAGGAGTAAAATAAATAACAAGATCGTTCTGCTGTCTACTCTAAGAATGGCAGCGTGTAAAGTAGGAATTAGAGGGGAACACGAGAGAACTAGTCCTTCTCGAGACATTCCGGAACAGGGAAAGTAAGATGGTGGAAGCCAACAGCAGGAGCAGGAGCAGGAGAAATACCATCTTCTAAACGGGAAACTACTGAGATGATTCTTAAAGGGGAGGTGCTGACTAAAATTAAACTTATTAAATTTGGTTATGGGGCTGTCCGACTGTTCGAGCTAATTCAAGAGTTCTCCCGAGTTTCCCCTGATTCAAACTCGGAGAATTACGGTAATAGCCGCTCGTAGGTACTCGGGGCTCTCGTGGACATTTTTCAACATGTTGAAAAATCTTCACGAGTCCTCACGAGCTTACCGCGTTTCCCGAGTACCTGCCATTAGCGTTACGAGCCGCTAAGAGACGTCCCGGGCTCTGAAGTACCCGCGACGCACATTCCAAGAGTTTGATTCTTTTTTAAACTCGGGAGAGCTCTTGAATGAGCTCGTACAGTGGGACAGCCCCATAAGAGTGCGGCAGTATCTGTGAACCTCGAAGGGAGAGAGGCTCACTGTATGCCAGGGTGGGTAGAATGTTTCGGAATGGACCCACAGCATTCCTCACAGCACTCTCATGTTGCCCGTTCAGAGATGCCATGTGCAGCTCGCGAGCAGGGCACACGGGAGGAGTCAGTGTTATCTTCGACTCCTCCCTCTAAATTCAAATCTAAAGTAGAAAAACCGGGGAAGAATCATCTAGCTCCTATGATAGCTCCTTGATCTCCCATACTATTCCCCCTATGATTGGGGGATAGTATGGGGAGATCAAGGAGCTAGAAGGAAGGTTCCGTCGAAGTGGGTACCAAAATTACTTAGAACATCCAGTGGTGGGAAAGTGAATGAATCCTTCCTGAAGTACAGAGACAGAACGAGTAGCTTATCTGACAGCAGGAGGATACGGAAGGGTTGATCCGGACATTGATAGTATTATTATGTCGGAGCAATTTCCCGACGATTGGGGTATAGAACGGATTCCCTGTAGGCAGTTTGTTTGTGGAACGCTGCCTACTCCACCTTTGGTATTAGGTCCCGCAGTAGGTGTAAATGACCCCCGGGCCACAGACGATCACACTTTAACGCAGCCTGGTCCATTGGCAGCTCAGAGACCTGTATTAAGAATTCAAAAAAGGGAAATAACTAAGGAGGAAGACAAGGAGGATCTTGATCTTAAAGCTTGGATAGACCTGCCATTCCCAGAATCGACTTTTCCTCGGTTTGGTTGGAGAGGATCTTGAGCTGTCAGACCTGATCAATGCTACAACTGTGCGGGAATTAGGACATTGGAGCCGATCGTGTCCTGTGAGGGAATACTGACAAGGAAGTGGGCAAAGAAGAGGGCCAAGGGGTTTCACAAATCAGTGGATCCGTAGAGGTTACCGGGACAATTGGGACCCCGAGGGTAGAGGAAGAGGACACTGGCCAGGAGATCAGGGGGCAGGGACATTCTGGCAACCGAACCCATTGCGCTAACCCTGACCTGCCAGCATATACAACATATGAAATCTGAAGGTGTCCTCACATGGCCCATAAACAGCAATAAAAACCAGAAAGAACATCACCCCCTTCCAAATCCTAGGAGGAGACACAACAAATCTAATTATCGAGAAACCACACTGAAATAAAGGGCTACGGAAAGGGAAACATAGTAGCTGGTGTGAGAAAGAATGGGAATTAAGGAACTGAAATGGCGCTAGAGAGAGAGAAAAAAACAAGCTTATTATGCAGGAGGTACGGGAGTGGGGAAAAGATCTATTATACTAACTTGTTACTGAGTTTGTGCCTGCAGGACAGCATAATCGTCAACATACTATCTGGGGAGTGAGGTAAAGAATATACAGACCCCTCGAGAACAGGCAGAAGACAGCACAGATAATGCAGCTCCCCAGAAACAGGAATCAATGAGCAGGAGGAAATGGTACAGTCCTGTCCCTTTAAGACAAATCTGGAAAGGCCAACAGATAGAGAAAGCTGCTCCTCAGTATCCCTATTCCCTTGAAACTGACATCAGAGAAGAAGAAGAGGAGGAAACCTACCCTTGTGCCCAAATTTAACATCATCTAGCTTTTGACGCCAGTGAAGGAAGGAAAGTAACACTATCTAATCTTTCCTCGAGAAACAACACCGACCACCTATGACGACTATTGGGGCAAGCTCCACTTTGAAGGACTGAATTTTGAAATTGGTCTTTAAATTGTATGGTAATGAATTGGAAGAACTTTAAAGTTTGAGATTTGGAACCAACTTGTGAGATTTGGCTTTGGAATATTTGGAGGTTGATTATTAATTGATATTGTTATTGTCTCATCCACAGACAGGCAGCCAAAGATGGGAAGGATTATTCAGAGAACATCAGGAAGGATGGAACTTGGGAAGATCTGGCAACATGGAAATGATTCAGGGAACATTTACTATCTAAATGGCATCCAGTTGAGAAAAGGGGAAGTACAACGGGATCTGGGGGTCCTTGTACATCAGTCTATGAAAGTAAGCATGCAGGTACAGCAGGCAGTGAAGAAAGCAAATGGCATGTTGGCCTCTATAACAAGAGGAATCGAATATAGGAGCAAAAAGGTCCTTCTGCAGTTGTACAGAGCCCTAGTGAGACCACACCTGGAGAATTGTGTGCAGTTTTGTTCCCCTCATTTGAGGAAGGACATTCTTGCTATTGAGGGAGTGCAGCATAGGTTTACAAGGTTATTTCCCGGGATGGTGGGACTGTCATATGTTGAGAGAATGGAGCAGCTGGGCTTATACAATCTGGAATTTAGAAGGATGAGAGGCAATCTCATTGAAACATACAAGATTGTTAAGGGCTTGGACATGCTGGAGGCAGGAAATATGTTCCCGATGTTGGGGGAGTCAAGAACCAGGGGCCACAGTTTAAGAATAAGGAGTAAGCCATTTAGAACGGAGATGAGGGAACACTTTTTCTCACAGAGAGTGGTGAGTCTGTAGAATTCTCTGCCTCAGGTGGAGGCAGGTTCTCTGGATGCTTTCAAGAGAGAGCTAGATAGGCCTCTTAAAAATTGCGGAGTCAGGGGATATGGGGAGAGGGCAGGAACGGGGATGATCAGCCATGATCACATTGAACGGCGGTGCTGGCTCGAAGGGCCAAATGGCCTACTCCTGCGCCTATTGTCTATTGTCTATAATGAGAGTTGGCATTGGAAATGGTCAAAAGAGAAACTGTGAACAGCAAGACTTCCCTTTAAGAGAACTTCTAGAAATTACTTAGTGGTTAGGAAACTAGTATAAGAGAGAACCCCTATGGACTGAGAGCCGAGCCAACATACTCAGGAAGAAATATTGGAGAAGTCTATTGAATTAGAAGGAGAAACTTAAATGGGTGTTGAGATATCAGAGTCTATGTATTTGACCAGTGGATCTAAATTGTTTAACTTTTGATAGTAAAGCGGCTTCTAATGTCAAGGTGGAAATAAATTGTCCCTAGAATTAATTAATTGGATTTATGATAAAATTGACAACATATGGAAATTGATTGATTAAATTTGAACAGCTGGGAATTCCACAGGAATTGGAATGGAATTGTGTTATCGGCCACAATGCTGTGGAATGAGAAAGGTGAGATTGACACTGACATTTAAAATATTAAATTGAAGGCAGAGACTGAATTTGGTTGAATTGAAACATTCTTCATGGTTTGCTTTAAATTAGAGTCACGCCTGTAGGGAAATTTGGACTGAACCCAGCTGAAATTTACATGAGAAACCATCATCAGATATACATATTATGACATTGTGTGAATACGGAGAGAGCTGATTACTGTTGATCCTAGGATAGTAAAGAGTATATTATAGAACAGAATAGTAATAGGAATACAGTGCTAGAGCAGAATATAATAGGATAGTGATAATGAAATGTAAAAGTGATAGTATTGTAGAATTACATTGAATGCATGGGGAAGCATTGGTACATGAATGGTAACTTGCTTTGTCCCAAGTTTTTCAGGAATTATAGGTTATAGGTTCGACTATGGAAAGGGATGGAAGAATGGGCAACAATGTGGAGGGATTTCGTCCCCACGAAAACTCAGGAGGTGAAGACTCATCAGACGGAAATTGTGAAGCTATGCCCACGAAAACTTGGGAAGTTTGACAAGATTCTGGGAAGAAACGTTATCGTCTTGTTCTTAATAGATGGAGAATGTAATAGACACATATACGTATATCTGGTTATCTGATTATCTGACTATTTGGTTATCATAAATGATGGTTTATCATATATGACAAAAGGAAGGAATGTTAATTCTGGCCAAATTGGAGAGGCCAGGACATTAAAATTAAGTAAAGGCTTCTGGGCTGAGAGGCCATTTGGTCAATTTAAATGTGCCTTTTGCAGAAATAGAACAAGCTGCAGAAAGGTGCCAGTTTGTCTAGATCCTAGATAAGAGCTGCAGGAAGAGAATGGACATCTGCAGATACTGACAATTAGGTGTAAATTGCATGGAATGGATTGGATGAATGCAAACCAGACATATACAATGTAAATAATGTTGCAAAGCTTTACTTTGCTAGATGTTAATTGAATTAAGTATTGAGCCTTGTCTGGGTTTCTTGAATATCAAGGCACATGTTGCGATGTTTGCTTCCATTTAGAAGCTCCGTTTGAATACATTGTATTAGTTACTGTATTATTGGGTTGGGGAATGTCTATCATGTACTGGGTTAATCGATATCGGTTATTGGACTGTTAGATAGAGCTCTTAAAGATGTGGAGTCAGTGGATATGGGGAGAAGGCACGAACGGGGTACTGAGTGTGGATGATCAGCCATGATTACAGTAAATGGCAGTGCCGGGTTGAAGGGCCGAATGACCTACTCCTTGCATCATTTTTCCCAGGGTGTAGGCAGTAGGATATCTAGTGTTGATGGATGATTGAAGATCAGCATGCATTTCATGGGCCGAAGGGCCAGCTTCCCTTCTTTACCCCAAACTAAACTAAACTAAATTTCAGGGCACCCGGAGGAAACCCACATGATCACAGGGAAAACATGCAAACTCTACACAGACAGAACCCAAGGTCAGGATTGAACTCTGGTCGCTGGTGTTGTGAGGCAGCAACTCTACCCGCTGTGCCATTTTGCCTCCCTCCTTTTTGTTATGTGGTTTCTGAAGCCATTTGAGGAACTTATCCCTGGCTATATCCAATGTGCCAAAAGCCTTTTTGACCATCCCATCTACCTGTGACTCCACTTTCAAGGAACGATGTAACCCCACTCCTAGATCCCTCTGCTCTACAACACTCCCCCAAAGGCTGACCGTTCACTGTGTAGGACCTGCCCATGTTAGACTTTCCAAAATGCAATACTTCACATTAATCTGCTTTAAATTCCATCAACCATTTTCACACACAGTGGTGAATCTCTGGAATTCTCTGCCACAGGAGGTAGTTGAGGCCAGTTCATTGGCTATATTTAAGAGGGAGTTAGATGTGGCCCTTGTGGCTAAAGGGATCAGGGGGTATGGAGAGAAGGCAGGTACAGGATACTGAGTCGGATGATCAGCCATGATCATATTGAATGGCGGTGCAGGCTCGAAGGGCCGAATGGTCTACTCCTGCACCTATTTTCTATGTTTCTATGTTTCTATGTCTAACCATTCCTCAGCCCACCTGCCCAATCGATCGAGATCCGACTGCAATTTTTGACAACCATCTTCACCAACTGCAATACCACCCACTCTTGTGTCATCTGCAAATGTGCTAATCATGGCACGTGCATTCTCATCAAATCATTGATAAAGATGACAAACAGTAATGAACCCAGCACCGAACCCTGAAGCACACCACTAGTCACAGGCCTCCAGTCAGAGAAGCAACCTTCCACCCTCCCCGAAGCCAATTTTCTATCCATTCAGCTGTCTCTCCTTGGATATCGCCATTATTCAAATTCCGCCTTTTAAACTTTTGCTTATTTTCTTTTCATATATTTACCAGTGACTGGCTGAATGAGCTGACAAATATCAGACAAATGATCACAAAACTCACAGAAAAGGGATCTAGAGAAATCTTGAGGGAAATGCAATTGGCAACAGCCTGATAAGATAATCACATTTCTGCTCCAGATATGTAATTTGATGGAAAGTGCTTCAGACTGTTCCAAACTGCTACTTTTTCATGTTCAATGGTTTGATGAAGAAGGTAAACATTCAACTCAACCAGATAGATGATGTTGCATTTAAAGTATGCTCAGCCTCATATGGATTCCTCCGAGCATATGTTCATAAGTTCATAGGTGATAGGGGAAGGATTAGGCCATTCGGCCCATCAAGTCTACTCCATTCAATCATGGGCTTTAATTCAGAGGCCCTGACCTCTTGTCCTAGACTCTCCCACTGGTGGAAACATCCTCTCCACATCCACTAACCTTTCACTATTTGGTAAGTTTCAATGAGATCCCTCTCATCCTTCTAAACTCCAGCGCGTACAGGCCCAGTGCCGACAAACGCTCATCATAGGTTAACCCACTCATTCCTGGGATAATTGTTGTCAACCTCCTCTGGACCCTCTCTTGTGCCAGCACATCCTTCCTCAGGTATGGGGGCCCAATCTTTCCCATGTCTAGAAGATCCCAAGAAAAGTATTTGCCGAAAGATTAAGTGGGCATATCATCTTGTGAGACAAAGCTTCTTATGGTTTATTCTACTTGCCCAATGATCCAATGTTCTCCTGAGTACCATCACAAAATAGTTTTTGCATGGATGCAGAAGACCTTGATGAAGACAGTTCAACAGATGATTGTTTGACGGCACTAGCCTCTACTCGCAGGTGTTAAAAGAAGGATGAGGGGACATGTCATTGAAACTTATCGAATATTGACAGGCTTAGATAGAGTGGATATGGAGAGGATGTTTCTACTAGTGGGAGAGTCTAGGATCAGAGGTCATTACCTCAGAATTAAAGGACGTTCCTTTAGGGAGGAGATGAGGAGGAATTTCTCCAGTCAGAGGGTGGTGAGTCTGGAATTCATTGCCACAGAAGGCTGTGGAGGCCAAGTCATGGATATATTTAAGGCAGAGATGGATACATTCTTGACTAATACTGGTGTCAGAGGTTATGGGCAGTAAGCAGGAGAAAGGGGTTAAGAGGGAAAGATAGATCAACCATGATTGAAGGGCAGAGTAGACTTGATGGGCCGAATGGTCTAATTCTGCTCAACTATACAACTCCTCCCCCTTCTCTCGTGGGGTAGACTGAAACGGGTTTCCTTCCCCCCACACTCCCCAATCTTTGCACATCCTCCAATCCTTCCCACTCGTCACTTTAATTTCATGTTTCATGTATTTTGTGCTTTTATGACTGTTGGCAGATCAATTTCCCTCCTGGGATAAATAAACTTGTATCGTATCATAGCGTAAGACTTATGAAGAATGCTGAGAAATATATTTTGCACTTTATATCAACCCCTACGATCTACCTAGTTAGTGCACATCAGTTTGTATTGATTGCATTAATGTGTATATTTAATGTATTGTACATGATTGTATTTATGCATAGTATTGTCTGATTTAAAAAAAAATTTCGATCTCTTACCTTGCCGGAGATACGATTGTTTTCCGGGTCGTATCTTGGTCACTCTGTGGCCTAACATCCGGAGGCATTGCTCGGGACTAATTTTGAGCCCCACCGTGGGGCGTGGACTTACCATCGGAGCCGATCCCTTGCCTGGGCTCGACGCTCCAACCACGGCTTGTGGACTTTAACATCAAGGAGCTCGTAGTCTCGGGTAGAGACCGAGTCGGGAAGATCCAAAACCACACGACGTTCGACTAGCCCCGACCTGGGGTAGATCGCCCAACGCAGAGGAGCTGAGATTCCCCCTGCATGCGATGCTTGATGTCCCGAAGAAACCAAACCCAGCCTGCCATAATGACTTTCGACCAGTGGCTCTAACACCCATAGCAATGAAGTGTTTTGAGCGACTGGTTATGCAGCACATCAAAAAGAGTCTACCTGCCGACCTAGACCCACTGCAGTTCGCCTACAGAGCCAACCGATCCACAGAGGACGCACTCAACAACACTGAACCTCGTACTGTCACACCTTGATCGGAAAAATACTTATGCCAGGATCCTCTTCATAGACTTCAGCTCTGCGTTTAACACAATCATTCCGCAGCAGCTGGTGAAGAAGTTGGAGCTATTGGGGGTTGATGCTCGCACATGTAACTGGGTCCTGAACTTTCTATCACAACGGCAGCAGACAATCAGGGTGGGCAGTAGGACATCAAAAACCATAGCCGTGAGCACTGGCTCGCCCCAAGGCTGTGTCCTAAGCCCCCTGCTGTTTAGTCTGCTTACACACGACTGTACTGCTAGACTCAATAACAACTTCATCAACAAGTTCGCTGATGACACAACAGTGGTGGGTCTCATCAGTGACAATGATGAGTCGGCAGTACAGGATGGAGGTGGAGCTGCTCACAGGATGGTGCAAATCCCACAACCTCATTCTCAACGTGGGAAAAACTAAGGAGATGGTGGTTGACTTCAGGAGGGCGGGAAAACAACACCATACACCTCTGTACATCGATGGAGCTGATGTGGAAAGGGTCAACAGCGTGAAGTTCCTAGGACTCCACCTGTCAGATGACCTGATGTCCACAACCAACACCACAGCACTGGTCAAGAGAGCCCAGCAGCGACTAGACCCTCTCCGAAGACTACGTAAAGCAGGTCTCCCCACTACACATCTACGAACTTTTTATAGGGGGACAATCGAGAGCACATTAACCTACGGCATCACTTCCTGGTTCGGGAGCTGCAAGGCGTACGAACGGCACCAACTAGACAGGATTGTGAAGACCGCCAGCAGGATTATTGGTGCTCCACTCCCTTCATACTTGGCTAATAAAGTATGATTATAATTGTGATTATGATGAAAACAAAGCTTTTCACCGCAGAGTCGGTGGGCCGACGAGCCTGTTTTTGTGCTGTCTCTCTGAACTAAACAAACAAAACTGATCAAAACTGGCCATAAGCCGCCTCCTGGTCTTAATATCCCTAAAATCCACTCCATTCACATGTGGACTCCCACCAGTCTCCTTGTTAGAATTCATATGACACCGATAGCATTGGAAGAGAAATACAAATTGGGTGAATTTAGCTGAGCTGATTAGGCATTAAACTTAGACTCGAGTCTCTTCACTTTACACGCACAGTGGACAAAGACAATGACATGTACAATTTCAATAACGTTAGCCTGGAACTGCAGAAACCTGCCCAAGACCATTTGCTATAAATTAGCAATTTCCACAAAGCAATTCACTCTGATTACATCTCCGTTATCATAAAAGGCTTGTTGCTATGTGAGGCTGACCTAGATTCAAATAGGACCTGTTCACAGAGTTCTTGCCATCTCTGCTGCAGGCTCAGATAGGGTATTGTTGCAAGTCATAATCACAACTGGAAAATCAACAGGCCTTAAAAACCCTTTGTCCTAGACTCTTTGTTTTGTTTAGAGATGCAGTGTAGAAACAAGGCCATTTGACCCACCAGTGATCGGTACTGGTACACCAGCATTGACCCACACACTTGGGACAATTTACAATTTTTACCACCACAGCCAAATTAACCTACAAACTTGCACGTCTTTGGGGCGTGGGAGGATACCGGTGATCACGGGGAAATATCATGCGGTCATGAGAATAACGTACAAACTCCGTACAGGCAGCACCCGTAGTCGGGATTGAACCCGGGTCACTGGCACTGTAAGGCAGCAACTCTACCGCTGCGTCACCATGCCACCCCGTAGAGTTATGGAGTCATACAGCATGAAAACAGGCCCTTCGGCGACAAACTTGCCAAGGCTTACAAAAGTGGCAATCCCATGGGTGTCGCTCTCGGTGTAGGCGGCCAGGGTATAATCAGGGATCTTCAGATGGGAGCTATCACTTGTCTCTGTGTCTCTTGGAGCAGGGTTGCAATGACTTTGTGTGTCTGTAGCAGATGTTCAACAATGGTGGTCTTGGCCGATTGGTGAGGCCTTCGGTATTCAGCTGCAGCAAGGTGATGCCATCCGGTTTGACATCTGTAGGTGCCCGCCCTAAAATGGGCGCATGCTCCAGGTTGCTGCCAAGCTGCGGTGACTGAGGTTGCATTAGGGCTGCCAGCTGTTGTTGTCTGTTCGTTGTTTTTCTGCTGCTGACCTGTTTGTTGTCGTTCGCCTGGCTGAGGTCAGTTGAAAGGGCTCACCACGGGGACAGCATGACAGCATGAGCTCTGTGTGTGTTGCTTGGCTGGATTGTCATGGGGCGCCAGGACATCTACTCTCCGAACCAGTGCTCTTGCACTCGTGCACAGCGAGTGTCTCTGAGGAGCCTCCAGTGCTTCTACTCAGCTGCTGTGGAAAGCATCTTATCTGGAAATATCATGATTTGGTTTGGGAACTGCTCTGCCCAGGACAAGAAGGCTCTGCAGAGGGTAGTGCGTTCGGCCGAACGCACTATGGGAACTTCATTCACCCCTCTGCAGGAATTATACATCAGAAGGTGTAACTCCAGAGCCAATAAGATCATGGGAGACCCCTTCCACTCCTGCAACGGCCTAATTCTGCTCCAATCACTTGTGAACATTTGAAGTCAGGTGGCACTGTGGGGGGGGGGGAGAAGGAAAGGGCACATTTCAAGCCGGTGATCCTTCTTTGGAATTTGGAACTAATCTCCTCTGCCTGCATGTAATCCATATCCCTGGCTGCATGTTCTGAATATTCAGGTGCTTATCTAAAGAAGTTGCATTATTTAACAGCTCTTCAACTCCCCCTCCCATTCCGAATCCATCATTTCTGTCCTGGGCCTCCTCCATGACCTGAAACCTGAAACGTCACCTATTCCTTCGCTCCATAGACGCTGCCTCACCCGCTGAGTTTCTCCATCATTGTTGTCCACCTTTTATTTAACAAAAAGTATTTTAAATTTCCAGCATTGGCACAGAGTTATTTTCTTTCTATTTCCTTGATCAGATTTAGCATTATGCTCACGCTTTCAATTTGGAAATTGAAATTGTTGAGAAACTGCACTGTATTTTCCACATAATCCTAAGCAAGATGAGAATTCAGATCTTTGCATGTAACGCTGGCACCCCATGACATTATTACTCATGATTAAGTTAATGTGCTCGGAAGCTCAAGATCTGAGCTACTTATTCAAAGACATGAATTCAAATCCCAACACATGACTGGGGAATATAAATTTCAAATCAGAAGGAGGGAGGCGAGGAATGGGCCGGTATGAAGGTGAACCAGGGGTATTGCCTCCAGCGCCTTCAAGGTGTGCTGCAGGAGGCGTTTTTTCATCGGCCTTCTGTTGTAATGAATCCCAGAGATTCACCACCCTCTGACTAAAGAGATTTCTCCTCATCTCTCTCCTATGGGGACGTTTTTAATTCTGAGGATAGGACCTCTGGTCCTAGACTCTCCCACTAGTGAAAACATCCTCACCACATCCTCTCTATCATAGAAATATAGAAACATAGAAATTAGGTGCAGGAGTAGGCCATTCGGCCCTTCGAGCCTGCACCGCCATTCAATATGATCATGGCTGATCATCCAACTCAGTATCCCGTACCTGCCTTCTCTCCATACCCTCTGATCCCCTTAGCCACAAGGGCCACATCTAACTCCCTCTTAAATATAGCCAATGAACTGGCCTCGACTACCCTCTGTGGCAGGGAGTTCCAGAGATTCACCACTCTCTGTGTGAAAAAAGTTCTTCTCATCTCGGTTTTAAAGGATTTCCCCCTTATCCTTAAGCTGTGACCCTTTGTCCTGGACTTCCCCAACATCGGGAGCAATCTTCCTGCATCTAGCCTGTCCAACCCCTTAAGAATTTTGTAAGTTTCTATAAGATCCCCTCTCAATCTCCTAAATTCTAGAGAGTATAAACCAAGTCTATCCAGTCTTTCTTCATAAGACAGTCCTGACATCCCAAGAATCAGTCTGGTGAACCTTCTCTGCACTCCCTCTATGGCAATAATGTCCTTCCTCAGATTTGGAGACCAAAACTGTATGCAATACTCCAGGTGTGGTCTCACTAAGACCCTGTACAACTGCAGTAGAACCTCCCTGCTCCTATACTCAAATTATTTTGCTATCCAGGCCTTTCACTATTCGGTAAGTTTCAATGAAGTCAGACCCAGAGACATCGTCCAATGTCCGCAATGAGGTACGCAAGCTTATGGACGGGCTGTTCAGAATTTTGATAACTGAAGCGAACAAGTATTTTAGTTTAGGTTAGAGACCAAGCATGGAAACAGGCTCTTTGGCCCACCGAGTTTACATCAATCGGCTTGTACTCGCTAGAATTTAGAAGATTGAGGGGGGATCTTATAGAAACTTACAGAATTCTTAAGGGGTTGGACAGGCTAGATGCAGGAAGATTATTCCCGATGTTGGGGAAGTCCAGGACAAGGGGTCACAGTTTAAGGATAAGAGGGAAGTCTTTTAGGACCGAGATGAGAAAATCATTTTTTACACAGAGAGTGGTGAATCTGTGGAATTCTCTGCCACAGAAGGGAGTTGAGGCCAGTTCATTGGCTATATTTAAGAGGGAGTTAGATGTGGCCCTTGTGGCTAAAGGGATCAGGGGGTATGGAGAGAAGGCAGGAACGGGATACTGAGTTGGATGATCAGCTATGATCATATTGAATGTCGGTGCAGGCTCGAAGGGCCGAATGACCTACTCCTGCACCTATTTTCTATGTTTCTAACCAGTGGTCACCCCGCACACCAGTTCTATCCTGCACATAAGGGACAATTTACAAAGGCCAATTAACCTACAAACCCGCACGTCTTTGAAATGTGAGAGGATGCGGAACACCCAGAGGTCACAGGGAGAGCGTACAAACTCCGCACAGACAGCACCCGTAGTCAGAATCGAACCTGTGTCTCTGGCGCAGTGAGGCAGCAACCCTATCACTGCGCCACCGTGCCACACCTAAAGTTGTTTCGGAGTCTGCTGGTGCAAGCTTTCAAGCTTCAAGTTTATTGAAAGGTAGGACAGAGAAGATTTATGAGGATGTTGCCAGGACTCGAGGGTCTGAGCTACAGGGAGAGGTTGAGCAAATTAGAACTCTGTTACCTTGGAGGGCAGGAGGATGAGGGGTGATCTTATAGAGGTGTATAAAATCATGAGAGGAATAGATTGGTAGATGCACAGTCTCTTGCCCAGAGTAGGGGAATCGAGGACCAGAGGACATGGGTTTAAGGTGAAGGAGAAAAGATTTAATATGAATCTAATAATAATAATAATGGATGGGATTTATATAGCGCCTTTCTAATACTCAAGGCGCTTTACATCGCATTATTCATTCACTCCTCAGTCACACTCGGTGGTGGTAAGCTACTTCTGTAGCCACAGCTGCCCTGGGGCAGACTGACGGAAGCGTGGCTGCCAATCTGTGCCTACGGCCCCTCCGACCACCACCAATCACTCACACACATTCACACACATTCACACCTCTAATGCCAGAGGAGGTAGGTGAGGTGGGAACTACCCCAACATTTAATAAACATTTAGACCGGTGCATGGATTGGACAGGTTTGGAGGGTTATGGACCAAATGCTGGCAGGTGGGACTCCTGCATCTGGGACATGTTGGTCGGCGTGGACAAGTTGGGCTGAAGGGCCTGAATCCACGCTGTGTCACTCTATGGGTCACGGAGACCCAGCGGTAGAGTTGCTGCCTTACAGCGAATGCCGCGCCAGACACCCGGGTTCGATCCCGACTACGGGTGCTGTCTGTATGGAGTTTGTACGTTCTCCCCGTGACCTGCGTGGGTTTTTTTACGAGATCTTCGATTTCCTCTCACACTCCAAAGACGTACAGGTTTGTAGGTGAATTGGCTTGGTATAAATGTAAAAATTGTCCCTAGTGGGTGTAGGATAGTGTTAATGTGCGGGGATCGCTGGTCGGCGCGGACCCGGTGGGCTGAAGGGCCTGTTTCCGGGCTGTATCTCTAAACTAAACAATGGCAGGCTGAGGTCCTGATGGCTTACTCTCACTTCTATTTCCTTATGTTTTTCGTGTTCGTCCCGAAAGACCTTTAACGTATCATCACAGACATAAAACATCCTCTCATCACCATATCCCCCTTCAGACTAACTTTCTGCTTGAATGACCACACTGACTGGAGCCATTTCTGTCACTTTTTCCCTTAATAAACTGTGCAGTCCAGCATTAACTGGAACAAGTCATTCATGATATTGGCTCCCCGCTGATTCTTTGACACCATCAAAGCTCTGGGTGAACACAATTCTTTTGATGAACAATCAAACAGAAACCTGGCACACTGCCTACATGCCAATCCATGGGCATAAGTTAGGGGCCTGTCCCACTTGGGAGACCTCCACCGCAAGTTCTGGCGACCTTAAGCGACTAAAGAAAAATCCAGGTCGCGGTGGCCTAAGACCACCTTCGACCTCCTTCGACTATGTTGAAGACTGGCTTCGACCATTTACGTTTTACTCGAGGATGGCCTCTGGCAAATTGGTCCATGAATGAGCACGTCCCCCTTCCACCTCAGAACTACGCCGAAACCCAACAATGACCAGTGACGAGTGTCTACGGCTCAAATGATCACCTGATAAAATGATGTCATGTCTGTATTTTTTTCTCACTAAAAAATGCCTCCCAGGTTTTTTTTTTAAATCATTCTGAACCATGCAAGCAAGGAAGGAACTAGTTTGGAGGATGTTAGTAAAAAATACAACTGCTGTTTGCAGTAGCCCATTTGCTTCAGCAGCCTTTTAAGAAAGGCAGAAGGGGAAGAGCAAGGGTAAAGAGGAAGCACAAGAAGAGGTCTCAATGGGTGAATGGAGATGATGTGATGGACTGTCCCACTACACCAGATGACTGGAAGAGAGTGGCGCTGGGCTTTGATAAAAGATGGAACTTTAAGCACACATGTGGGGCAGTGGATGGCAAGCATGCCATTCTTCTCCCTGTCCCTGTCCTCCTCATTTTCCTTATCGTACAGGATGGCATTCTGCTGGAACCATTCCTCAAGGTCCCCCTCCTGCTGCCTGGTGAAGGTGTAGGGCATGACCTTCCTCCAACCCTCCCTCACCACCAATGGGGCATCTGCCTCTGATGCTGTGTCAGACACAGGAGAAAGGGCTGCTTTGCTGCCTTCAGATGAGGCAGTGAAGGATGGGGTGGTGGTGGGGACATATACTACCACCCTGGTCTCCTCCTCTATGGGTCTCTCATGCAGGGCTACCTCCTCCTGCACTATCACCTCCTGTGGCATCACCTCCTGCCACTCCTCCTCCTGGGTGGGCAACACCTGCATGGCAGGTTTTATTGAGGGTTGTGCCCTCCCCCTGCGCTGCTGCCTTTTTGGTGCCATCTCTAAAACACAAGTCTCCTCTCCAAAAAACTGTCTAGCTATGAATGAACATGTCTTGGAGTGACAGAGGTAATGTTCTGCTGTTTAAATAACATTGTTTTCACCCCGGAGCTATTTCCTTCGACCACCTTCGACTACCTACGACTAACATCACGAACTACTGCGACCGACTTCGACTAGACCCACGACAAAAAAAGTATCGATTTTTCCCACGGCGACCTATTTTTAGTCGCGGTCAATTTTTAACATCTTGAAAAATACGCCCGACCTAGCTGAAGCCTCGAATACGTGGAGACCACTCTCGACCATGAAGGAGAGTGCCGAAGACCTCCTACGACCTTGTGGCGATCTTGCCGCGACTATGGGACGCGGGCAAGGTCGCCAGAACTCGCGGTGGGGGTTGCCTAAGTGGGACAGGGGTTTTAGTCTTGCATTGATTGCATTTAGCCCACTAGATGCTGAATTGTCAAGTCTGTAGCTGAAGGCGGTATCCTAAGTAGGTAGGGTGGTAAAGAAGGTGTAAGGAAAGCATTTTATCAAGATGCATCACAGCACGGTACGGGAACAGCTCCATCCACGACCGCAAGTAATTGCAGCAAATTGTGGGCGCAGCCCAGACCATCTCACAAACCGATCTCCCTTCCATTGACTCCACTTACACCTCGGCAAGGCCAGCAGCATAATCAAGGACGAGTCGCACCCTGGCCATTCCCTCTTCTCCCCTCTCCCATCGGGCAAATGGTATAGAAGAGTGAAAAAGCACACCTCCAGATTCAGGGACAGTTTCTTCACAGGTACACAAAAATGCTGGAGAAACTCAGCGGGTGCCGCAGCATCTATGGAGCGAAGGAGATAGGCAATGTTTCGGGAAATGTTGAAATGTTGCCTATCTCCTTTGCTCCATAGATGCTGCTGCACCCGCTGAGTTTCTCCAGCATGTTTGTGTACCTTCGATTTTCCAGCATCTGCAGTTCCTTCTTAAATAGTTTCTTCCCAGCTGAATCGGGCAACTGAATCATCCT
Organism: Amblyraja radiata; assembly: GCF_010909765.2. NCBI lineage: Eukaryota > Metazoa > Chordata > Chondrichthyes > Rajiformes > Rajidae > Amblyraja > Amblyraja radiata. Next base: position 105,068,854 of record NC_045960.1, read on the forward strand.
ACCACAACCAGAGAGCAGTCCTGAACTACTATCCACCGCATGGGTGACCCTCGGACTATCCCAGATTGAACTTTACTGGCTTTATCTTGCACTAAACGTTATTCCCTTATCACGTACAGTATCATGACCACTGTACGGAGCCGGTTCAGGGCGACCCACTCTTTGCGGGGCAGGTCTGAGCCGGGTGGGGCTGTGGTGTTCGATGCAACAGTGATTGTGGAGGTCGTGAAGTCTGTTCTTAGCTGGTTCTCCATGCTCCGTGTCATGATGCAGCTCTATAGGATGTTGAGATGACCAGAACTGCACGCGATGATACACCAAATGCGTGTTAAGCCGTATTTGGAGAATTATGTGCGGTTCTGGTTATCCCATTACTGGAAAGATGTTGTACCTCTGGGAAGGGTGCGGAGGATGTTTACCGGAATGCTGCCCGGATTAGAGAGTTTCAGAGTCAGGGAGAGGTTGGATACACTTGGATTGTTTTCCCTGGAATACCGTAGGTTGAGGGGAGACTTGATAGAAATATGTAAAATTATGAGGCACAGATAGGGTTGGCAGCGAATACCTCTTTCCCAAGGTGGAAAGGTCCAACACTAGCGGGCATAGCATATAAGGTGATGTTCTTGATTAGTCTGGGTGTCAAAGGGAGAAGGCAGCAGAATGGGGTGGAGAGGGAAAGATAGATCAGCCATGTTGAATGGCGGAGTAGACTCGATGGGCCGAATGGTCTAATTCTGCTCCTATGACTGATGAACTTATGACATTTGAATGCTCAATGGAGATGTGTGGGATAGGTTTTTCACTCAGAGTTTGGGAGGGGGCCAATAGTTCAACTTTCCCGCAGATCAGCTAGCACCTCCCTTGTCTTTCGTAAGGTGGTGGCACTATTCAAAATCATTCTCTTTCTGGTTGGTTTACTTCCTACCAGCATGGTGTTTCATAGAAGCAGAATGAGGCCATTCGGCCCATCAAGTGCACTCCGCCATTCAATCATGGCTGATCTATCTCTCCCTCCTAACCCCATTCGCCTGCCTTCTTCCCAGAACCCCTGACACCAGTACTAATAGACAATAGACAATAGACAATAAGTGCAGGAGTAGGCCATTCGGCCCTTCGAGCCAGCACCATCATTCAATGTGATCATGGCTAATCATCCACAATCAGTACCCCGTTCCTGCCTTCTCCCCATATCCCCTGACTTCGCTATCTTTAAGAGCCCTATCTAGCTCTCTTTTGAAAGTATCCAGAGAACCGGCCTCCACTGCCCTCTGAAGCAGAGAATTCCATAGACTTATCCATAGATAATCAAGAATATATCTATCTCTGCCTTAAATATATCCACTGACTTGGCCTCCACAACCTTCTGTGGCAAATAATTCTTCAAGATGGACATCCTCCTACATGCGAGAGTTCTTTGTTAATTAGTACTGGTTTCAGCTGGTCTGAACCAGCCTTGCATTATTATTAAGCATCTTGGCAAAAATTCACAATCCTCTCACACAGGCCGCAGGCCACATTTCCGGGCCCATTACTTTCTGTGCTTAATAGCAATAATTTGGATGAGAATATACAAGGCATGATTAGAATCATACAGGGTGGAAACAGGCCCTACAGTCTAAATTGCCCACACAATAGACAATAGACAATAGACAATAGGTGCAGGAGTAGGGCATTCAGCCCTTCGAGCCAACATCGCCATTCAATCTGATCATGGCTGATCTTCCACAATCAGTACCCCGTTCCTGCTTTCTCCCCATATCCCCTGACTCCACTATCTTTAAGAGCCTGTACTTGGCCCATGTCCCTCTAAACCTGTCCTATCCATGCACCTGTACAAATGTTTCCTAAACATTGCGACATTCCCTGCCTCAACTATCTCCTCTGGCAGCTCGTTCCATACACCCACCAGCCATTGTGTAAAAAAATTACCCATCAAGTTCCATAAGTTCATAAGTTCAAAAGCGATCGGAGCAGAACTAGGCCATTCGGCCCATCAAGTCTACTCCGCCATCCAATCGTGGCCGATCTATCTTTCCCGCCTAACCCCATTCTCCTGCCTTCGCCCCATAACCCCTGACACCCGTACTAATCAAGAATCTATCTATCACTGCCTTCCGTGGCAATGAATTCCACAGATTCACCATCCTCTGACTAAATAAATGACTCTTAATGTCCTTCCTAAATGAACGTCCCATAATACTGAGGCTATGACCTCTGGTCCTAGACTCTCCCACTAGTGGAAACATCCTCTCTATCCAGGCCTTCCACTACTCCCCTACTGAGGGGGGATCTTATAGAAACTTACAAAATTCTTAAGGGGTTGGACAGGCTAGATGCAGGAAGATTATTCCCGATGTTGGGGAAGTCCAGAACAAGGGGTCACAGTTTAAGGATGAGGGTGAAGTCTTTTAGGACCGAGATGAGAAAAACATTTTTTTGCACAGAGAGTGGTGAATCTGTGGAATTCTCTGCCACAGAAGGTAGTTGAGGCCAGTTCATTGGCTATATTTAAGAGAGAGTTAGATGTGGCCCTGGTGGTTAAAGGGATCAGGGGGTATGGAGAGAAGGCAGGTACAGGATACTGAGTTGGGTGATACTGAGTGGTGAATCTCTGGAACTCTCTGCCACAGAGGGTAGTCGAGGCCAGTTCATTGGCTATATTTAAGAGGGAGTTAGATGTGGCCCTTGTGGCTAAGGGGATCAGAGGGTATGGAGAGAAGGCAGGTACGGGATACTGAGTTGGATGATCAGCCATGATCATATTGAATGGCGGTGCAGGCTCGAAGGGCCGAATGGCCTACTCCTGCACCTATTTTCTATGTTTCTATGATTCCCCTACTCTGGGCAAGAGACTCTGTGCGTCTACCTGATCTACTCCTCTCATGATTTTGTACAGCTCTATATGATCACCCCCTCATCCTCTTGTGCTCCAAGGAATAGTGTCCCAGCTTGCTAAACCTTTCCCTATAGCTCAGGCCCTCAAGTCCTGGCAACATCCTCGTAAATCTTCTCCGTACCCTTTCCAACTTGACAGCATCCGAAACACCACAGAAACCGCCCCTCCTTTCTCGCCCACAGTTACCGACAAGTCAGGCTCGGTAGCAGGCCAGGAAAGTTTTAGAAGGATCTGGGCCAACCGCAGGCAAGCGGGACTAGTGTAGATGGGGCATTTTGGTCGGAGTGGGCAAGTTGGGCCGCAGGGCCTACTTCCACAGTGTATGACTAACTCGATACGAAAATATACTTTTCATGTCTTTGTATACTGTGGATAGCTCGAATTGTAATCATGTCTTGTCTTTCGGCTGACTGGTTAGCACGCAACAAAAGCTTTTCGCTGTACCTCGGTACACGTGACAACAAACCAAACTCAAAATCAAATGATGCTTTCAATAGGAAGTTTAGGCAAAACCATCAGAAAAATAAATAGATCACCCCTTGTGGAAGTTACTCTTATGCATAATAATGATCGGGCACATCTTCATTTATACGAGGCCTACCAGAACAATATTGGCGCGTGACAAAGGAAGCCGAAGTAACCATGGCAACAGGAGGTAAGTTAATTATCAAGAGTCCTCAAGTGTTAGCCTTAACTGACAACTGCGATAGGGAGCTTTATATCTCCAAGGAGATATGCCAAGCAATATCTGCTGGCATTTCAAACGTTGATCTGAAGGGACATGATAGGGCGTTACGGTGGCGCAGCGGCAGAGTTACTGCCTTCCTTCCATGAAGCCAATTCCCTATCCAGTCGGCTATCCCCTGCCATTTAACCTTCCAGAGCAGCCTCTCATGAAATCCATACAGGTGGCACAGTGGTGCTGTTGCTGCCTTACAGCGCCAGAGACACAGGTTCGATCCTGACTACGGGCGCTGTTCGCACGGAATTTGTACGGTCTCCCCGTGACCTGCGTGTGATTTCTCTGGGATCTCTGGTTTCCTCCCACACTCCAAAGACGTACAGATTTGTAGGTTAATCGGCTTGGTAACTATAGTAAATTGCCCCAAGTGTGTGTGTCGGATAGTGTTGTTTTGTGGGGATCGCTGGTTGGTGCGGACTCGGTGGGCCGAAGAGTCTGTTTCTGCGCTGTATCTCTAAACTAAATAAAAGAGTCGTGGAAGATGCATCGTGGTCAATTGATACATAATTGTTCAAAGGTAAATTGACGACTATGTAATCTAGAGGTTTTGTATAGCTCAGTTTAATTTAGTTTTGTTTAGTTTAGTTTAGAGACACAGCGCGGAAACTGGCCTTTCGGCCCACTGGGTCCGCACATACCAGTGATCCCCACACATTAACACCACCCTACTAGGGACAATTTAGATTCACACCAAGCCAATTAGCCTGCAAGCCTGTACGTCTTTGGAGTGTGGGAGAAAATCCACGCAGGTCACGGGGAGAACGGACAAATTCCATACAGACAAGCACCCGTAGTCAGGAACGAACCCGGGTTTCTGGCGCTGTAAGGCAGTAGCTCTACCATTCATTTTGTTCATTATGTAATCTAAATCAGTAGTTGGGATGCGTAGGAAGTCTCCCTCGATCACTTGCATAAAGTACGCACCACAAAAATCTGTGGGCCGCAATCTACTATCAAAATTCGGTCCCCTTTCAGAGGGGAATACAAAGTGTTTACGCAGTTATTCAAAGACAGAGATATGTTTTAATAGAAATGGAGAAGTAAAAATAGCTTTGGCGGAACTTTCTTTTAGATAGACTTGGAGCGGCACGGTGGCGCAGCGGTAGACTTGCTGCCTTACGGCGAATGCAGTGCTGTAGACCAGGGTTCGATCCCGGCTACGGGTGCTGTCTGTACTGAGTTAGATAGACAAAAATGCTGGAGAAACTCAGCGGGTGAGGCAGCATCTATGGAGTGAAGGAAATAGGTGAGGTTTTGGGACGAGACCCTTATTCAGACTGATGTGGGGTGGGGGTGGGGGGGGACAGTAGGCTGTGGGAGAGTTGCGGAGGGGAGGGGAAGGAGGGAGAAAGCAGGGACTACCTGAAATTGGAGAAGTCAATGTTCGTACCGCTGGGGTGTAAACTACCCAAGCGGAGTTTGTACGTTCTCCCTGTGACCAGCGTGGGTTTTCTCCGAGACCTTCGGTTTCCTCCCACACTCCAAAGACGTACAGGTTTGTAGGTTAATTGGCTTGGTAAATGTAAAAGGAAAAATTGTCCCTAGTGTGTGTAGGATAGTGTTAATATGCGGGGATCACTGGTCGGCGTGGACCCGACAAGTTGAAGGGCCTGTTTCTGCGCTGTATCTTTAAACTAAACTAAACAAAACTATTCCTAAGTGAAACGCGTGGAACTATTGCTAAATATAGTTCCCCACAAAGCCTAGATGTTGCACTAATGCCTCTAATTCCTGAGGAGACTGAGAAAATTCGGCATGTCTCCAATGACTCTTACAAACCTCTCCAGATGCACCATAGAAAGTCTGAAAAGAGTCTCGAGCCGAATCGTCACCCATTCCTTCTCTCCACAGATGCTGCCTGTCCCGCTGAGTTACTCCAGCATTTTGTGTCCACCTTCGATTCAATCCAGCATCTGCAGTTCTTTCCTACACGTAGGAAGCATACTGTTGGGTTTGTGAACAGCTTGGTTTTCGAACAGATCTGCCCAATACCGCAAGAATTTGCAAAGAGTTGCAGATATAAGTACGTAAGTTACGGGCTCCATTCGGCCCATCAAGTCTACGCCGCCATTCAAACATGGCTGATCTATCTTTCCCTCTCAACCCCATTCTCCTGCCTTCTCCCCATAACCCCTGACACCCGTACTAATCAAGAATCTGTCAATCACTTTATCTGTAGTTCTTTGTTTCAACTCTCTACCTAATGGATATCTGCACTAGTGGAAGAGTCTAGGTCCAGAGGCCACAGCCTCAAGATAGTTGTCAGGGTGTTAGGGGTTATGGGGAGAAGGCAGGAGAATTGGGATAGGAAGGAGAGAGAGATCAGCAATGATTGGACGGCAGAGTAGACTTGATGGGCCAAATGGCCTAAATCTGCATCCTATCACTTATGACCTTATGAATAAAACACTTATAGAGGTGTACCAAATCATGAATAGAATAGAATAGAATAGTTTCTTTATTGTCATTGTAACATGAACCATGTACAACTAAATTTAAAAATGTCAGCCAGTCAGTGCACCATTCAAACATAAGCTAACGATACATACAAGGTAAAATATTAAAAAGATAAACAACTAAAATAAATATCATGAAAATAGCACGCATAAACACCCAACCCTACATCCTTCTGTCGATTTCACAGTGTACCACAGTCCCTTAGTATGTATCGCCCCTGCGTTCCTTGGTGGCTACATTTAGTGCCTTTATAGCAGTGGGGTAAAAACTGTTTTTAAGTCTGTTTGTCCTTGTCCTTGTAGATCTGTACCGTCTGCCTGACGGCAACAGTTCAAACAGGGAGTGTCCGGGGTGGGAAATGTCCTTTATAATACTCTGGGATGTTTTGATGCAGCGGGAACTGTGTAAGTCCTCCAAGGCAAGGAGAGGGCCGCCGACAATCCTCTGGGCGTTGTCAATGGCCCTCTGAGAGGAATAGATAGGGTAGGCGCAGTGTCTCTTGCCCACAGTAGGGGAATCGAGAACCAGAAGTCATTGGGTTTAAGGTGAGGGAGGGGGGGGAACTATTTAATAGGAATCCGGGGGGGTAACCTTTTTCACAGAAAGGGTGGTGGGCATATGGAACGAGCTGCCAGAGGAGGTAGCTGAGGCAAGTATTATTTAATACAAGAAACATTTAGACAGGTACATGGATAGGACAGGTTTAGAGGGATATGGGCCAAACACAGACGGGTGACTGGTGCAGATGGGACGTGTTGGTCATTTAGTTTAATTTAGTTAGGTTTAATGTCACGTGTTCCGAGGTACAGTGAAAGGCAGCCATTCACAGTGTTCCGATACTGGGCAGTGTTCACAACTTTTTGCAGTCTTTTCCACTCCCGTACATTCAAGTTGCCGAACCAGACAATGATGCAACCAGTCAGTATGCTCTCTACTGTGCACCTGTAGAAGTTCAAGAGAATCCTCCTTGACATGCCGAATCTCCGTAACCTTCTCAGGAAGTGGAGGCACTGATGTGCTTTCTTCTCCCTCATCCGCAAGTGCCGGCACCTCCCTAGCTGATGACCTGAACTCCTTTTACGCTCGTTTCGAGAGGGGCAACACCACCCCAGGTCTGCCGACTATCGACAATACCGCCAGTGGGCTGGCTACCGAAGCTGAAGGGAGGAATGTGCACACATTCTCGCTGTCCGAGCACGACGTGAGGAGGGAGGGCTCTGACACAGGTGAACACGAGAAAAGCTGCAGGCCCCGATGGCATCTCGGGGCGAGTACTCAAGTCCTGTGCTACGCAGCTAGCTCCAGTGCTCACTACATTATTCAACCTCTTCCTGGACAAGTCCGTGGCCCCTGCCTGCTTCAAAAAATCCATCATTGTACCGGTACCAAAAAATGCCTCCCCAGCCTGTCTGAATGACTACCGTCCGGTGGCCCTTACCTCGGTAGTCATGAAATGCTTTGAGAGGCTGGTGAAGAAACACATCTGCGCCTTCCTCCCTCGGAACATGGACCCGTTGCAGTTCGCATACCGTCCGAACAGATCCACGGACGATGCGGTTTCCCAGGTCTTGCACACCGCTCTCTCCCATCTGGACAGCCAGAAGGGGGGCTACGTGAGGATGCTGTTCATAGACTACAGTTCAGCCTTCAGCACGATAGTCCCCACCAGACTGGCCGGGAAGCTAATGGAATTGGGACTCAACACCTCCCTGTGTGCCTGGGTCCTGGACTTTCTCACCGCCAGGCCCCAGGTAGTCAAATGGGAGGGAATACATCAAAGTCCCTCACCCTGAGCACAGGATCGCCCCAGGGTTGCGTCCTCAGCCCCCTATTGTACTCCCTGTACACACATGACTGTGTGACTAGGTTCAGCTCCAACTCAATAATTAAGTTTGCTGATGACACTGTGGTGGTGGGCCTGATCTCAGACAACGATGAGAAGGCCTACCGGGAGGAGGTGGCTGATCTAGCACTCTGGTGCCAGGATAACAGCCTCCTCTTGAACATCAAAAAAACGAAGGAGCTGATCATGGACTTTAGGAGGGCACATCATCCGAGGACGTACACTCCATTGAGGATAAATGGGGATCCTGTGGATAGGGTGAACTGTTTTAAAGATCTGGGAGTCCACATCTCCGAGGATATGACATGGGCATCACACGCCTCAGCACTCGTGAGTAAGGCAAGGCAGCGCCTTTACCACCTCAGGCAATTGAGGAAATTCAGAGTGTCTCCGAGGATCCTCCAGTGCTTCTACTCAGCGGCGGTGGAAAGCATCTTGTCCGGGAACATTACCGTCTGGTTTGGGAATTGCTCTGCCAAGGACAAGAAGGCTCTGCAGAGAGTAGTGCGTTCGGCCGAACACACTATGGGAACTTCACTTGCCCCCCTGCAGGAACTATACATCAGGAGGTGCAACTCCAGAGCCAACAATATCATGAGAGACCCCTTCCACCCCTGCAATGGACTGTTCCAGCTGTTACGGTCAGGCAAACGCCTCCGTTGCCATGCGGTGAGAACAGAGAGGTTGAGAAGGAGTTTCTTCCCAGAGGCCATTCGGACTGTAAACGCCTAACTCACCAGGGACTAACTATACTGAATGTTTTTCCTTCCATTATTTATTATGTAACGGTATATGTGTGTTATGATTGTGTTTATAGTTTGTTTGGTTGTTTGGTTGTTTGTCTTTTGCACAAAAGTCCGCGAGCATTGCCACTTTCATTTCACTGCACATCTCGTATGTGTATGTGACAAATAAACTTGACTTGATGATTGCATCAGTGTGCTGGGTCCAGGAAAGATCTTCGGAAATATGCACGCCCAGGAATTTGAAGTTTTTGACTCTCTCCACCATCGTCCCATTGATATAAACAGGATTGTGGGTCCTCATCCTTTCTCTTCCAAAGTCCACAATCAGTCCTTTGGTTTTGCTGATGTTGAGAGCCAGGTTGTTGTGCTGGCTCCATTTGGTCAGTCGGTCGATCTCACTTCTATGCTCTGACTCACCCCCATCTGTAATTCGTCCCACAATGGCGGTGTCGTCGGCTAACTTGACGATGGATTTCGCTTGGTATAATTGGCTTGGTATGAATGTAAAATTGTCCCTAGTGTTTGCAGGATAGTGTTAGTGTGCGGGGATCGCCAGTCGGTGTGGACTCGTTGGGCCGAAGGGCCTGTTTCCGCGCTGTATCTCTAAACGGAACTAAACGTTAGAATTTAGTAGATTGAGGGGGGATCTTATAGAAACTTACAAAATTCTTAAGGGGTTGGACAGGCTAGATGCAGGAAGATTGTTCCCGATGTTGCGGGAAGTCCAGGACAAGGGGTCACAGTTTAAGGATAAGGTGGAAATCGTTTAGGACCGATATGAGAAAAACATTTTTCACACAGAGAGTGGTGAATCTCTGGAACTCTCTACCACAGAAGGTAGTTGAGGCCAGTTCATTGGCTATATTTAAGAGGGAGTTAGATGTGGCCCTTGTGGCTAAAGGGATCAGGGGGTATGGAGAGAAGGCAAGTACAGGATACTGAGTTGGATGATCAGCCATGATCATATTGAATGGCGGTGCAGGCTCGAAGGGCCGAATGGCCTACTCCTGCACCTATTTTCTATGTTTCTATGTTTCTATTTTACAAGCAATGGGGACAGTTCCCTCTCGAGTTGAATCCAACCAGACTCACCACGGTCTCATTCTCTTCCCTCTTGGCATGGTTGATGGCATCCGCCCTTCTCCAACCTCCGAGTGTCTGTGCCGATTGTGTCTGCAACGCAAAGATAAGGTGGAAACGGTGGAATCCTTTTGCTATCTCTGCTCTGTGTGATGTGTCACTCCCCCACCCATTCTATTTAGCAGAGCCAGCAGCTGAATGATCAGACGGTCACTTCCCCCGCTTCACAGTCCTCTGGCTACCATTGTATGCAAAGAATACGCGCTTTTATCAGCCAGCTCCATTGCACTACCCACTGCTAGTCTCGGAAAAGGTGCATATTACCCGACTGAGAGCACGAAAGCCAAGTGTGTGTGTGTGTGTGAGGGAGGAGGGAGAGGGAGGGGAGAGAGGGATGGAGCAGAGAGGGAGTGAGAGAGAGAGCGGGCAGAGGAGGGGGAGAGTTTAGTTTTTTTAAATAAGAGAGGGAGGAGAGAGACAGAGACAGAGAGAGACAGAGAGAGACAGAGTAACAGAGAGACAGAGAGAGAGAGACAGGGAGAGAGAGAGACAGAGAGACAGAGAGACAGAGAGAGACAGAGAGACAGCGAGACAGAGAGACAGAGAGAGAGAGAGACAGAGAGAGGCAGAGAGACAGAGAGACAGAGAGACAGAGAGACAGAGAGACAGAGAGAGACAGAGAGAGACAGAGAGAGACAGAGACAGAGAGAGACAGAGAGAGACAGAGAGAGACAGAGAGAGACAGAGGCAGAGAGACAGACACAGAGAGAGAGACAGAGAGACAGAGAGACAGACAGAGAGAGAGACAGAGAGACAGAGACAGGAGAGAGAGAGAGAGAGAGAGAGAGAGAGAGAGAGAGAGAAGAGAGAGAGAGAGAGAGTAGAGAGAGAGGAGAAGTAGAGGAGAGAGAGAGAGAGAGAGAGAGAGAGAGAGAGAGATAAGAGAGATAGAGAGAGAGAGAGAGGGGGGGTCTCTGCTCTTACTCGCGCTCTCTAGCGCTCGCTTCTCTATGAGAGAGAGAGAGAGAGAGAGAGAGAGAGAGGACAGAGAGACAGAGACAGAGAGACAGAGAGACAGAGAGACAGAGAGACAGAGAGAGGCAGAGAGACAGAGAGAGACAGAGAGGCAGAGAGAGAGAGACAGAGAGAGACAGAGAGAGACAGAGAGAGGCAGAGACAGAGAGACATAGAGACAGAGAGACAGAGAGACAGAGAGACAGAGAGAGACAGAGAGAAAGAGACAAACCATTTGCTCTGATTTTGAGTGAGCAGGTGCACGGGAATAAACAAAGCCCAGTTTTAAGTCCCAGAAGACACTTTAATTATAATATTATCAAATCAGCATCTATAGATTGAAAGAGCCTTTGATTGCCATTTTAAACAAAGCCTGCTGCTTGGTGCTGGATATCTATTCTGGTTATTGTTGCATATTAGCCATGAGCTGTAGCTCTGTTTGTTCGCTATCTTCCCTCTGAGTTAGTTGGCTCAAGTTCTACTATTGTCCATGGTTCAAGGGGGGAGTGATTTAATCCTGAGGTGTGTGGGAATTTCTCCTCGTGGAGTATGCTGAACCTCTGCTATTCTGTACCCTATAGAGTTGTAAAAGCAAGAACATTTATCATAGTCATAAAGTCATATAACATGGACAAATGCCCTTCAGCCCAACTTGCCACATCCTACTAGTCCCACCTGCCTGCGTTTGGCCCATATCCCTCTAAACCTGTCCTATCCATGTACAGTACCTGTCTAAATATGTCTTAAACGTTGTGATATTCCCAGCCTCAACTACCTCTTCTGGCAGCTTGTTCCACACACCCATCACCCGTTGTGAAAAAAAGCTACCCCTAAGCTATTCCAATTAAATCTTTCCCCCCTCACCTTAAATCTATAGTCAGATCCTCGACTTGATCAGAATAAAATACTCCAAGGGCACTGTACACGGAACGTGTGTTTTTTATTCTCACAGAGAGTGGTGAGTCTGTGGAATCTCTGCCTCAGAGGGCGGTGGAGGCCGGTTCTCTGGATAATTTCAAGAGAGAGCTAGATAGGGCTCTTACAAATAGCGGAGTCAGGGCATATGGGGCGAAGGCAGGAACGGGGTACTGATTGGGGATGATCAGCCATGATCACATTGAATGGCGGTGCTGGCTCGAAGGACCAAATGGCCTACTCCTGCACCTATTGTCTATTGTCTATTGTCTATTCCTTCTCCATCCTGGGCTGCAATACATCCTGGGCGGCATGGTGGTGCAGCGGTAGAGTTGCTGCCTCACAGCGCCAGAGACCCAGGTTCCATCCTGACTACGGGTGCTGTCTGTACGGAGTTTGTACGTTCTCCCCATGATGTTTTCAAGAGAGATTTAGCTCTTAGGGCGAAGGGAATCAAGGGATATGGAGGAAATAGCAGTAACGGGGTACTGATTTTAGCTAATCAGCCATGATCATATTGAATGGTGGTGCTGGCTCGAAGGGCCAAATGGCCTACTCCTGCACCTATTTTTCTATGTTTCTAAGTGACCTGGGTGGGTTTTCTCCAGGAGCTCTGGTTTCATCCCACATCCTAAAGACCTGTTATTGGCTAATTGGCTTCTGTAAAATTGTCCCATGTGTGTGGGATAGAACTAATGTGTGGGGATCGCTGGTCGGTGCGGACGCGTTGGGCCAAAGGGCCTGTTTCCGCGCTGTATCTCAAAACTAAAGATTTATTTAGTTTTAATTTTACAGCTACTGCGCGGAAACCGGCCCTTCAGCCCACCATGTCCGCACCGACCAGCGATCCCCACACACTAACACTATCCTACGCACACTGGGGACAATTTACATATTCACCAAGCTAATTAGCCTACAAAGTTGTACATCTTCGGGATCTGGAAGGAAACCGGAGCATCCGGAGAAAACTCACGCAGGTAACGGGAACGACATACAAATTCCGTACTGACAGTATCCAAGGTCAGGATCGAACCCGGGTCTCTGGTGTTGTAATTCATAACAAAATAACTGGAGTATGGGAGCAAAGAGTTCCTTCTGCAGTTGTACAGGGCCCTAGTGAGACCACATCTGGAGTATTGTGAGCAGTTGTGGTCTCCAATTTTGAGGAAGGACATTCTTGCTATTGAGGAAGTGCAGCGTAGGTTCACAAGGTTAATTCCCGGGATGGCGGGACTATCATATGCTGAGAGAATGGAGCGGCTGGGCTTGTACACTCTGGAGTTTAGAAGGATGAGAGGGTATCTTATTGAAACATATAAGATTACTAGACAAAGTGGGACCCGTTGGGTCCCAGCATCACACGGGAGGGCTGGTCACCAACGCAATATTCCACCCCTCCACCAATTCCAACATTGCTCGCCAGTGGGGGGGGGGGGAGCTTTCTGTTGCGCTAGTATGGGTGTTGCGGGCCGAAGGTACTGGTTTCCAGAGGGCTAGTATAGACTCTGTGGGCCGAATGGATTCTTGGGCTGGCATCCAACTGTTGCAACGATTTTAAAAGCCAAGCCAAGGCAAACAATTTGGCTGCAGCCACCCGACAACAAAAAATTATTTTGTGAACACAAACTTGTTAAAAAGGCAAGGCAAACAATTGGGCTGCAGCCACCCGACAACCAAAATTCATTGTGTGAACACAAACCTTTTAAAAATGCGAGGTAAACAATTGGGCTGCAGCCACTTTAGAGCCGCATGGAGGGGACTCACCGTGGAGTAGACGTGCGTTCAGTGATATTCGCAGCTCAGAGTGCCATGACCCTCTCACCTCCTGGGTCTGGCAGAGACTGAGTGAGGCACTACACTTCCGGGTTTTATAGTCCCTCCCCCTGCCGCCAGCGGGGGCAGCAGAGAGAATGGGGAATGTTTTAGAAACATTAATATCTCTCTGATTTTTCATCGATGGGAAAAATCCTCCAGTCCCGGAAGGCGGAGGGGGGCTCTGAGCGAGGTGGCCAAAAATGACGGCCGTAGGTGGCGGCGTTCTGTCGGAAATCGCAGCACAGTGGGCCAAAAGCGGTCAAGATCAGAGTTTTAGTAATATAGATTAAGGGTTTGGACATGCTAGAGGCACGATGTTGGGGGAGTCCAGGACCAGGGGCCATAGTTTAAGAATAAGGGGTAATCCAGTTAGAACGGAAATGAGGAAAAACCTTTTCACACAGGGAGTTATGAGTGTGGAATTCTTTGCCTCAGAGGGCGGTGGAGGCCAGTTCTCTGGATACTTTCAAGAGAGAGCTAGATAGGGCTCTTAAAGATAGCGGAGTCAGGGAATATGGGGAGAAGGCAGGAACGGTGAGTTTTATGACATTTGGCAGAGCAATTTACCTCGTAGTATCAATAAAGTACTATCGTATTGTATCATCACATGGGCTCGAAGGGCCGAATGGCCTACTCCTGCACCTACTGTCTATTGTATCGTCTTCAGAGTGTTGGAGAAAACCCACGCAGGTCACGGGGAGAACGTACAAACTCCATTCAGACAGCACCCGTATTGTCACCGGTCTGAAGAAGGGTTTCGGCCTGAAACGTTGCCTATTTCCGTCACTCCTTAGATGCTGCTGAACCCGCTGAGTTTCCCCAGCACTTTTGTCTACCTTCGATTTTCCAGCATCTGCAGTTCCTTCTTAAACAGGCAGCACCCGTAGTCAGGATCGAACCTGGGTCTCTGGCGCTGCAAGGCAGCAACTCTACCGCTGCGCTACCATGCAGCCCCTAGTTGGTGAATTAAAAATCTTGCACATCTGCAGCAGATTGTAGAGTTACAGTGTTTTACAAGTCGCTGAAATCCAAAGTTAGAAGACCCCTATTACTTGGTTTTAACAGCTTCAATCAGAAGTGTTTTATGAAATCCAGTTTTCAATCATTTTTGCTCTGTAAATCGAAAGCACTTTCTCCCTGTCAGTATTGCCTTCTTGTTGCTTTTCATTAGACTTGCCTGAACTACAAGTGCTGAACACATTTCTTTCCAATCGCAATTCTTTCGGTGCAGTTCATTTCTTCTCCCTTGAGGTGATATAATGAGGTTCTATGACTGGAGATGCACACTCACCTCAGTTTCAGTTTAGTTTATTGTCACGTGTACCGAGGTACAGTGAAAAGCCTTTGTTGCGTGCTAACCAGTCAGCGGAAAGACAATACATGATTACAATCGAGCCATCTACAGTGTACAGATACATGATAAGGGGATAACTTTTAGTGCAATGTAAAGCCTAAAATCCGATCAACATTGATCTGAGGGTCAACAATGAGCTGCACAGTAGTTCCGGACTGCTCTCGAGTTGTGGTGGGATGATTCTGTTATCAGGCAATATTGTGTAGGAAGGAACTGCAGATGCTGGTTTAAACTGAAGATAGACACAAAAAGCTGGAGTAACTCAGCGGGACAGGCGGCATCTCTGGAGAGAAGGAATGGGTGACATTTTGTGTCGAGACCCTTTCTCAGACTAGTCTGGAGAAATGGAAACATCACATTGTTTGCAGCCAGGTCTCTGCGCTAATGTCCTACAGAAGATAGACACAAAATGCTGGAGTAACTCAGCGGGACAGGCAGCATCTCTAGAGAGTGGGAAAGGTGCGTTTCAGGTCGAGACTCTTCTTTAGATAGCATTTACTCATCTTTCCGGCTATAATGTTACCGCTTTACCTCTGGTTAAATACTTTGTTCTCATTTGGATTTCATCAATGGTTCAATGTTCATAAGTTCATCATTTCATGTTTATTTAGATTTAGTTTTGTTTAGAGATGTATGGATCTCCGGCGCTGCATTCGCAGTAAGGCAACAACGCCACCGCTGCACCACCGTGCCGCCATAGTTTATGTTAAAAGAAAAATAAGTCTGTAGTGTACCAGCAATATGGTGAGCTTTGTGGACTGGATTTTAATGTGAACGTGGTCTCCCTGAAGCAGAATGGCACAAACGGCAGAGGTAGAACGAGGGACGAGGTCCTGCAAAGTGAATACTGAGAGTTAGGCCTGGATAGAGTTGATGTGGGGGTGGGAGATTGCAACCTTCACGTGGTCCGCCCTGTTTCGACGAATGCAATCAACCCGGCGTGCACAATCAAATAAGATCAAATGGAACAAGTTGTCCTACAACTTTAGGCGGTGCACGCCATACGCAAGATGTGGAGAGGATGTTTCCCTGAGTGGGAGAGCCCAGGACCAGAGGACATAGCCTCAGTATAAAAGGGAAAGGAGATGAGGAGGAATCTCTTTAGCCAGAGGGCGGTGAATCTGTGGAATTAATTGCCACAGAAGGCTGTGGAGGCCAAGTCAATGGATATTTTAAAAGCGGAGATTGGCAGATTCTTGATTGATACGGGTGTCAGGGGTTATGGGGAGAAGGCAGGAGAATGGGGTTAGGAGGGAATGATAGATCAGCCAAGATTGAATGGCGGAGTAGACTCGATGGGCCGAATGGCCTAATTTTGCTGCAATAATTTATGAACCTATATGACAATCTGGGGCCAAATACATTTCCAATATCCATTTCTCCATATCAATTTATTCTCCCTGCACATTGCATCTATCTTAATCCTCTTATTCAAGGAATTAGACATGAGTATTTCCATGAAGCTTATCAAAAACAATCAGCATTCAGAAATCCATACTTATGTCATGGATTAAATCCATGAATGTGCCTAATTTTATCTCTGATCAAAGACTGTCAGAGTTACATGAATCTGCTGTTATTTGCAGATTCTTCCTGCGCTGTGAATGCTTTTGCTAATCGGGCTTTAGACCTTTAGACTTTAGAGATGGAGGGCAGAAACAGGCCCTTCAGCCCACTGCCTCCACTAGAACTCTCCTGCACGTCGGCGACAATTTTCAATTTTTTTTACCGAGGCCAATTATCCTACAAACCTGCACGCCTTTGGAGTGTGGGAGGAAACCGGAGCACCCGGACAAAACCCACGCGGTCACGAGGAGAACGTACAAACTCCGTACAGACAGCGCTCGCAGTCAGGATCGATCCCGGGTCTCTGGCGCTGGGGGAGGTAGCAACTCCACCACTGTGCCACCCGACAAATTAGGGGCAGTTTTGCGGTGGGCGATTGACCAAAATATGTTTTTATGGATGTGGGATAAACCCTGAGCACCTGGAAGAAACCCACACAGTCACAGGGAGAACGTGTAAACTGCACACAGGATGGAACCCGTGTCTCTGGCACTGTAAGGTGGTGACTACCGCTGCGCCACTGTGCCGCCCTAACCTCCTGGTCTCCAAGCCCTCTAACACACTCGAATGAAATAGTGGCAAGAGATTTTACTGTTTCACCTTAACTTCTATTTGAAGATTCCTCAAATACCATTATTTCTGCCCTTTCCGCTGAGTTCCCTACAGAGCAGGAAGCATTTTCGTATCACATCAAACTTTGCTCTTTCTCTTTCCCTTTTTTCACACTGTACATCTGTCTTGGTTCCTCTCCTGATTTCCCTGCAGCCAGTTGACCTGTTTCATTTTTCCAGTCAGAAGAAGCATTGATTTATATTTCCATAATTGCAATGGGAAGCTGCATTAAAATGCACTGTGAAGTGTATTAAGTCATAGAGTCACAAAGAGCATGGATACAGGCCCCTCTGCCACACCGACCAACATGTCCCATCTATACTGGACCACTTGCCCACGTTTGACCTTTCGAAAAATATGTGCAGGAGTATGCCATTTGGCCCATCGAGCCAGCACCACCGTTCAATATGATCATGGCTGATCATCTAAAATCAGTACCACGTTCTTGCTCTTTCCCCATATCTCTTGATTCCGTTAGCCCTTTTTCATGCAGAGAGTTGTGAATCTGTGGAATTCTCAGCCATAGAAGGCAGTGGAGGCCAATTCACTGGATGTTTTTCAAGAGAGAGTTAGATTTAGCTCTTGGGCCGAAGGGCCTGTGGTGTATGATCCTATCACTCTCTATGAAACCAATGGTTGTTTTTCAAATCCCCTGCACTTTTCCTTCAGTTTAGGTTAGTTTAATTTAAAACTAACCTAAACTGTTCAGGGATATTCAATATTCAGGAGGGATAGACAGAAAGGAAAAGGAGGTGGGGTAGCGTTGCTGGTTAGAGAGGAGATTAACGCAATAGAAAGGAAGGACATTAGCTTGGAGGATGTGGAATCGATATGGGTAGAGCTGCGAAACACTAAGGGGCAGAAAACGCTAGTGGGAGTTGTGTACAGGCCACCTAACAGTAGTAGTGGAGTTGGGGATGGCATCAAACAGGAAATTAGAAATGCGTGCAACAAAGGTAAAACTGTTATAATGGGTGACTTCAATCTACATATAGATTGGGTGAATCAATTTGGCAAGGGTGCTGAGGAAGAGGATTTCTTGGAATGTATGCGGGATAGTTTTCTAAACCAACATGTAGAGAAACCAACGAGAGAGCAGGCTATTCTAGACTGGGTATTGAGTAATGAGGAAGGGTTAGTTAGCAGTCTTGTTGTGCGTGGCCCCTTGGGCAAGAGTGACCATAATATGGTTGAGTTCTTCATTAGGATGGAGACTGACATCGTTAATTCAGAAACAAGGGTCCTGAACTTAAAGAAAGGTAACTTTGAGGGTATGTGACGTGAATTGGCCAACATAGACTGGCAATTGATTCTTAAAGGGTTGACGGTGGATATGCAATGGAAGCCATTTAAAGAATGCATGGATGAACTACAACAATTGTTCATCCCAGTTTGGCAAAATAATAAATCAGGGAAGTTAGTGCATCGGTGGATAACAAGGGAAATAAGGGATTGTATCAAAACAAAAGATGAAGCATACAAATTTGCCAGAAAAAGCAGCCTCCCAGGGGAGTGGGAGAAATTCAGTCCAGCAGAGGTGGACAAAGGGCTTAATTAGGAAAGGGAAAATAGATTATGAAAGAAAACTGTCAGGGAACATAAAAACTGACTGCAAACGTTTTTATAGATATGTGAAGAGGAAAAGATTAGTTAAAAGAAATGTAGGTCCCTTGCAGTCAGAAACAGGTGAATTGATCATGGGGAACAAGGACATGGCAGACCAATTGAATAACTACTTTGGTTCTGTCTTCAAGTTCAAGTTCAAGTTCAAGTTCAAGTGAGTTTATTGTTATGTGTCCCTGTATAGGACAATGAAATTCTTGATTTGCTTAAGCACACAGAAAATAGTAGGCATTTACTACAAAACAGATAAATGTGTCCATATACCATGATATAAATATATACACACATGAATAAATAAACTAAGGAAGACATAAATAATCTGCCGGAAATAGCAAGGAACCGGGGGTTAAATGAGTTGGAGGAACTGAGTGAAATCCAGGTTAGCCGGGAAGTGGTGTTAGGTAAATTGAATGGATTAAAGGCCGATAAATCCCCAGGGCTGGATAAGTTGCATCCAAGAGTACTGAAGGAAGTAGTCGCAGAAATAGTGGATGCATTAGTGATAATTTTTTATTATCACTAATAGTATTATCTACTCTTTAGATTCTGGAGTAGTTCCTGAGGATTGGAGGGTAGCTAATGTAACCCAACTTTTTAAAAAGGGAGGGAGAGAGAAAATGGGGATTACAGACCAGTTAGTCTAACATCGGTAATGGGGAAAATGCTGGAGTCAGTTATTAAAGATGGGATAGCAGCACATTTGGAAAGTGGTGAATTCATTGGACAAAGTCAGCATGGATTTATGAAAGGTAAATCATGTCTGACGAATCTTATAGAATTTTTCGAGAATGTAACTAGTAGAGTGGATAAGGGAGAACCAGTGAATGTGTTATATCTGGACTTTCAGAAGGCTTTCGACAAGGTCACACATAAGAGATTAGTATACAAAGTTAAAGCACACGGTATTGGGGGTTCAGTATTGATGTGGATAGAGAACTTGCTGGCAGACAGGAAGCAAAGAGTAGGAGTAAACGGGTCATTTTCAGAATGGCAAGCAGTGACTAGTGGGGTACCGCAAGGCTCAGTGCTGGGACCCCAGCTATTTACAGGAAGAACGTGAAAACACCGTACAGATAGCACCCGTAGTCAGGATCGAACCTGGGTCCCCGGCGCTGTAAGGCAGCAACTCTACCACTGCGCCACCATGCCGCCCTTCTCGTCCTTCTGAGAGCGAACACCCACTATTGTTTTCCGCACCAAACAAGCAAGAAATTCTTGCTGATTCCAAATTTGGGTGATAGACGACAGATTACATCATTTGGGTGATTTGATGCCTTAAACAAAACAACACAGGCGAAGATGAAAATCTCACTGAAAATATGAGGAAATTATGCTAGCAGCTTGTGCCAAGACCCAGAGATGTGAACAATATTTCTTCACTCTGTGTTAATGCACTTTTCAAATTTGCAGTGCTATTTTTCTTTGGCATTTGCGCAAATTAATTTCCATCCCAAAGTTTTTACCTTAACCGTTTCTTGCCAAACATAGAGACATAAAGTGACACAGCGTGGAAACAGGCCCTTCGGCCCAACTTGCCCACACCGGCCCACATTTCTCAGCTACACTAGTCCCAAACGCTCCCGTTTGGCCCATACCCCTCCAAACCTGTTCTATCCATGTACCTGTCTAACTGTTTCTTAAATGTTGGGATGGTCCCTGCCTCAACTACCTCCTCTGGCAGCTTGTTCCATACACCCAGCATCCTTTGTGTGAAAAAGTTTTCCCCTCCACCTTAAACCAATGTCCTCTGGTTCTCGATTCACCTACTCCGGGCAAGAGACTCTGTGCGTCTACCCGATCTATTCCTCTCATGATTTTATGCACTGCAAGAATTTAATTGTCCTATCAGGGGCACATGAAAAAAACTCACTTGACTTGACTTGGCTTGACTTGAGATGGGGGACCTCGTTACAACTTACCAAACAGTGAAAGGCCTGGATAGAGTTGATGTGGAGAGGATCAAATTTCCTCTCCTGAACTTATGAACTGACCGCAGCTACACGCAACCACCATAAGAATTAAACTCCAAAAAAAGAGAAAAAGGGGATAGACTTTGATTGCCGCATTGAAGGGCATGAGAGAGGACATGGTAGAGATTTGATCTTTGTTCTTTGCCAGAGCTGGAGGCTGTATGAGCTGAGTAGCCTGTGATGTGAAGGCAAGTCGATGAATATAAAGTGGGAACTATAAGCAAAGCGGCGGATAAGGCTGAATGATGAGTGGAGACGGCTGTTGATATAACGGAGAGAACAGATAAGGATAATTAAAGTCAGAGGAGAACATGGAAGCTATTGTGTCCAAGGTGAATTGAAGACACTGCAGGGGCTAAATTGACAGGAAATGCATGTACCTGGCATGGCCTCAGATTTTACTTTTAGTTTTAGAGATACAGCACGGAAACAGGATCTTCGGCCCACCGAGCCCGCACCGACCAGCGATCCCCATTCACTAGCACTATGCTACACACACTAGGGACAATATTACATTTATACCAAGCTGATTAACCTGCAAACCTGGAGTGTGGGAGGAAACCAAACATCGAGGAAGATTGAGGGGGGATCTTATAGAAACTTACAAAATTCTTAAGGGGTTGGACAGGCTAGATGCAGGAAGATTGTTCCCGATGTCCAGAACAAGGGGTCACAGTTTAAGGATAATGGGGAAATCTTTTAGGACCGAGATTAGAAAAATATTTTTCACACAGAGAGTGGTGAATCTCTGGAATTCTCTGCCACAGAAGGTAGTTGAGGCCAATTCATTGGCTATATTTAAGAGGGAGTTAGATGTGGCCCTTGTGGCTAAAGGGATCAGGGGGTATGGAGAGAAGGCAGGTACAGGATACTGAGTTGGATGATCAGCCATGATCATATTGAATGGTGGTGCAGGCTCGAAGGGCCGAATGGCCTACTCCTGCACCTAATTTCTATGTTTCTATGTTTCTATCTTGGAGAAAACCCTCACAGGTCACGGGGAGAACATACAAACTCCATACAGACAGCACCCATCGTCGGGATCGAACCCGGGTGACTGGCGCTGTAAAACAGTAGCTCTACCGCTGTGCCACCTTGCCGCTCGTGCTAGTGGAAGAGTCTAGGACCAGAGGAAGGAGATAAGGAGGAATTTCCTTCGTCAGAGGGTGGTGAATATGTGGGATTCATTGCTACAGAAGGCGGTGGAGGCCAAGTCAATGGATATATTTAGGGTGGAGAGATAGATTCTTGATTAGTACGGGTGTCAGGGGTTATGGGAAGAAGGCAGGTGAATGGGGTTAGGAGGGAGAGATATATTAGCCATGATTGAATGGCGGAGTGGTGTCGATGGGCCGAATGGCCTAATTCTACTCCTATAACCTGTGAACATGAATTTATGATATAGGCCAAATGCAGGTAAATGGGACAAGGTTTGGTGGGGCATTTTGGTCGGCATGGATGAGTTAGGCAGAAGGGCCTGTTTCTGTGCTGTATAAGTCCATGGATTAGCTATTTTTTTTGTAAAGCACCAGAAAGTGGCCTTGGATTTGTGTGATATTGAAAGTCGAGGCTTGGCAAGAAAGATTAATGAAGCTATCGGGATCTTAAACAAAAAGCTACGTTTAAATAAAAGATGACAAAGGACTATCAGAAGGCCTTTGGAGTAGTGAGACAAAAAGACATGCACCGCTATGGACGGGGAATTGGATATCAAAGTTAAATGAGACTCTGCACCAGAATAAAGGTCAGTATTGCAAGGAATTGAAGTCAGGATTGAATGCTACATATATGAATGCACAGAGGATTCAAAGTAAAATGGACAATTGGAAGCATGAATAACTGGAGAGAATATATCAAAAAAAAAAAATGGTCACAGCAGTTACGAGTCTGGTTTGTGTAGGATTGGGTACTTAATATTCATGGTTACAACATTTTCAAGTAAGCTGGAGAGAGTGAATTGTTAGCAGGAATAATAAATGATTCTATCATCACCAGGATGTGTGTAGAGCGTTGAGCTAAACTTCAAGGAAATTATATTAACTCTGCTGTACATTACAGGCCATCAAACATTAGATGGAGAATGAGACCTCTGAAAAATATAGATATGTGAATAATAATGCAAGATTATGTAATGTGGCCTACCGAGGAATTTTAACAAGCACAACATTATTACAACATGGAACATTATCAAAATTGTAATCGAGTAACCATATAACCATATAACAATTACAGCACAGAAACAGGCCATCTCGGCCCTACAAATCCGTGCCGAACACTTATTTTCCCCTAGTCCCATCTACCTGCACTCAGACCATAACCCTCCATTACTTTCCCATCCATATACCTATCCAATTTTTTTTTAATTATAAAATCGAACCTGCCTCCACCACCTCCACTGGAAGCTCATTCCACACAGCTACCACTCTCTGAGTAAAGAAGTTCCCCCTCATGTTACCCCTAAACTTCTGTCCCTTAATTCTGAAGTCATGTCCTCGTGTTTGAATCTTCCCTACTCTCAATGGGAAAAGCTTATCCACGTCAACTCTGTCTATCCTTCTCATCATTTAAAAGACCTCTATCAAGTCCCCCCTTAACCTTCTGCGCTCCAAAGAATAAAGACCTAACTTATTCAACCTTTCTCTGTAACTTGGTTGCTGAAACCCAGGCAACATTCTAGTAAATCTCCTCTGTACTCTCTCTATTTTGTTGACATCCTTCCTATAATTGGGCAACCAAAATTGTACACCATACTCCAGAATTGGTCTCACCAATGCCTTGTACAATTTTAACATTACATCCCAACTTCTATACTCAATGCTCTGAGTTATAAAGGCTAGCATACCAAAAGCTTTCTTTACCACGCTATCTACATGAGATTCCACCTTCAGGGAACTATGCACAGTTATTCCTAGATCCCTCTGTTCAACTGCATTCCTCAATTCACTACCATTTACCATGTATGTCCTATTTTGATTGGTCCTACCAAGATGTAGCACCTCACACTTATCAGCATTAAACTCCATCTGCCATCTTTCAGCCCATTCTTCCAAATGGCCAAAATCTCCCTGTAGACTTTGGAAATCTACTTCATTATCCACAACACCACCTATCTTAGTATCATCTGCATACTTACTGTAGTTCAGTTTAGTTTAGTTTAATTTAGTTTTGCAGTCCTGAACTACCATCTACCTCATTGGTGACCCTCGGACTATCTTTGATCAGACTTTACTGGCTTTACCTTGCAATAAACATTATTCCCTTATCATGTATCATCTATACACTGGATATGGCTCGAATGTAATCATGTATTGTCTTTCAGCCGCCTCCACAAACAGTCACACACACTGAGGACCCGCCCCCACAAAAAATATTTTGTGAGGAAGGGAAGGAGGAGGGTGGAGAGGGAGAGGGGGAGAAGAGGATGGGGGAGAGAGGTGAAGGGGGGTGGGGGAGGGGTTGGAGCGGGCGTGCATGAGTCGAGAGAAGAGAAAAGGGCAGAGAGAGAGAGAGAGGCTGGTACAACAAC
Source organism: Amblyraja radiata (assembly GCF_010909765.2). NCBI lineage: Eukaryota > Metazoa > Chordata > Chondrichthyes > Rajiformes > Rajidae > Amblyraja > Amblyraja radiata. The sequence continues at coordinate 105,093,013 of NC_045960.1, forward strand.
AAAAAAGCTGGATAAACTCAGCGGGTGCAGCAGCATCTATGGACCGAAGGAAAAGGACAACGTTTTTGGCCGAAAACCTTCTTCCGAGTTTCGGCCAAAAACGTTGACCATTCAATTCGCTCCATAGATGCTGCCGCACCCGCTGAGTTTATCCAGCTTTTTTTATGTCTACCTTCGATTTTCCAGCATCTGTAGTTCATTCTTAAAGACAGAGACTGTGCACGGTAAGGGAATGAGGAGGGAGAGGGGGAAGAGTGTGGAGGGAGGGGGAGAGTGGAATTGGAGGGGGAGAGGGGTGGGGGGAGAGAGAAGTGGAAGAGAGGGGAGGGAGGGAGGGAGGGTGGGGAGGGGTAGCAGGAGTGGTGGAAGAGGGACAGGGGGAGTGGTGGAAGAGGGACAGAGGGGTAGGGGAAGGGGTGGGAGGAGAGTAGGGGAAGGGAGGGGGGGTGAGGGAGGGAGAGGGGGGGGTAAGGGGAGAGAAGTGGGAGAGGGAGGGTAGGGGGAGTGGTGGAAGAGGACAGAGGGGAAGGGGGCGGGGGGGAGAGAGGGAAGGGGGTGGGGTAGAGAGGGAAGGGGTGGGGGAGAGAGGGATGGAAGAGGGGTGAGGAGAGGGAGAGGGGGAGGAGGAGAAGGGGGAGAGAAGTGGTAGAGTGGGGAGGGAGGGAGGGTAGCGGGAGTGGTGGAAGAGGGATGGGGGAGTGGTGGAAGAGGGACAGAGGGGTAGGGGAAGGGGTGGCCCAGGGACGGCGGAAGAGCGGGAGGTGAGTGAGGGAGAGGGGTGGGTAAGGGGAGAGACAGTGGAAGATGTGGGGAGGGAGGGGTTAGAGGGACTGGTGGAAGAGGGACAAGAGGGGTAGGGAAGGGGGCGGGGGGAGAGAGGGAAGGGGGTGGGGTATAGAGAGGGAAGGGGGGGGGGGAGAGAGGATGGGTGGGAGAGGGAGAGGGGTGACGAGAGGGGAAACATAGAAATAGAAATATGTGCAGGAGTAGGCCATTCGGCCCTTCTAGCCTGCACCGCCATTCAATATGATCATGGCTGATCATCCAACTCAGTATCCTGTACCTGCCTTCTCTCCATACCCTCTGATCCCTTTAGCCACAAGGGCCACTCTAACTCCCTCTTAAATATAGCCAATGAACTGACCTCAACTACCTTCTGTGGCAGAGAATTCCAGAGATTCACTACTCTGTGTGAAAAATGTTTTTCTCATCTCTGTCCTAAAGGATTTCCCCCTTATCCTTAAACTGTGACCCCTTGTTCTGGACTTCCCCAACATCGGGAACAATCTTCCTGCATCTAGCCTGTCCAACCCCTTAAGAATGTTATACGTTTCTATAAGATACCCCCTCAATCTTCTAAAATCTAGCGAGTACAAGGCGAGTCTATCCAGTCTTTCTTCATATGAAAATCCTGACATTCCAGGAATCAGTCTGGTGAACCTTCTCTGTAATCCCTCTCTATGGCAACAATGTATTTGAGCATTGGGCATTGTGACATCACACGATGGAACGTTCACCAGGGGCTGGGGCTGGTGCTGATTCTATGGGTGAGAAGCCAGTTTATTTTTGAAATATTGGGGGGAGGGGGGGGAAGGATTTGATTAAAAACATGTACTTAAACACGACGAAATGTAATGAGGAGCACATACTTAGAAAGAAAAGTGAAATCTCTACCGAAATGGAAAAGATGTCGGCGATTCTGCGTCTGGTTTCGGAGTTGCAGTGAATCAAAGGAAGAAATGCAGCCGGAAGCCGTACATGTAAATGGATCCATTCCGATTGGACATCTGCGAGCATTTGGCATTGCGATTGGACATCTGCGAGCATTGGGCATTGTGACATCACACGATGGGAACGAATCAAAAGGCAGAAAGGCAGCCGGACGGACGGCAGGCGACAGGCACAGACTTTTAGATAGATAGATAGATAGATAGATAGATAGATAGATAGATAGATAGATAGATAGATAGATAGATAGATAGATAGATAGATAGATAGATAGATAGATAGATAGATAGATAGATAGATAGAAGATAACCAAAAAGGTTAATGAGGACAAACCCAAAGGACTATTTTAGTTTACTTTATAGATACAGTGCAGGAACAGGCCCTTCGGCCCACTGAGTCCGTGCCGACCAGTAATCCCTGCACACTAACACTATCCTACACATGCTAGGGACAATTTACTAAAGACAATTAACCCTCAAACCTGTACTCCAGTGTGAAAGGAAACCGGAGCACCTGGAGAAAACCCACGCTGGTCAAGGGAAGAACGTATAAACTCTGTACAGACAGCACCCATGTTCAGGATTGGACCTGGGTCTCTAGTGCTGTAAGGCAGCTACTCTACCGCTGTGCCACTGTGCCATCTATGTGAATTTCAACAAGGCATTTTATAATGGCAGGCTGCTCTGGAAGGCTAGATCGCACTGGGTCCAGCTGACTGGATAGAGAATCGGCTTCATGGAGCAGAGGGTGATGGTGGAAAGTTGTTTTTCAGACAGGATTCGTGGGAGGAGCGGTGTGTCACAGGGATCAGTGCTGGGCCCATCGCAGTTTGTCATCTGAATCAAGGATTTTGATGGGAATGTGGAAGGCATAATTACTAAGTTTGCAGATGACACGAAGGTGGGCCAGCATGTAGACCGTGAAGATGATTGTCAAAATATGATAGCAGGATCACGATCAGTTGGGCAAATGAACTGAAGAATAGTGAATGAGGTTTAATGCAGGGCAGGATCTTCGCTGGGAACGTTAGGGCTCTGGGGAATGTTGTACAGCAGAGGGATAGAAACATAGAAACATAGAAAATAGGTGCAGGAGTAGGCCATTTGGCCCTTCGAGCCTGCACCGCCATTCAATATGATCATTGCTGATCATCCAACTCAGTATCCCGTACCTGCCTTCTTTCCATACCCCCTGATCCCTTTAGCCACAAGGGCCACATCTAGCTCCCTCTTAAATATAGCCAATGAACTGGCCTCAACTACCTTCTGTGGCAGAGAATTCCACAGATTCACCACTCTCTGTGTAAAAAATGATTTTCTCATCTCGGTCCTAATCCTTAAACTGTGACCCCTTGTTCTGGACTTTCCCAACATCAGGAATAATCTTCCTGCATCTAGCCTGTCCAACCCCTTAAGAATTTTGTAAGTTTACTTATCTAGGAGCGTAGGTACATAGTTTTGTGAAAGTGGCATCACAGATACATAGGATGGTGAAGAAGGCTTTCAGCACGTTGGCCTTCATCGGTCAGGGTATTGAGTATAGAGTGAGGATGTTGTGCTACAGTTGAAAGAGGTTGGGTAAGCTAGGATTATATTCCTTGGGGTGAGGAGGATGAGGGGTTGATCTTATAGACTTGAATAAGATCATGACTGGAATAGAAAGAGCTGAACACACAGAGTCTTTAACCCAGAGTATGGGAATCAAGAACCAGAGGACATAGGATTAAGTTGAGAGGAGAGGGTGGCAGTTCAGTTTAATTTAGTTTAGAAATATAGCGCAGAAACAGGCCCTTTCGGCCCACCAGGTCCTCGCCGACCTGCGATCCCCGCACATTAACACTATTCTATACCCACTAGGGACAATATTTACATTTACCAAGTGATTTAACCTATATGCCTGCACGTCTTTGGAGTGTGGGAGGAAACAGAAGATCTCGGAGAAAAACCCACGCAGGTCACGGGGAGATCGTACAAACTCCGTACAGACAGCCTCCGTAGTCAGGATCGAACCCGGGTCTCCGGCGCTGCATTTGCTGTAAGGCAGCAACTCTACCGCTGCGCCACTTCAAGGTAGGTATATGGAACAAGCTGGCAGAGGAGGTAGTTGAGGCAGGTACCATAAAAACATTTAAACGACATTTGGACAGGTACACATGGATAGGATAGGTTTAGATGGATATGGGCCAAGTGCAGGCAGGTGGAACCCGTGTAGATGGGGCATCATTGTCAGCTAAAGAAAGTTGGGCCGAAGGGCCTGTTTCCATTCTGTGTGACTCTAGTCGTGGATAGGAAAGGTTTAGAGGGATATGGGCCAACGGGGCAAATGGGACCAGCATAGATTGGGCATCAGGTCAGAATGGACAAGTTAGTCCGAAGTCCTGTTTCCATGCTGTACGACTCCATGAGTCTAACTAGACTGCCTTTCTACAAATTGTCACAGTGTTAAGCACAGAATGGAATTATTAGAATGGAATAATTCCATCTTCTTGTTTACCAGCTATAATTCTGGCTCCATTGACTTTTAATCTGGATAATATTAAGGATTATAGACATTAAACTAAAAGTCAGTACAACGGTGATAGGTTTACTTTGTGTAAGCCATTATTAATATCACTTCAACATTTACAGATACGATTTAACCATATAACCATATAACAATTACAGCACGGAAACAGGCCATCTCGGCCCTACAAGTCCGTGCCGAACAATAATTTTCCCTTAGTCCCACCTGCCTGCACTCATACCATAACCCTCCATTCCCTTCTCATCCATATGCCTATCCAATTTATTTTTAAATGATACCAACGAACCTGCCGCCACCACTTCCACTGGTAGCTCATTCCACACCGCTACCACTCTCTGAGTAAAGAAGTTCCCCCTCATGTTACCCCTAAACTTCTGTCCCTTAATTCTGAAGTCATGTCCTCTTGTTTGAATCTTCCCTATTCTCAAAGGGAAAAGCTTGATCACATCAACTCTGTCTATCCCTCTCATCATTTTAAAGACCTCTATCAAGTCCCCCCTTAACCTTCTGCGCTCCAGAGAATAAAGACCTAACTTATTCAACCTATCTCTGTAACTTAGTTGTTGAAACCCAGGCAACATTCTAGTAAATCTCCTCTGTACTCTCTCTATTTTGTTGACATCCTTCCTATAATTGGGCGACCAAAATTGTACACCACACTCCAGATTTGGTCTCACCAATGCCTTGTACAATTTTAACATTACATCCCAACTTCTATACTCAATGCCCTGATTTATAAAGGCTAGCATACCAAAAGCTTTCTTTACCACCCTATCTATATGAGATTCCACCTTCAAGGAACTATGCATGGTTATTCCCAGATCCCTCTGTTCAACTGTATTCTTCAATTCCCTACCATTTATCATGTACGTCCTATTTTGATTTGTCCTGCCAAGGTGTAACACCTCACATTTACCAGCATTAAACTCCATCTGCCATCTTTCAGCCCATTTTTCCAAATGGCCTAAATCACTCTGTAGACTTAGGAAATCCTCTTCATTATCCACAACACCCCCTATCTTGGTATCATCTGCATACTTACTAATCCAATTTACCACCCCTACATCCAGATCATTGATGTACATGACAAACAACAAAGGACCCAACACAGATCCCTGAGGCACCCCACTAGTCACCTGCCTCCAACCCGACAAACAGCCATCCACCATTACCCTCTGGCTTCTCCCATTCAGCCACTGCTGAATCCATCTTGCTACTCCTGCATTTATACCCAACAGTTTAACCTTCTTAACCAACCTTCCATGAGGAACCTTGTCAAAGGCCTTACTAAAGTCCATATAGACAACATCCACTGCTTTACCCTCGTCAATTTCCCTAGTAACCTCTTCAAAAAATTCAAGAAGATTAGTCAAACATGACCTTCCAGGCACAAATCCATGCTGACTGTTCCTAATCAGACCCTGTTTATCCAGATGCTTATATATATTATCTCTAAGTATCTTTTCCATTAATTTGCCCACCACTGAAGTCAAACTAACAGGTCTATAATTGCTAGGTTTACTCTTAGAACCCTTTTTAAACAATGGAACAACATGCGCAGTACGCCAATCCTCGGGGACTATTCCCGTTTCTAATGACATTTGAAATATTTCTGTCATAGCCCCGGCTATTTCTACACTAACTTCCCTCAATGTCCTAGGGAATATCCTGTCAGGACCTGGAGACTTATCCACTTTTATATTTTTCAAAAGTGTCAGTACTTCTTTTACTTTGATACTCATAGTATCCATAACTACTCTACTCGTTTCCCTTACCTCACATAATTCAATATCCTTCTCCTTGGTGAATACCGAAGAAAAGAAATTGTTCAATATCTCCCCCATCTCTTTTGGCTCTGCAGATAGCTGCCCACTCTGTTTCTCCAATGGATCAATTTTATCCCTCGTTATCCTTTTGCTATTAATATAGCTGTAGAAACCCTTTGGATTTACTTTCACTTTAGTTGCCAAAGCAACCTCATATCTTCTTTTAGCTTTTCTAATTTCTTTCTTAAGATTCTTTTTACATTCCTTATACTCCACAAGCACCTCATTTACTTCATGCTGCCTATAATTATTGTAGATCTCCCTCTTTATCCGAACAAGATGTCCAATTTCCCTTGAAAACCAGGGCTCTTTCCAATTTTTACGGTTTCCTTTCAACCGAACAGGAACATAAAGATTTTGTACTCTTAAAATTTCCCCTTTAAATGTCCACCATTTCTCTTCTACATCTTTCCCATAAAACAAAATGTCCCAGTCCACTCCTTTTAAATCATCTCGCATCTCATCAAAGTTAGCCTTTCTCCAATCAAAAATCTCAACCCTAGGTCCAGTTCTGACCTTCTCCATAATTATATTGAAACTAATGGTATTGTGATCACTGGACCCGAAGTGCTCCCCAACGCATACCTCCGCCACCTGTCCCGTCTCATTTCCTAACAGGAGGTCCAGCACTGCCTCTCCTCTAGTAGGTACCTCTATGTATTGCTGCAAAAAACTATCCTGCACACATTTTACAAACTCCAAACCATCCAGCCCATTTACAGAATGTGTTTCCCAGTCTATGTGTGGAAAGTTGAAATCTCCCACAATCACTACCTTGTGCTTACTACTAATATCTGCTATCTCCTTACATATTTGCTCTTCCAATTCTCGTTCCCCATTTGGCGGTCTATAATACACCCCTATAAGTGTTGCTACACCTTTCCCACTTCTCAGTTCCACCCAAATAGCCTCCCTAGATGAGCCCTCCAATCTATCCTGCCAAAGCACTGCTGTAATATCTTCCCTGACTAGCAAAGCAACACCTCCATCTCTTGCCCCTCCAATTCTATCACACCTGAAGCAACGAAATCCTGGAATATTTAGTTTCCAATCACAGCCCTCCTGCAACCATGTTTCACTGATCGCCACAACATCATACTTCCAGGTGTCTATCCAGACTCTAAGCTCATCCACCTTTCTTACAATGCTCCTAGCATTAAAATATGCACATTTAAGAAACCCCCCGTCTCTTCTTCTCTGTTTATTTCCTTTTTTTTCTTTCTCCTCTTGTGTCCGAGTGCTTTCCTTTTCTGCTTCCTGCCTCCCATTCTGTCTACTAGCTTTCTCTATTTGAGTCCCTCACCCCAACCATTCTAGTTTAAAGTCTCCCCAGTGACCTTTGCAAATTTCCCCGCCAGGATATTGGTCCCCCTCGGGTTCAAGTGCAACCCATCCTTTCTGTACAGGTCCCACCTTCCCCAAAAGAAGTCCCAATGATCCAGAAACTTGAATCCCTGCCGTCTGCACCAGTCTTTCAGCCACGCATTTATCCTCCACCTCGCTCCATTCCTACTCTCACTATCGCGTGGTACAGGCAGTAATCCTGAGATTGTTACCTTTTTGGTCCTTTTCCTTAACTCTCCTCCCAACTCCCTAAATGCAGGCCCATTTATCTCCCTAGAGAGTTTACTGTTGTCATGATAACTGCTGTGTATATACCACCGGATGCTAATGCTAACTCGGCTATCGGATATTTGTATGGTAGCACTAGCAGTCAACAGAGCATATATCCTGACGGTGTTCACATCATAGCAGGGGACTTTAATCATGCGGACTTGAAGAAAATGCTCCCCAAATTCTACCAGCATGTTAAATGTGCTACAAGAGGAGCTAACACACTGGACAAGGTCTACTCCAACATCAAGCTGGGCTACAGGGCTAGACCACTACCACACCTGGGTCAGTCGGACCATATGTCCCTGTTTTTAATTCCTGCATATGCCCCCCTCAGGAAAACCGCTCCTACCATTACAAAGACCATCACAACCTGGCCTGATGGTGCATCTCAACAGCTGCAGGACTGCTTCGACAGGACCAACTGGGATGTGTTTGAACACCGGGACCTGGAGGTGTTCACAGACAGTGTACTGTGTTACATTAAAAACTGCATGGACACGGTCACAGTGGACAAACGCATCCGGGTCTACCCCAACCAGAAGCCCTGGATGACCCGGGAGGTCCAGCAGCTGTTAAAAGAGAGGAACACCGCTTTTAGGTCTGGCGATAGGGCTTTATACAGCATGGCCCGAGCTAACCTGAAGAGAGGCATCAGAGAGGCCAAATCAGACTACAGGAGGAAGATAGAGGACCACCTGGACAGTAACAACAGCAGGCAGGTGTGGCAGGGGATCCAGTACCTCACCAACTACAAGACCAACCTTGGAGCTGCTGAAGGTGACGCCTCGTTGGCAGAGGAGCTGAACCTCTTCTTTGCTCGCTTTGAAGTGGAGCCACCCGAGACAGCCACATCACACCACATGGCCCACAGCAGCCTAACCCTCAAGATAGAGGAGCATGAGGTGAGGCGCACGCTGCGGGCCATCAATCCAAGGAAGGCTACTGGACCCGACGGCGTCTCTGGACGCGTGCTGAAGGACTGCGCTGACCAGCTGGCTGGAGTCTGTACGAGGATTTTCAACCAGTCTCTGGCCCAGTCCACTGTTCCACCCTGTCTGAAGTCCGCAACCATAGTCCCCTTGCCCAAAAAACCCCACATTTCCAGCCTCAACGACTACCGGCCAGTCGCACTCACACCAGTGGTGATGAAGTGTTTTGAAAAACTGGTCCGGGGTCACATCACATCACTCCTGCCCCGAAGCTTTGACCCCCACCAGTTTGCGTACAGAGCGAATAGATCTACAGAGGACGCTGTAGCCACAGCTCTCCATGCTGCACTGTCCCACCTGGAGCAGCGGGGGAGCTACGTGCGGATGCTCTTTGTGGACTACAGCTCTGCCTTTAATACCATCCTTCCCCACAAACTGGTGGACAAACTGGGGGACTTGGGACTTCCACACTCCACCTGCATGTGGATAAATAGCTTCCTGTCGGGTCGCAGCCAGAGAGTCAGAGTGGGCCATCACACATCCACGGCCCTCAGCCTCAGTACCGGCTCTCCACAGGGCTGCGTGCTGAGCCCCCTTGCTCTACACCATCTACACACATGACTGCACCCCCGCCCACCACAGCAACACCATTGTTAAATTTGCGGATGACACTACGGTGGTGGGACTCATCTCCGGGGGGGACGAGTACGCCTACCGGGATGAGGTGGAGCAGCTGACAGTGTGGTGTGGAGAAAATAACCTGCTCCTTAACACCTTAAAGACCAAGGAGATAATAATAGACTTCAGGAAGAATAAAACGGACATGGTACCATTAATTATCAGAGGGGACTGTGTGGAGAGGGTGGCGGATTTCCGCTTCCTGGGAATCCATATTGAGGAGGACCTGACGTGGAGCGTGAACACCTCTGCGCTGCTGAAAAAGGTCCAGCAGAGACTGCACTTCCTGAGGGTGCTCAGGAAGAATAACATCACTCAGAGACTGCTGCTGTCCTTTTATCGGTGCTCCATTGAGAGCCTCCTAACATACTGTGTATGCGTATGGTACACCAGCTGCACAGCGGCTCAGAGGAAAGCGCTCCAGAGGGCCATTGACAACGCCCAGAGGATTGTCGGATGCCCTCTCCTTACCTTGGAGGACTTACACAGTTCCCGCTGCATCAAAAAATCCCAGAGTATTATAAAGGACATTTCCCACCCCGGACACTCCCTGTTTGAACTGTTACCGTCAGGCAGACGGTACAGATCTACAAGGACAAGGACAAACAGACTTAAAAACAGTTTTTACCCCACTGCTATAAAGGCACTAAATGTAGCCGCCAAGGAACGCAGGGGCGATACATACATACATGAAATCGACAGAAGGATGTAGGGCTGGGTGTTTATGCGTGCTATTTTTATGATATTTATTTTAGTTGTTTATCTTTTTAAATATTTTACTTTGTATGTATCGTTAGCTTTAGAAATGTTTGAATGGTGCACTGACTGGCTGACATTTTACAATTTCGTTGTACATGGTTCATGTTACAATGACAATAAAGAAACTATTCTATTCTATTCTATTCTTCAGGACCTCTTCACTTGTTTTACCTATGTCATTTGTACCAATATGTACCACGACCTCAGGCTCCTCTATTATTTGATGCTTTCAAGTCGATGAGAGATGTAAGAATTTGCATTCTATGTTGATTAAATGTGCAAAGCATACCTAATTCTTGAATGCATTGTATCTGGGAGAAATAGATTATCATTCTGTCATTAAGCTACAAACAATGGTTCCAAAAATAATCTCAGCAGAAGACAGATGAAACAATGGCCTGGATGTGAAGCAGTTTTGACTTGACTTGTGTCGAGAATGCATGGAGCATGGTTCTGCTAATCAAAGAGTCATAGAGTCAGAGAGACAGAGAGTCTTACGATGTGGCAACAGGCCCTTCGGCCCAACTTTGCCGCTATGCCGCCCTTCGGAAATTAATTTAAAGCAGTCATTTATGTCATCTCCAGGGTTTGGATCAGCTGGTGTGATTCCTTCCATTTAGTATTACCACTGAGACTCCCTTAGAGTTATAGAGCCATGCGGTGTGGAAACAGACCCTTCAGCCCAACTTGCCCACATCGGCCAACATGTCCCATCTACACTAGTCCCACCTGCCCGCATTTGGCCCATATCCCTCCAAACCTCTCCAATCCATGTACCTGTCTAAATGTTTCTTAAACATTGTGATAGTCCCTGCCTCAACTACTTCCTCCGACAGCTCGTTCCAGAAACCCACCACCCTTTGAGTGGAAAAAGTCACCTTCGGGTTGATATTCAATCTTTTCCCCTTCATCCTAAACCTACAGCATGTCCACTGGTTCTCGATTTCCCTACTCTGGGCAAAAGATTGCGTCTACCCGATCTATTCCACTCGTGATTCATGAGGGGAATAGATTCGGTAGACGCGCAGTCTCCAGCCCAGTGTCGGGGGATTCAAGAACCAGAGGAGAAAGAGTGGAGAGAGAATTAATGCTACGGTTTGAGATGACAAACAAATTCTCAGTCTGTGCCATGGGAGCAGTGAAAAGTGATTGTGCACACCAATAAATGAACATTAAACAACGGAAGCATTGATTTATTGTATTTGAACAACCAAAAGTAAGCCATGATTCCATGCAATAAAAACACTGGTCGATTTATGCAGGCGTTGTAATTCAGTGGCTGTGACAATAATACATAATATGTCGTACGGTGTAATCCCCTGACTAAAACCACAGCAAGTAGAATCTGTACAGAGGAGATGTTGCAGGAATCACAACCCATCTTCTGTTGACAGCCAGCTTGCGTATCGTATCGCTGCCTTTCACCAAGACAGTGGGAAGTTTAACAGATCGCAGATTACGCTGGCAATGTTGAACGCGCAAGTGATTGATTGAATTGATTGAATTGATTGAAAGATGCAACAGGGAAACAGACCCCTCAGCTCACCAATTGCACGCCACCCAGCGATTGGTGACCAACACGTCCCATCTACGCTAGTCCTACCTGCCTGCGTTTGGCCCATATCGCAAGTTTGCAAGTTATAGGGGTACAGTTTGGCTCTACGGCCCATCGAATCTACTCCGCCATTCAATCATGGCTGATCTCTGCCTCCTAATCCCATTTCCCCGGCTTCTCCCCATAACCTTTGACACCCGTTCTAATCAAGAATTTGTCTATCTCTGCCTTTAAAATATCCACTGACGTGTCCTCCACAGCCCTAGGTGGCAATGAGTTCCACAGATTAACTGCCCTCTGACTAAAGAAGTTCCTGCTCACCTCCTTTCTGAAAGAGTGCCCTTTAATTCTGTGGCTATGACCTCTGGTCCTAGACTCTCCCACCAGTGGAAACATCCTTTCATCATCCACTCTATCTATGCCTTTCAATATTCTATAATTTTCAATCAGGCCCCAGCGAGTTGAGGTCCAGTGCTGTCAAACACTCATCATATGCTAACCCTCTAAACCTGTCCTATCCATGTACCCGTAAAAACGTTTCTGAAACATTGCAATACTACCTGCCTCAACTACCTCCTCTGGCAGCTCGTCCCATACACCCACCGCCCTCCGTGTGAAGAAGTTACCCCTCAGATCGCTGGCGCTGAAATGCAGCAACTCTACTTCTGCACCACCGTGCTGCCCCTTTTTGGGCATTATTGGGACGACAGATGGCACAATGGGCTAAGTGTTCGGCTGGCAACCGGAAGGTAGCTGGTTCGAACCCCGCTTGGAGTGCATACTGTCGTTGTGTCCTTGGGCAAGACACTTCACCCACCTTTGCCTGTGTGTGTCCTTGGGCAAGACACTTCACCCACCTTTGCCTGTGTGTGTGGATGTAATTATGTGAAGCACTTTGGGGTCAATGCAAGTTGACTAAAAATGTGCTATATAAATAAAGAAAGAAAGAAATTATTTGAATGGAGAACTAAAATTAGACTGTAGAATTCAACATTTGATTCTCATAATACTTTACTAGTAAAGGATCACCTACTAGGCCCCTTAGGACTGTTCTAAGTGTTCTAAGATAGGACAGTCCTAAGATAGTAATGTTCGGTGAACTTTTGTAACTTAGTCGACGACAGAAACGTGGTGACAACTGTGTATTGCCTCGGTGAGGCCTGCTGTATGATGTTACTGGGTTACAGTCATAGAGAGATAGAGTGATACAGTGCGGACACAGGCCCTTCGGCCCAACTCGCCCACACCAGCCAACAATGTCCCAGCTACCCTAGTCCCACTTGCCTGCGCTTGGTTCATAACCCTCCAAACCTGTCCCATCCATGTACCTGTCCAACTGTTTTTTAAATGATGGGATAGTCCCAGCCTCAACTACCTCCTCTGGTAGCTTGTTCCACACCCTTTGTGTGGAAAGGTTACCCCTCGGATTCCTATTAAATCTTTTCCCCTTCACCTTGAACCTATGTCCTCTGGTCCTCGATTCCCCTACTCTGGGTAAAAAAGACTGTGCATCTACCCGATCTATTCCTCTCATGGTTTTGTATATAACATATCCCCTCATCCTCCTATGCTCCATGGAATAGAGACCCAGCCTAGGTAACTTCTCCCTATAGCTCACACCCTCTAGTCCTGGCAACATCCTCGTAAATCTTTTCTGAACCCTTTCAAGCTTGACAATATCTTTCCTATAACATGGTGCCCAGAACTGAACACGATATTCTAAATGCGGTCTCACCAACGTCTTATACAACTGCAACATGACCTCCCAACGTCTATACTCAATACTCTGACTGATGAAGGCCAAAGTGCCAAAGTGGTTGTATGCAAAACAAAGCATTTCACTGTACCTAGGTACATGTGACAATGAAGTATCATTGAGTTGTTAACGTTATTCCCTTATCATGTATCTGTACAACATAAATGGCTCGATTTTAATCATGTATTGCCTTACTGCTGACTGGTTAGCACGCAACTAAAGCCTTTCACTGTACCTCGGTACACATTACGATAAATTTAACTGAACACTGAATTTACTAAACTTTCAGCAATGTTTCTGTCCTGTGCTGTTCAGTCTGAGGATAGGACCCATCCTGAAACATTGCTTCCTTGAGTCTGAACAAAGGTCCCAATCTGAAACATGGCATTGTCCATGTCCAACAGTGATGCTGCCTGACCCACTGAGTTATGCCAGCACTTTGTGTGACTAATTTATCAGGATTCTTTACAGATGTTAAAAACAGCACAGGCAAAGATGAACCAGAGGATGTAGCGTATTTTGTTTTCCCAATGGCAGCTGTTGGTCGGGGGGAGTTCCCCCCCCGCCAGGGGTACCATGTAATCCCGTGCTACCTGCTCCATGGTCGGATAGTCGGTGACTAAACCATCTCCCCCACCTGGTTTGCCAGGTGAGGAGGGGGCTGTGGACCCCCAGCAGGACCAAAACCAAGACCTGTCGAAGGGCGGATGAGCTCCTTGTTAGCCGACGGCCATCCACACTTCTGTAGAAGTTGCGATCACTGTCGTACACAGCATTGTAAGGAATGATGATAAAGCACACACACACCAAAATCCTATACTTCCAGCGGCGGAAGTTGGCAGGAACTGGAGGACAGAGATGTGTGGTGCGTCCGTCACCGTTCCCGTTGGAAACCAGCACCACTGCGTCACTAATGTTTTCAATAATGATGATGATGATGAGCCGGTAACATGAACCTTTAAAGGTTACTGCAGATGATGGCAGAGCAAGGGTTTAATAGCAGCATCTTGGCATGGACAGGGGATTATAAACCAGCCGGGTTAAACTCTGCAGTGGGAGAGTTTGAGACAAAATTATTCAGGGCCAAAATTAGCGGTGACTTTGGACAAATGTGGATTGGTTAGATAAATTCAGCATGGATTAGACAATAGATAATAGGCGCAGGAGTAGGCCATTCGGCCCTTCAAGCCAATGTGGTCATGGCTGATCAGTTGAAGGGAAATTCTATCCAACTAACTTGATAGAGTTTTCCATATAACCATATAACCATAACCTTGTAAACCTATGCTACGCTCCCTCAATAGCAAAAATGTCCTTCCTCAAATTAGTGGTTATATGGAAAACTCTATCAAGTTAGTTGGATAGAGGGAGGAATGTGGAAGCCAACTGCGGCCCTCATTAGTTCAAAATCCCACCATCTTGGTATTCATTCCATCACATAGACCAGACACCCCGCCATTGACTCCATCTATACTTCAAGCTGCCTTAGAAATGCAGCCAATGTTTGTTTAGTTTAGTTTCAAGATACAGCATGGAAACAGGCCCTTCGGCCCACTGAGTCCATGCTATACATGAATACAATCAAGCACTCTACTGTGCAGAAATAAAGGATAAAAGGTACAACATTTAGTGCAAAGATATAACAGTGAAGACCAATGAAGTCAATTGACAATAGACAGTAGGTGCAGGAGTAGGCCATTCGGCCCTTTGACCCAGCACCGCCATTCAATGTGATCATGGCTGATCATCCCCAATCAGTACCCCGTTCCTGCCTTCTCCCCATATCCTCTGACTCCCCTATCTTTAAGAGCCCTTTCTAGCTCTCTCTTCAAAGTATCCAGAGAACCGGCCTCCACCGACCTCTGATACAGAGAATTCCACAGACTCACAACTCTCTGTGTGAAAAATTGTTTCCTCAACTCGGTTCTAAATGCCTTAACCCCTTATTCTTAAACTGTGGCCCCTGGTTCTGGACTCCCCCAACATCGGGAACATGTTTCCTGTCTCTAGCATGTCCAAACCATTAATAATCTTATATGTTTCAATAAGATCCTCTCTCATCCTTCTAAATTCCAGAGTGTACAAGCCCAGCCGCTCCATTCTCTCAGCATATGACAGTCCCGCCATCCCGGGAATTAACCTTGTAAACCTACGCTGCACTCCCTCAATAGCAAGAATGTCCTTCCTCAAATTAGGGGACCAAAACTGCAAATAATACTCCAGGTGTAGTCTCATGAGGGCCCTATACAACTGTAGAAGGACCTCTTGCTCCTATACTTAACTCCTCTTGTTATAAAGGCCAACATGCCATTTGCTTTCTTCACTGCCTGCTGTACCTGCATGCTTACTTTCATTGACGATTAAATGTCGATTAAAAATAGTTCAGTCTCTAATCTGGTAGAAGAGAGGCCATGACCACCCTCTAGTTGGTGATAGGATGGTTCAGTTGCCTGATAACAGCTGGGAAGAAAGTGTCCCTGAATCTGGAGGTGTGCGTTTTCACACTTCTGTACTTCTTGCCTGATGGGAGAGGGGAGAAGAGGGAGTGGCTTGAGTGAGACTCATCCTTGATTATGCTGCCGGCCTTGCTGAGGCAGCGTGCGGTGTAGATGGAGTCGATGGAGTAGCTGGAGGTTGTTTTGGTTCAATGGTTCTTTTATTGTCATGTGTGGAAACAGGCCCTGGGTGACCCGTTACCCAGATAGAGTAACAGAGGCAGATGTGACTATCTCTAAACCTGTCCTATTCACAATCCTATCTAATTGGTAATAAGGTAAGCATAGAAAGATAGACAATAGGTGCAGGAGTGGGCCATTCGGCCCTTCGAGCCAGCACCGCCATTCAATATGATCATGGTAGATCATCCAAAATCATACCCTGTTCCTGCTTGTTTCCTCATATCCCCTGATTCTCATAGCCCTCGGAGCTAAATCTAACTCTCTCTTGACAACATCCAGTGAATTGGCCTCCACTGCCTTGTGTGGCAGGGAATTCCACAGATTCACAACTCCCTGGGTGGAAATGTTTTTCCTCATCACAGTCCTAAATGGCCTTTCCCTTATTCTTAATCTGTGACCTCGGGTTCTGGTTTCAGAAGGTGCGATGAAATTTTTTTTTTCGCGTACAGATTGGCGAGATTATTGCCATGCATTGTGTGAACATAAACAGCCTGCGAGATAATTCCATTAGAAATGACAGCCCGCGCGTGCAGCTTGCTCCCTGGGACTCGAAGCACTGGAGCGACTAGCAATAAACGCTAATGCAACCACTTAACATGAGACAATAAATGATCTCGTGGTATCGTGCGCGATGGCAGCATTCCCGATCAACAGTGTCCCTGCAATTGAAAGTGAGGGTGAACCATCGGGCGCTTGTAAAACTACTGATGATTCATGCACAGGTAATGTATTCTTAAAGCTGAACCATTACCATTTCTGCCCTTTTGCTTTTCAGTCTGAGCAGAGAAACATGCTTACTTTCTCTCCCCCCCCCCCCCCCCCCCCCTCTTCTTTCAGCTATTTTATTAGCCTCATAAAAGATTCATAGATTTCTGAGTATGCTCTCTGCCTTTTTAAGCAAATAGCTTCATGCACACTAATAGGAAGTGCAATCTGCGACAAAAGGCTGCCAGCTTCCTTGACTAGGATTCCGTGGGACATCTGGTGCAAATTCCATAGAATCATGCAGTCACACAGTGTGGAAACAGGCCCTGGGTGACTCGTTACCCAGATAGAGTAACAGAGGCAACAAAATACAAAGTGTCATAGAGTCATACAACGTTGAATCAGGCCCTTTGGCCCAACTTGCCCATGCCGGCCAACATGTCCCATCTACACTAGTCCCATCTGCCTGTGTTTGGCCCATATCCCTCTAAACCTGTCCTATCCACAATCCTATCTAATTGTTTCTTAAACGATCGTACTTGCCTCAACTACCTATTCCGGCAGCTCGTAAATATTCTCTGCACTCTTTCCCGCTTGACAACATCTTTCTTGTAGCATGGTGCCGAAAACAGAACATAATACTCGAAATGCGGCTTCATCAATGTCTTATGCAACATGGCCTCCCAACTTCTGACTGATGAAGGACGGTAACTTATTACCTCATTGACACAATGACTTGCAATAACTTTTAAATCTCTTGCCTGCACGGGAGACCCGACCTTTTCCCTTTCGGGTCTCCGTTGTCGTTGGGGCCTAGCACCGTGGACCGCCTCCAGCCGGAACGACCTGGGGGCTCCAGTCGCGGACACTGCCGACTTACCATCGAGGGGCTGGCTGGCCTCGGAGCGTGGGGAGCTGTGGTGGCGCGCGGCTGCGGCCAGACTTTGGGGTGTCGGGGGCTCCAGCCGCAGGCCTGTGGATGGTGACATCGGGAGCTCGCGGGTCCCTGGTGGGAGACCGCTTTTCGGAGCTCCCGCGGCGGCAGCTTCTCCCGCCCGGGATGCGTGGCTGAAAACGGCCCGGAGTGGGGCCTGACATCGCCCGGCATGGCTTTATCGGCCGCGGGACTTGCCATCGCCCGCCGGGGGCTCCAACATTAAGACCCGGAGCACGGCCTTATATCGCCCGGCGTGGTCTTAACGGCAGCGGGACTTACCATCATCCGCTGGGGGCTTTAACATCGGGAGAGGATGGAGAAGAGGGGAGAGACAAGACTTTGCCTTCCATCACAGTGAGGAGGAGATTCACTGTGATGGATGTCTGTGTGAATTGAGTTGGTTGTGTGTCTTGTGAAACTGTTTCTTTTTATTGTATGGCTGCAGAAACCATAGTACCTAACGGAAAAATAATGTATTGTATTGTATTGTGTATAAATATACAAAGATAACTAACACAAAGGGTCTGGGGCGTCGAACCTCTGCGTCGTTGGAGATCCCAACGGCCTCTCCTGAGACTGTGAGCTCACGTTGGTAAAGTCTGCAGGCTGTGGTTGGAGCGATCCCAGGCAAGGGATCAGCTCCGATGTTAAGTCCTCGCCCCGCGGTGGGGCTCAAAGTCAGCCTGAGGAGGCCTCCAGCTGCATCGATGGCAGGCCGCAGAGCGACTGGAGTTGCGATCCGGGGAAAAAATCACATCTCCAGCAAGGTAAGAAAATGAAAAAAAGTTTCCCCCGACCCTCTCCCCCTCCCCCACATAAAACAAATCAGAGAACATTTACACAAACTTCTTAAACGCACCCCTAAAAATAAAAAAAAGACAAAAAAAACAGACAGACTGTTGGCGGGGCTGCCAATCGTGATTTTCCTCCACAGCCCTGCAAATGTTTATTTTATTATCTAGATAAAAGTCAGTGGAGAAAGAGGATTATTATTCAAACATCTTTGGATATGTGGTTTAGTTCAATTTAGTTTAGAGATACGGTCCACAATGGCCAGCAATCCCTGTACACGAGCCCTATCCAACACACACTAACGACAGTACACAAAAATGCCTGAGAAACTCAGCGGGTGCAGCAGCATCTATGGAGCGAAGGAAATAGGCAACGTTTTGGGCCGAAACCCTTCTTCTGAAGAAGGGTTTCGGCCCGAAACGTTGCCTATTTCCTTTGGAGTCTGAAGAAGGGTTTTGGCCCTAAACGTTGCCTATTTCCTTCGCTCCATAGATGCTGCTGCACCCGCTGAGTTTCTCCAGCATTTTTGTGTACCTTCGATTTTCCAGCATCTGCAGTTCCTTCTTAAACACTCTAACGACAATTTGCCATCCACAGCAGCCAATTAACCTGCAAACCTGCACGTCTTTGCAGTTTGGGAGGAAGCCGGAGCACCCGGAGAAATCCACGCGGCCACGGGGAGAACGTGCAAACTCCATATAGACAGCATCCGCAGTCAGCAGAGTTGTGCAGCAGAGCTGGGGAAGGAGGCTGTTAATATATTACTCCTCAGATAGACACAACATGCTGGAGTAACTCAGCGGGACAGGAAGCATCTATGTAGAGAAGGAATGGGTGACGATTCGGGTCGAGACCCTTCTTCAGACTGAGAGTATGGGGAGAGGGAAATGAGAGATACAGATGGTGATGTGGAGAGATATAGAACGGGAGAGCAGGAGGAATCACAGAGGGGGAGCAGCGAGAGAGGGCGTTGCAGAACTATCGTTGGAGAGAAGAGGAGAACTTCTTCAAAGTAGGCATACCTTGAGGAGATTGCGCAGTGGATCAGATAGAATATATTATTCCTGTGGGAGAAGGCCACAAGCAGAGAAACCAGGTGACTGTTGACGCAGTGTGTCGTTCTCTGGGGATTATAAGGCACGATAAAATTATTATAAAATAAAATTAATGCTCAGTGGGAAAACATGTTATAATTGTGGATTTCGAGCTTGCCCAGCATGCCCTAGCTTGTCTGACGTTATATGGACAAGTGTTGAATGCAGAAAAGACTTTCATCAGCTAACACAATGAGTTCAGGAGCAGGAGAAACAAATTACAAATGGAAATAAAGTTTCGGTTACTCTGATTTAATTAAACCCGATGTAACATCTTATAATGAAACATATCAAGGGATATGGAGAGAAGGCAGGAACGGGGTACTGATTGTGGATGATCAGCCATGATCACAACAAATGGCGGTGGTGGCTCAAAAGGCCGAATGGCCTACTCCTGCACTTATTTTATCTGTTTCTAAGTCACACATGATGCATAATTGCACCATATCCTTGGGCGGCAAGGTGGCGCAGCGGTAGTGTTGCTGCTTCGCAGCGCCAGAGACCCGGGTTCGATCCCGACTACAGGCGCTGTCTGTACGGAGTCTGCACGTTCTCCCCGTGGCCTGCATGGGTTTTCTCCAAGATCTTTGTTTCCCTCCCATACTTCAAAGATGTATGGGTTTGTATGGTAATTGGCTTGGTATAAATGTAAAATTGCCCCTAGTCTATGTAAGATAGTGTTAATGTGCGGGAATCGCTGGTCGGTGTAGACTCAGTGGGCCAAAGGGACTGTTTCCATGCTGTATCTTTAAACTAATTAACTAATTACCTAAAAAAGCCTTGGTTGATTTAGCTTATTAAAATATAGTTTAGATTCTCTCCCCAGTGTGCACAGAGAAAATAAACATCACATTTTTTGTTTACAATTTCTGCAAAGGCTATGCTGAAATTAAGAGCCATAATTAGAGTGATATAATAAGCTCTGAATTGCTGCTTTTATTAAATTGAAAAAACAACATTTAATTATCAGCAATGTCCCAATGCCCCTTTATGTTGAAGACTTTTCTCTCTTTTATATGATTGTGTTCTATTCTAAACGGTCATGCAAGTGATTTGTCCTTTGTGAATATCTATCTATATAACTAAAAGTCTCATCTTGACTACTTCCTGTCTGCGCTGTAAATTGATCTTAGAAAAAAACGCTACCCTGTTTCGCTATGATTTTTGGCCATCTTACTCACAGTCCTCCTCCGCTGAGACGGCCCTGAGGATTTATCTGATCCGATTCACGGGAGAATTTCTTAAAACTGTCTGATGCGGGTACAATTACCATTTGAAATTTGGATGTATTGGTGGATGCCATGGGAAAGATTTAAACGAGAATCAGACGGCCGTTAAGGGTTCCGGACTGCTACCACGGGCTTCCTGGCGTGCAGGTTCAGTCCTTCATTCACCCACGTTATTTAGAAATTTTTACCCATCATTTAGGGATGTTACATGAAAAATGTAAGTATGTTTATTTTTGTTAGTTTATCAAAAGTTTCTTTATGTATGTTTTTGTTAGTTTGTGAAAAGTTGTTTTCTCTCTCTCCTTCAAGGTTAGTTCTTCTGTTTGCCTTTATTTGCTTAAGTTTGAAACTCATTGCTTCAGAGTTAGTTGCCAGCTCCATGATGGCTCTGCGGGGGGGCGAGGGGAGTGGGAGGAGATAAAATTGGTAGTTGTCATGCACACTTGTCATTGGACCGCCAGGGAATTGTGTCCTCCCCCCCCCCATGTTTTAAATGCGATTTCCACCTATGCTTCAGGCCACCGAGTCCGCATCGACCACCGAGCCCCACATGTTAACACTACCCGACACACACTAGAGACAGTGGGGGGAAAACAAAGATCTCGGAGAAAACCCATGCAGGTCATCACAGGGAGAGAGTATAAACTCGGTAGTCAGGAATGAGCCCGGGTCTCTGAGGAGAGGAGAGGAGAGGAGAGGAGAGGAGAGGAGAGGAGAGGAGAGGAGAGGGGAGGGGAGGGGAGGGGAGGGGAGGGGAGGGGAGGGGAGGGGAGGGGAGGGGAGGGGAGGGGAGGGGAGGGGAGGGGGGGGGGGGGGGGGGGGGGGGGGGAGGGGAGGGAGAGGGGAGGGGAGGGAGAGGGGAGGGAGAGGGAGAGGAGAGGAGAGGAGGGGGGAGGGGCGGGGAGGGGAGGGGAGGAGAGGAGAGGGGAGGGGAGGAGAGGGGAGAAGTGGGGAAGAGAGGAGAGGAGAGGAGAGGAGAGGATGAGAGAGAGAGAGAGGAGAGGAGAGGAGAGGAGAGAGGAGAGGAGAGGAGAGGAGAGGAGAGGAGAGGAGAGGAGAGGAGAGGAGAGGAGAGGAGAGGAGAGGAGAGGAGAGGAGAGGAGAGGAGAGGAGAGGAGAGGAGAGGAGAGGAGAGGAGAGGGCCAGCGGTTCACTGGCTGATCCATACGGAGGCGACGGCTGGAGGCCCTACAGCAGCCTGGGGCTCGCCTTGATCGGGCACTGCTCCAGGAGACCCAGCGCACGGGCGGCCATGGCCTGCAGCGGAACGGAGTGGTGGAGCACCCCTACAACTTTGCTTGGCCAGGCCAAACCTACTACGTCGCCACGACAACGGGCCTTCATAGCTATCTGCACTTAAAGCAACTTGGACATTGAAAATGGCGCCAAGACCTGGCGACTCTTGTATATGGTCTCAGTGGACTATTTCTAAGCAATTTGTACAAAATATGGGATTGTGCTTATATATTATGATAATTTATTGAACTGTGTGGAAAAAAAACAATTTCACTGTACCTCGGTACGTGTGATAATAAAAAAACATTCACCCATTGTACACGATCCTTAATTTCCTCCGGAATTCTGTGGTTGCACCCCATAGACACAACAGTTTCATGAATTAATAAGTCCTAGGAGCAGAATT
This sequence comes from Amblyraja radiata, assembly GCF_010909765.2. NCBI lineage: Eukaryota > Metazoa > Chordata > Chondrichthyes > Rajiformes > Rajidae > Amblyraja > Amblyraja radiata. Next base: position 105,115,461 of record NC_045960.1, read on the forward strand.
AGGCCATTCGGCCGATCAAGTCTACTCCGCCATTCCATCATGGCAGATCTATCTCTCCCTCCTAACCCCATTCTCCTGCCTTCTCCCCATAACCCCTGACACCCGCACTAATCAAGAATCCATCCATCTATCTCTGCCTTAAAAATCATGGCCTCCACAGCCTTCTGTGGCAATGAATTCCACAGATTCACCACCCTCTGACTTGCGCCGCTTTTGCAGTGGAAGGAGGTTTCACACAACTTAGAGTCTCGATCTTCGTCCCTGCAATTAGATAAACAGCACGATGTAACCTTGAGGTTTGTGTGACATTTATAAAATCACTCAAGCTTCAACCTCCGACAATTTACGAGACTGTATGCGGACATCAGATTGCAACTGGGCTGTAATTGCCTCCTGCCGCGGCCTATTCCGTAAGCGGAATTAATTAGAGAATAAAGCTATGGTGCGCCATCCTTTCTCTAAATTCCTCAGAGCTGATTCCCCACCTGGTGGCCTGTGAGGCTGCTTGGACAGGTGTTTCATCGTAAGTGCTTTCAATTAGCAGCCTCCTGGGAACGTGGCTTACTGCAGTAAACAGAAGCTTATTAAACCACTCACATCGACTGGGGCAGCAGGACTCAGTCCTGACACTGAACAAGAAGGATATCAGATGATTGATCATTATTAGGATGAGTGGAATAGATCAATAGCTGACAATTTGCTGTTGATAAAACCTTAACGCGTTTTTTAAATTTCACAAAGTATCAGGTATTCCAATGTCAAGGATAAACTGTAAGCGAGTGAGATATTATATGAGGATGTTGCTAGGACTTGAAGGAATGAGCTGTATGGACGGTTCCTGCGGCACAGTGATAGAGTTGCTGCCTTACAGCGAATGCAGAGCCAGAAACCTGGGTTCAATCCTGACTACGGGTGCTGGTGGTACGGAGTTTGTACGTTCTCCCTGTAACCTGTGTGGATTTTCTCCGAGATCTTCGGTTTCCTCCCACACTCCAAAGATATAACCATACACCACGGTGGTAGGACTGTTCCGTGACAACGATGAGTCAGCCTACAGGGAGGAGGTCCAGCACCTGACAACCTGGTGTGCCAACAATAACCTCGTCCTCAACTCCAAGAAGACGAAGGAAATTATTGTTGACTTCAGGAAGAACAGAGGGGGCAGACATACCCCCATCCACATAAACGGGACTGAGGTGGAGCGCGTCTCCAACTACAAATTCCTCGGGGTACACATCTCGGAGGATCTGCCCTGGTCCCTCAACACCTCCAAGCTGATCAAAAAGGCGCAGCAGCGCCTTTACTTCCTGAGGAGTCTCAAGAAAGCTCACCTGTCCCCCCAGATCCTGACCAACTTTTACCGCTGTACCATCGAAAGCATCCTGACCACCTGCTTCACGGTATGGTACAGCAGTTGCACCGTAGCGGACAGGAAGGCACTACAATGGGTGGTGAAAACCGCGCAGTACATCATCGGTGCCCCGCTCCCTGCCATGGATGCCCTCCACCGAAAACGGTGTCTGAGACGGGCCGGGAAGATCATCAAAGACCCCTCCCACCCTAACCATGGACTGTTTGCCCTCCTCCCATCAGGGAGGCGGTACAGGAGCCTCAGGTCTCGTACTAGTAGGATGAGGAACAGCTTCTACAACAACACTATCACATTGCTGAACTCGGAGTCCCGCCGATAGATTTGTCCAGTCTCTCCATCCACATTGTTTGCTTACTCTGTATTTTTATTTCTATATTGCACTATTACTACGGACTGACACTAAACTGCATTTCGTTGTACCCATACTTGTATCTGTGCAATGACAATAAAGTTGAATTGAATTGAATATGACCATATAACAATTACAGCACGGAAACAGGCCATCTCAGCCCTTCTAGTCCATGCCGAACACTTATTCTCCCCTAGTCCCATCTATAGATGTACAGGTTTGTAGGTTAATTGGCTTGGTATAAATTTAAATTGTCTCTAGTGTGTGTAGGATAGAGGGATGTGCGGGGATCACTGGTCGGTGTGGACTTGGTGGGACAAAGGACCTGTTTCAGCACTGTATCTCCAAACTAAACTAAACTAAATTAATCGATACAAAACTTCCTTAAACAGTTTAACTCCACTTTATAGATGACAAATAAAATAAGAGACTTTCCATTCTACAACAAAGTTTATTCTTGATTAAATAAACGAGCGACCAGGCCAAGAATTGTTCTTTGTAAGAATTACAATTACATTGTAAGTAAATGGAAAATGAATTAAATGGAGTTGGCTTGATACAGTAGCAAATGATAAGAGACGGATATTAACGCCAACTAAGTATTCTGTAGACATGAAGACAGCTTAAATATTACCTGATGCACTATCCTGCAAAATTAGAGTTAATGCATGCAGTAGAATATCTTTTCATCAGGTTTCAAACATTTATGAAGCATAGCGAATAATTAAAAATAATACGATATGGTCGAGGCATGAAGGACAAGGTTTAAGTTTATTATTTATACGGAGTTGCAGTGAAACACATTTGTTTTTAAGCTATCTGACTAAAGTAGTTTAGAAACATAGAAACATAGAAACATAGAAAATAGGTGCAGGAGTAGGCCATTCGGCCCTTCGAGCCTGCACCGCCATTCAATATGATCATGGCTGATCATCCAACTCAGTATCCTGTACCTGCCTTCTCTCCATACCCCCTGATCCCTTTAGCCACAAGGGCCACATCTAACTCCCTCTTAAATATAGCCAATGAACTGGCCTCAACTACCTTCTGTGGCAGAGAATTCCAGAGATTCACCACTCTGTGTGTGAAAAATGTTTTTCTCATCTCGGTCCTAAAAGATTTTCGCCTTATCCTTAAACTGTGACCCCTTGTTCTGGACTTCCCCAACATCAGGGACAATCTTCCTGCATCTAGCCTGTCCAACCCCTTAAGAATTTTGTAAGTTTCTATAAGATCCCCCCTCAATCTTTAGTTTAGTTTATGGTCATGGGACGACAGATGGCACAATGGGCTAAGTGTTCGGCTGGCAACCGGAAGGTAGCTGGTTCGAATCCCGCTTGGAGTGCATACTGTCGTTGTGTCCTTTTTTTAAATTTTATTATGAAACTACTTTTATTCAAAAAATAAACATAAACATAGAGTATTAACACAATCAAAGACTGCCTATGCTGACAGTTTACAAACAAATGATCGCCAAATTAATAACATCAACGTCAACTGGACCCACGAATGGCCGTTGTGTCCTTGGGCAAGACACTTCATCCACCTTTGCCTGTGTGTGTCCTTGGGCAAGACACTTCACCCATCTTTGCCTGTGTGTGTGGATGTAATTATGTGAAGCACTTTGGGGTCAATGCAAGTTGACTAAAAATGTGTTATATAAATAAAGAACAAAAAAAAAAAATGTGTACCAAGGGACAGTGAAAAGCTTTTGTTGTTATATGCTGAGAGAATGGAGCAGCTGGGCTTGTACACTCTGGAGTTTAGAAGGAGGAGAGGGAATCTCATTGAAACATATAAGATTGTTAAGGGCTTGGACATGCTAGAGGCAGGAAACATGTTCCCGATGTTGGGGGAGTCCAGAACCAGGGGCCACAGTTTAAGAATAAGGAGGAAGCCATTTAGAACGGAGACAAGGACACACTTTTTCTCACAGAGAGTGGTGAGTCTGTGGAATTCTCTGCCTCAGAGGGCGGTGGAGGCAGGTTCTCTGGATGCTTTCAAGAGATAGCTAGATAATGCTCTTAAAAATAGTGGAGTCAGGGGAGAAGGCAAGAACGGGGTACTGATTGGGGATGATCAGCCATGATCACATTGAATGGCGGTGCTTGCGCGAAGGGCCAAATGGCCTACTCCTGCACCTATTGTCTAGTGTGTGGTAACCAGTCAGCGGAATTACAATAGATGATTACAATCAAGCCTTTTACAGTGTACACATACATGATCATGGAATAACGTTTAGTGCAAGGTAAATCCAATAAAGTCCAAGCAAGCATAGTCCGAGAGTCTCCAATGAGGTAGATAGTAGTTCAGCACTGCTCTCTGGTTGTGGTAGGATAATTCAGTTGCCTGATAGCAGCTGGGAGGAAACTGTTCCTGAACCTGGAGGTGTGCGTATTCACACTTTTGCCCGATGGGAGATGGGAGAAGAGGGAGTGGCCAGGGTACGATTCATCCTTGATTATGCTGCTGGCCTTGCCGAGGCAGGTGTACATGGAGTCAATGGAAGGGAGGTTGGTTTGTGTGATGGTCTGGGCTGCGTCCACAATTCTCTGCAATTTCTTGCGGTCTTGGATGGAGCTGTTCCCTAACCAAGCTGTGATGCATCCCGATAAAATGCTTTCTACGGCGCATCTGTAGAAGTTGGTGAGAGTTGTAGGGGACATGCTGAACTTCCTAGGCCTTCCATGGAAGTAGAAGCATTGGTGTGCTGCATGCTGCTTTGTTGCATGCTGTTGTGGTCACCTCATTACTGAAAGGATGTGAAGGCTTTGGAAAGGGTGCAAGTCTTCTTAGGCCCCCCTCGGTCATGGATGACCATGGGTGTTTCCAGGGTTTTATTCCCTATATGGAGGACACCTGTGCGTGACTTTGTTTAACGTGGGGAGACTGGTGCACAGACAGACACCCCACGGTCCTTGACAGATCTGGGTCAGGATCCAGTGGCATGGAGTCCAAGACGACCGGAGACCCTTTTCTGCTGCAGCCTTCATCCGCCTTCCCAGCCGTTGTGACGCTCCACTAAGGTCAGCCATCGTCCTCCGCCTGTTCCACCGTTGAGGTCTTGGTTGGAATGCTCTTTATTAGAGACCTCCCCCTCGACCTTACCGCCATGGGTGGCCCTACCAGGAGCATAGCTCCAGACGGCATCGCTCTCAGGATCTCAGGACCACACAAGCTTCTCCACCACGACAAGGTGACAGTCCACGGAGAAGAAGGGTGCAAGTGGAGTTTTACCAAAATGATGCTTGGATTGGGGGATAGCTATAGGGAGAGGTTGAACTGACATGGATTGTTTATTTGTGGACCATCAGTTGTGGTGAGACCTGATAAAATGATGAGTGGCATCGAGCCCACTCCACCATTCAATAATGGCTGATCTCTGCCTCCTCATTCCATTTTTCTGCTGTCTGCCCGTAACCCTTGATGCTCTTTCTAACAAAAATGTATTGTCTATCTTTGCCTTAAAAATATCCACCGACTTGGCCTCCACAGCCCTCTGTGGCAATGAGTTCCAAAGAATATCTGCTCTCTGACTAAAGAAGTTCCTTGACACCTCCTTTCCAAAAGAAGCGCCCTGTAATTCTGAGGCTGTGGCCTCTGGTCCTAGACTCTACCACCAGTGGAAACATCCTCTCCACATCCACTCTATGCATGAGTCAGAACCTACTTCTCAGGATGGAAAGTTTAAAGGAGATGTGCTTTTTTACACAGAGGGGGGCGAGTGTCTGGGACGTGCTACCAGGGGTGGTGGTGGAGGCAAGTACAATAATGTGATTTTTCTGTTCATAACTTTGAGGTGCAGAATTAGGCCATTCGACCTATCAAGTCTATGCTGTTCAATCATGGCCGATCTATCTTTTCCTCCGAACCCCATTCTCCTGCCTTCTCGGGGGGGGGGGGTGGGGGGGGGGCGCTGTCCTGTGCATGGCTGCCCAGCCAGCAGCTGTCCGTCTTTTCATCTCTTTTTTTAATTTTTAGTTAGTTAAAGTGTTTTTGTTTCTGGAGTTCTAGACTTTTTTATGTGGGGGGTGGGGGGGGAAGGGGGAAACTACCTTTCAGGGTCCCTACCTGGTCGGAGAGGTGGCTTTTCTCCGGGCTGCAGTTTCGACCCGTCCTCGCGGCCTACCAGCGGGTCTGGAGCGGCGTTTCCTGTCGGGGACCGCCCGGAACCACGGCTTCGGCAGCGGCACAGCGCTAGAGCGCTAACGCGGAGCGGAGCGGGCGATGCCTTGCCCGGGTCGCCGCGCTGGAGCTCCGGTGAGCTGAAGACCGCCGAGAAAAACATCGCGGAGCTGCGGGACTGTGGAACGGCCGGCCGCGGGCAGCAACGCTGTACTTTACATCGGGAGCCTGGGATCTCTAGATGCGATTGCCAGTAGTGGAGCTCCAACCGGCGCGGCCCTGTTGGCCTCGGAAGCCGCGGTCTCCAGTACGGAAGTGGACGTTCCAGGGTTCCCAAGCCGCTGTGAGGACTCTCCCGACGCCGGAGCACCATCACCCGGCGAGAACGGCCAGGAACATCGGGCCTCCGTGGAGGCAACTGTGGAGGCTTCAATAGGCCTGACTATGGGTGAACTGGGGTTGGGGACTGGACTTTGTGCTTTCCCTCATAATGGGAACCATTGTGGGGGGATGTTCTTTATGTTTAAATCTCTTATTAATGTTATGTCTGTATTCTTTCTTTATGTGCTGCACTGGCAAGAAGCATTTCACTACACCTAGGTGTATGTGACCATTAAATAACCTTTGAACTTTTTTTTTTTAACCTTTTTTCTCCCTCTAACCCCTGATAGATTCAAGAGATTCAAGATTCAAGATTCAACAGAGTTTATTGTCATATGGCCCAGATAGGACAATTAAATTCTTGCTTTGCTTCAGCACATCAGAATATAGTAGGCATAAATAAATACGGAACCCTTACTAATACCCTTACTAATCGAGAATCTGTCAATCTCTGCCTTAAATATATCAATTTCTAAGAGCATTTTGGATAGGTGTATGAACATGCAGGGGGTGGAGGGATATACATTATGTGCAGGAGGGTATGGGCCTGTCCCACATACGCGACTTTTTCGGTGACTGCCGGCACCCGTCATGGGCCATTGCAGAAAATGTTCAACATGTTGAAAATCCAGCGGCAACCAGAAAGACGCTACGACTCTTTGGGCGACTGAGAAGACTACTCACGACCATACAGGCGACACCCTGGCGACATGTCGCGGGATGAAGCCTGTACGGTCGTGAGTAGTCGCCCAAAGAGTCGTACCTTGTTCTGGTCGCCGCTGGTCTGGTCGCAACAACCTATGACGAGTTCCGGCAGTCGCCGAAAAAGCTGCGTAAGTGGGACAGGCCCATTAGTCTTGGCATTATGTTCAGCAAAGACAATGTGGGCTGAAGGGCCTGTTCCTGCCAGTACTGTTTTTTTCCATGTTTATTTGACTTTACGCATGAGCGTTTGTTTGTGTTTTAATATTTGAAACACATTTCAATTGTGTCTAAGTGCTTGTGAGTTTTTATGGGGCTAACCTCACTGCATTTATGAAACTTGGCCAGGAGTGTGACCAAAACCAAAATGTCTCTTAAGTGTATGAACAGCATATAGATGGTTGTCATAAAATGCTGGAGTAACTCAGCGGGTCAGGCAGCATCTGTGGAGAGCATGGATAGGCGACGTTTCACAGAGTGCTGGAGTAACTCAGCGGGTCAGGCAGCATCTCTGGAGAAAAGGAATAGGCGACGTTTCTCAGAGTGCTGGAGTAACTCAGCGGGTCAGGCAGCATCTGTGGAGAAAAGGAATAGGCGACGTTTCTCAGAGTGCTGGAGTAACACAGCGGGTCAGGCAGCATCTCTGGAGAAAAGGAATAGGCGACGTTTCACAGAGTGCTGGAGTAACACAGCGGGTCAGGCAGCATCTCTGGAGAACATGGAAAGATGACATTTCAGGTCGAGACCCTTCTTTAGGTTGATCTACACCTATCCATGTTCTCCAGAGATGCTGCCCAACCCGTCGAGTTACTCCAGCACTTTATGTCCTTTCGTTTAAACCACCATTTGCTGGTCTTTGCTTCTCCATGTTGATTACATGGAAATACAGGACAAGTTCCAACCTATTTCTGGAACAACTTTACTTTAGACTTTGGAGATACACCGTGAAAACAGGCCGTTTGGCCCACCGAGTCCGCGTCGATCAGCGATCCCCCCGTACACTAGCACTATCCAACACACTGGGGACAATTTGCAATTTTCAGTAGCCTATGAACAAACCCGCACGCGGTCACAAGGAGAACGTAAAAACGTACAAACTCCGTACAGACAGCACCCGTAGTCAAGATCGAACCTGGATCTCTGGCGCTGTAAGGCAGCAACTGTACTGCTGTGCAACCGTGCTGCTTAAACTTCATTAGGTTGTCGTTACCACATCACTGTTCGATGTAATAATGTGGTTAGAGCTTTGATAAGATTGTTCGTGTCATGAATTTGCTTTATTTCCACAGAATATTAAATATTGTTGGCTAATGATTGTAATTCAATGGTTCACTGCCGCTGAATATATCACATATGCAACAGCATAATGAAATCCTTTTCGCATATATTGAATATATTGCCGTCATTGGCAGCGTTATTCAAAGTATAAATGCTGGTTGGCCCGTGGGCTCGATATACGGGAGCAGTTCCCGTGAACCGACGTCCCTCTCCTCTCCTCTCCTCTCCTCGCCCGACCATCTTTGTGTCCCGGGGGTGCCTCCTGTAGCCAACCTTGAAGGCGCTGGAGGCATTATCCTGGTTCACCCTCTACAGGCCGTCGCTCCTCCTGTTCAACGTCTCCAGTGGCTCCCTCCCGGTTACGCCAACCGACGAGCCTACGGGTACTGAGTCCTATTGAAGTACCATCACATCAATACAAAATTGTCACGTTTTGATATCGACTTCATTGTAGGCATAAGAAGCCCGTTGTTTTCAAGTCTCCAAGGCAAAGCTGAGAACTAAGATGAAGGTGGAAAGATTTCATAGGAATCTGAGGAGTACTTTTTTCACACAGACGTTGGTGGGTGTCTGGAACGTGTTGCCGGAGGAGGTAGTTGAGGCAGGGACTATCGCAATGTTTAAGAAGCAATTAGACAGGTACATGGATAGGACAGGGTTAGAGGGATATGGACCAAACGCAGACAGGTGGGACTAGTGTGGATCGGGCATGTTGGTCGGTGGGAGCAAGTTGGGCCGAAAGGCCTGTTTCCATGCTGTATGACTCTCTCTCTCTCTCTCTCTCTCTCTTTCTCGCTCTCTCTCGCTCTCTCTCTCTCCCTTTCTCACTCTCTCTAATTAAGAAGTACCCTGCAATTAAAAAGCTCATTAACCATAATAGATAACAATATACTGGAACTATTATCTCAGTATAGTACTGGTGATGTAAAACCTAAGCCAGGATTTATCCACATTGATATGAAATAGTAGAAGTCGGCATGGGGGAGCTGGGCCAAAGGGCCTGTTTTCATGCTGCGTATCGCTCTATGACTCTGAGCTTACCCTACCTCTGAAATTCCTTGCAGCCCAGTATCAAATCAGGCAGGATGGTTGGAAAATGGGAAGGATTGCGGCTCTGGAAAGAGATGGGGGCGGGGGGGAGGGAATGAGGAGTGGGTTGTTCTACAATTGCACATGGATATGCAGGACATGGGGGGGATGTTATGTTAAGAAAGTTATGGGCTTTTGACTGTCCTTGATCACAGCTTTTGAGTTAAGTCAATGGAAAAGCAATAGGGAACAAGATGCTAATTTCTGAGTATGAAAATGGCCATTTTTTTATTAATACTGAAGATATGAAACTGAATTAGGTGTCAAATTAAACTCCTTTTTATGCTTTATCTGATGGGATAAATTGCAGACTTGATTTTTTAAATCTCAAAATTTTGTAACATTGCTAGAATATTTAAAAGACATTCAAACAGGATAGGAAAGGTTTAGAGGGATATGGGTCAAACGCGGGCATGTGGGTCTATTGTAGATGGGGCATCTTGGTCGGCATGGGAAAGTTGGGACGAGGTACCTGTTTCCCTGCTGTATGATTCTAGTAGATAATCTTGGCATCTCATTCAGCACAGATATTGTGGGCCCAAGGGTCTTTTCCTGTGCTCTACTATTCTATGTTCTATGTTCTTGCTTTCCACTTTGGCACAGTATTCCTCTCCCAAATGTCTTATGTGATAGGAGCAGCATTTGGTCATTCGGCCCATCGAGTCAACTCCGTCATTTCATCATGGCTGATTTATCTTTCCCTCTGAATCCCATTCTCTCGCCTTCTCTCCGTAACCTTTGTCACCCTTACTAATCAAGAACCCTTTGATCTCTGCCTTAAAAATATCTAATGACTTGGCCACCACAGCCGTGTGTGACAACGAATTCCACAGATTCACCACCCCCTGGCTAAAGAGATTCTATCTCATCTACTGTCCAAAGGTACATCAGTATTAATAATAATAATAATAATAATAATAATAATAATAATAATAATAATAATAATAATAATAATAATAATAATAATAATAATAATAATAATAATTTGGATGATAACACTTTATTGTCATTGTAAATACATAATAATAATAATAATAAATTTTATTTAATGGGCGCCTTTCAGACATCTCAAGGACACCTTACATAGTAATCGGAATAAAAACATATAATCGGAAAATAACAAGTAATAAAGACATCACAGAGACACAAATTAAAAACAGAATTCAATCCAAAAACAGAAAATCAAAAACACAGTGTGAAGATTAATATACATACAATAAAATTTCAGGCGCACTGCCCGAGCGGAGCTCCAATGTATCAGATAAATAGTAACGAATAATGAATAACGAATAACAAATAACAAAAATGGCAAGAAAATGTTAAGTCAAGTCATAATGTGCAATGTGCAATATATATATGTGCAGTATAGTGTTAGGGCAGTACAAAATATTGGCTATGGGGGCTGTGTGTTCAGTGCAGAGTTTAGAGTGGTGATGGCCTTGGTGTAGAAACTGTTTGTTAATCTTGTGGTGTGTGACTTGATGGACCTGTAACGCTTTCCTGGGGGCAGAAGGGCAAACAGTGGTGTGTGGGATGAGATGAGTTCTTTAATATGGGTGATGCCTTCTGCAGGCAACGAGAGCTATAGATCTCCTCCAGGGCAGGCAGGTGTGTGTTGGTGATCTTCTGGGCTGTGTTGATGACTCTTGGCACTTGCAGGTGGAGCACCAATGCAAATTCCTTGTATGTGAATACTTGGCCAATAAACGTATTCATTCATAAAGTTCTAGCCTGCTCGACCTCTCCCCACAGCTCAGGCCCTCAAGCCCTCGTAAAGTCTGCGTGGTGGACTAGTAATTTTAACTTCATCATGGATTGTGGAACTGGGAAAGTCAGCAAGGATAACAGCAAGATAACAGAAGGCAGAGCCTTCTTGTCAGCCACAGAACTGTTGCCGTAACCATACCAGGATGCCATGTGTCAGGACACTCTCTATGGACTGGCAGCTGGCACTGGCAGCTGTTGTGGCACGTTGACTTTCCCGAGTGAACTTCAGAGGTAATGCCGTTGTTGTGCCTTCTTTACGTGTTAGTTGGCCACCTGAGATCTGCTGAGATGTGGGTGCACAGAAACCTGAAACAGGAGACACAACTACGATCTACCTCATTGGTGCCCCACAGACTACCTTTGAACAGACTTTGCTGGCTCGACCTTGCACTAAAAGTCATTCCCTTATCATGTATCTGTACAGTGTGAATGGCCCGATTGTAATCATGTATTGTCTTTCCGCTGACCGGTTAGCACGCTACAAAAGCTTTTCACTGTACCTCGGTACACAGGACATAGAAACATAGAAACATAGAAAATAGGTGCAGGTGTAGGCCATTCGTCCCTTCGAGCCTGCACCGCCATTCAATATGATCATGGCTGATCGTCTAAACTAAACTAACGATAAACTAAACTAAACTGAAGATAGACACAAAAAGCAGGAGTAACTCAGTGGGACAGGAAGCATCTCTGGAGAGAAGGAATGGGTGACGTTTCGGGTCGAGACCCTTCTTCAGACTAAACTAAACTAAACATCCTTTTATTCTGATTCTTGTAGCAACTGACTTTGGCTTGAATGTGTTTTGAGTCGTTTCGGAAACATTTGGCTATGACTTTGTGAAGATGGAACGCAGACCTTCCTAATGCAATCTTTTAAATGGATCCAACAAACTCAGCACCTGCTCCAGTGAAGCATTCATGCACAACTTTAGCCTCCTCACGAGATAACATTTATTAAGCTCCTTCTGCTGAGCTCCTGTATTTGTTCATAAAAACCCATTCAATATTTCAATGTCACATTCACTCTCGCATCGTCCACTTCTTCTGTTATCTTGCTGTTATCCTTGCTGGCTTCCCCAGTTCCACAATCCATGATGAAGTTAAAATTACTAGTCCACCACGCAGACTTTACGAGGGCTTGAGGGCCTGAGCTGTGGGGAGAGGTCGATCAGGCTAGAACTTTATGAATGAATATGTTTATTGGCCAAGTATTCACATACAAGGAATTTGCATTGGTGCTCCACCCGCAAGTGACAACATGACATACAGTGAGTTAGGAATGACACATATAACATTATCAAGTAAACATGTGAATTATGACAGTCTGGAGTCGCCCTCCAGAGGGAAGTGATTCAAAGAGTTTGTGGCCAAGGGTGAGAGGGGTCATAGATGAACTTATCCGCTCGCCTCCTGGCCCTAGACCTTGGACTTTAGAGATACAGTGCGGAAACAGGCCCTTCGGCCCACCGAGTCCGCGCCGACCAGCGTTCCACGCACATTAACACTATCCCACACACTAGGGACAATTTTACCGAAGCCAATTAACCTACAAACCTGTACGAAGTGGAGTGTGGGAGGAAACCGGAGCACCTGTCGGAAAACCCACACGGGTCATGGGGAGAATGTGCAAACTCCGTACAGACAGCACCCGCTATGAGGATTGAACCCGGGTCACTGGCGTTGTGAGGCAGCAACTCTACCGCTGCGCCTCCGTGCCACCTCTTTGTCATTTCATTCATCAGAGCGCAGGGGTGATCTAATAGAGGTTTACAAAATCATGGGAGTTATAGATGGGGTAGATGCACAAAATCTCTTGCTCAGAGTAGGGGGATCGAGAACCAGAGGACATAGGTTTAAGGTGAGGGGTGGAAAGATTTAATAGGAACCTGAGGGGCATCTTCATTACACAGAAGGTGGTGGGTGTATGAAATGAGCTGCCAGAGGACGTAGTTGAGGCAGGTACTATCACAATGTTTAAGAAACATTTAGACAGCTATATGGATAGGACAAGTTTAGAGGGATATGGGACAAATGCAGGCAGGTGGGTCCAGTGTAGATGTGACATGTTGGTCGGCGTGGGGAAATTGGGCCATAGGATTTGTTTTCACACTTGTATGACTATGACTCTGAGCATTCCCTGCCTCTGATATCTCTTGCACTGCTCTACGCAAGTGGGGCAGGAGAGTGGGAAGTTGGGAGGGGAATAAGGGCACGGGAAAGAGATGGGGGGAAAACGGAGAGTGGGTTGTTCTACAATTGGACATTTCAATGTTGTTGCCATTGGGTTGTAAGCTGCCCAAGCTAAATATGAGGTGCTTTTTCCACCTGTTTTTGTGTGGCCTCACACTGACAGCGGAGGAGGCCCAGGACCAAAGGATCAGTGTGGTAATGGGTAGTGGAGTTAAAATGACTACAGGCCAGGAGATCTAGGCAAACCAAGTGAAACAGTTATAGAAACATAGAAACATAGAAAATAGGTGCAGGAGTAGGCTATTCGGCCCTTCGAGCCTGCACCGCCATTCAATATGATCATGGCTGATCATCCAACTCAGTATCCTGTACCTGCCTTCTCTCCATACCACCTGATCCCTTTAGCCACAAGGGCCACATCTAAGTCCCTCTTAAATATAGCCAATGAACTGGCCTCAACTACCTTCTGTGGCAGAGAATTCCAGAGATTCACCACTCTCTGTGTGAAAAATGTTTTCCTCATCTCGGTCCTAAACGATTTCCCCCTTATCCTTAAACTGTGACCCCTTGTTCTGGACTTCCCCAACATCGGGAACAATCTTCCTGCATCTAGCCTGTCCAACCCATTAAGAATTTTGTAAGTTTCTATAAGATCCCCCCTCAATCTTCTAAATTCTAGCGAGTACAAGCCGAGTCTATCCAGTCTTTCTTCATATGAAAGTCCTGACATCCCAGGAATCAGTCTGGTGAACCTTCTCTGTACTCCCTCTATGGTGAGAATGTCTTTCCTCAGATTAGGGGACCAAAACTGTAAGCAATACTCCAGGTGTGGTCTCACCAAGACCCTGTACAACTGCAGCAGAACCTCCCTGCTCCTATACTCAAATCCTTTTGCTATGAATGCTAACATACCATTCGCTTTCTTCACTGCCTGCTGCACCTGCATGCCTACTTTTAATGACTGGTGTACCATGACACCCAGTTCTCGTTGCATCTCCCCTTTTCCTAATCGGCCACCATTCAGATAATAGTCTACTTTCCTGTTTTTACCACCAAAGTGGATAACCTCACATTTATCCACATTATACTGCATCTGCCATGCATTTGCCCACTCACCCAGCCTATCCAAGTCACCTTGCAGCCTCCTAGCATCCTCCTCACAACTAACACTGCCCCCCAGCTTCGTGTCATCCGCAAACTTGGAGGTGTTGCATTCAATTCCCTTGTCCAAATCATTAATATACATTGTAAATAGCTGGGGTCCCAGCACTGAGCCTTGCGGTACCCCACTAGTCACTGCCTGCCATTGTGAAAAGGAGCCGTTTACTCCTACTCTTTGCTTCCTGTCTGCCAGCCAGTTCTCTATCCAAATCAATACTGAACCCCCAATACCGTGTGCTTTAAGTTTGTATACTAATCTCTTATGTGGGACCTTGTCGAAAGCCTTCTGAAAGTCCAGATATAACACATCCACTGGTTCTCCCTTATCCACTCTACTAGTTACATCCTCGAAAAATTCTATAAGATTCGTCAGACATGATTTACCTTTCATAAATCCATGCTGACTTTGTCCAATGATTTCACCACTTTCCAAATGTGCTGCTATCCCATCTTTAATAACTGACTCTAGCAGTTTCCCCACTACCGATGTTAGACTAACTGGTCTGTAATTCCCCGTTTTCTCTCTCCCTCCCTTTTTAAAAAGTGGGGTTACATTAGCTACCCTCCAATCCTCAGGAACTACTCCAGAATCTAAAGAGTTTTTTAAAAATTATCACTAATGCATCCACTATTTCTGCAGCTACTTCCTTAAGTACTCTGGGATGCAGCCTATCTGGCCCTGGGGATTTATCGGCCTTTAATCCATTCAATTTACCTAACACCACTTCCCGGCTAACCTGGATTTCACTCAGTTCCCCCATCTCATTTGACCCCCGGTCCCCTGCTATTTCCGGCAGATTATTATGTCTTCCTTAGTGAAGACAGAACCAAAGTAGTTATTCAATTGGTCTGCCATGTCCTTGTTCCCCATGATCAATTCACCTGTTTCTGACTGCAAGGGACCTACATTTGTTTTAACTAATCTCTTTCTCTTCACATATCTATAAAAACTTTTGCAGTCAGTTTTTATGTTCCCTGCCAGTTTTCTTTCATAATCTATTTTCCCTTTCCTAATTAAGCCCTTTGTCCTCCTCTGCTGGACTCTGAATTTCTCCCAGTCCTCTGGCAGGCTGTTTTTTCTGGCTAATTTGCATGCTTCATCTTTTGTTTTGGTACTATCCCTGATTTCCCTTGTATCCATGGATGCACTACCTTCCCTGATTTATTCTTTTGCCAAACTGGGATGAACAATTGTTGTAGTTCATCCATGCAGTTTTTAAATGCCTTCCATTGCATATCCACTGTCAACCCTTTAAGAATCATTTGCCAGTCTATCTTGGCCAATTCACGTCTCATACCCTCAAAGTTACCTTTCTTTAAGTTCTAGACCCTTGTTTCTGAATCAACAATGTCACTCTCCATCCTAATGAAGAACTCAGCCACGCACAACAAGACTGCTAATTAACCCTTCCTCATTACTCAATACCCAGTCTAGAATAGCCTGCTCTCTTGTTGATTCCTTTACATGTTGGTTTTGAAAACTATCCCGCATGCATTCCAAGAAATCCTCTTCCTCAGTTATAGAGTCATACAGCATGGAAACAGGCCTTTCAGCCAACCCTGCCCACAACAACCAACACGTCCCATCTACACTAGTCCCACCTGCTTGTAGTTGGCCCATATATCTCTAAATCTATCCTGTACCTGTCAGATACCTGTCTAAATGTTTCTTAAATGTTGCGATAGTAGCTATCCCCAGCAGCTGGTTCCATACACCCACCCACCGTTTGTGTAAAAAAGTTACCCCTCAGGTTCCTATTAAATCTTTCACCCCCTCACCTTAAATGTATGTCTTCTGGTCCTCGATTCCCTTCTCCAGACAAAGTTGTCTAGTCTACTGGTCCCAATGGCTAGCAATATGCAGTTGGCGATATGAAGAGTACTGCCCTGCCGACTACAAAATTCAGAAGGTTCAATAGACAATAGACAATAGGTGCAGGAGTAGGCTAATTGGCCCTTTGAGCCAGCACCGCCATTCAATGTGATCATGGCTGATCATCCCCAATCAGTACCCCGTTCCTGCCTTCTCCCCATATCCCCTGACTCCGCTATCTTTAAGAGCCCTATCTAGCTCTCTCTTGACAGTATCCAGAGAACCGGCCTCCACCGCCCTCTGAGGCAGAGAATTCCACAGACTCACAACTCTCTGTTGCGAGTCTGTGGTAGAGTTGCTGCCTTACAGCCCCTGAGACCCGGATTGCAACGTGACTACGGGCGCTTTCTGTACAGAGTTTGTACGTTCTCCCTGTGACCATATGGGTTTTCTCCAGCTGCTCCAGTTTCTTCCCACACTCCAAAGACGTGCAGGTTTGCAGGTTAATTCGTTTAGTTTAGATACATTTAGAGATACAGCCCTTTGGCCCATCAAGTCCGCACCGACCAGCGATCCCCGCACATTAACACAAGCCAACACACACTAGGGACAATTTACACTTATGCCAAGTATACAAACCTGTAGATCAAACAGTATTAGTGCCTCCCCTCACAGTGGGAAACGCTGATTCCGCTGTGGGGAGATGTTTTTTATGTTTTATGTTAAATTCTAAAGTGTTGTGTTTATCTTATTTGTGCATGATAACTCAAATGCTGCATGGTAACTCAAAATTCACTGCACCAATTGGTGTATGTGACAATAAATGTCCTTTGTCCTTTTTTTGCCCTTTGTCCTAAACTTTCCGATATCTTTGAGGCCATCATAGCCGAAAGGTGGAATAACATTGCGGTTGACGACATTGAATCGCAACCTGTATGGTTGATCCAAGTGAATTAACCCACAAACCTGTATGTCTTTGGAGTGTGGGAGGAAACCGAAGATCTCGGAGAAAATCCTGAATCTGTATCTCTGTATCTCTAAATGTAACTAAACGGATTAACCTGCAAACCTGCACATCTTTGGAGTTTGAGTCACGGGGAGAAACTCCACACAGACAGCATCCGTGGTCGGTCTCTGTTTCTGAAAGCACTGTAATGCCCCTGTCCCACTTAGGAAACCTGAACGGAAACCTCTGGAGACTTTGCGCCCCACCCAAGGTTTCCGTGCGGTTCCCGGAGGTTTTTGTCAGTCTCCCTACCTACTTCCACTACCTGCAACCTCCGGCAACCACCTGCAACCTCCGGGAACCGCACGGAAACCTTGGGTGGGGCGCAAAGTCTCCAGAGGTTTCCGTTCAGGATTCCTAAGTGGGACAGGGGCATTAGGCAGCAACTCTACTGCTGCGCCACCGTGCTGCACTATTGGCTTTGGTAAAAATTGGAAATTGTGCCCAGTGTGTATGATAGTCCGAGTGTAAAGAATCGCTGGTCGGCGTGGACTCGGTTAGGCCGAGGGGCCTATTTCTGCGCTGTACCTCTAAACTGGGAGATCTAGGGCCGACCGAGTGCATGCTCAATGAAATAGTTGTCTAGTCGACTAGTCTTTGTTTGTTAATCTTTCTTGTCCTTAATTCACCTTTCCCAAACCCTCCAAATCCTCCACCTTTCCCAAATCCTCCAAATCCTCCACCTTTCCCAAATCTCCAAATCCTCCACCTTTCCCAAATCCTCCAAATCTGAGGAAAGACATTCTTACCATAGAGGGAGTACAGAGAAGGTTCACCAGACTGATTCCTGGGATGGTAGGACTTTCATATGAAGAAAGACTGGATAGACTCGGCTTGTACTCGCTTGAATTTAGAAGATTGAGGGGGGATCTTATAGAAACTTACAAAATTCTTAAGGGGTTGGACAGGCTAGATGCAGGAAGGTTGTTCCCGATGTTGGGGAAGTCCAGGACAAGGGGCCACAGTTTAAGGATAAGGGGGAAATCTTTTAGGGCCGAGATGAGAAAAACATTTTTCACACAGAGAGTGTTGAATCTCTGGAACTCTCTGCCACAGGAGGTAGTTGAGGCCAGTTCATTGGCTATATTTAAGAGGGAGTTAGATGTGGCTAAAGGGATCAGGGGGTATGGAGAGAAGGCAGGTACAGGATACTGAGTTGGATGATCAGCCATGATCATATTGAATGGCGGTGCAGGCTCGAAGGGCCGAATGCCCTACTCCTGCACCTATTTTCTATGTTTCTATGTTTCCCCCTTCTCTTCATCTCTCCGTGAACCGTGGAACATTTTACATTACAAGTGCAATCAGACTGCAAATATAATATTAGACATTAGCACCCTTAAGTATGTAAGAAATGTCACAACATGTACAAATTGCTCACCTATCAACTAGTTGGAAAAAAAAATTGAAAGAGTTCGAATAATTAATGATGGGTGATTTGTTTATGCCTGAAATAATGCTGAGTTATGCTAAGTTGTTGATACTAAAAGTCTAAGTTTCAGATAGAATTACAAAACCAAGGCACATGAGCAGTTTTAGAAGGGCCATCATTTCTTGATGGTTCATTAAAAAGGGACTGCCATGAAAATGTCTTACACTTCATAGATTTTGTTTGCTCAATTGATTTTCAATGTAATTCATTTGAACAAAAGGCACTTCTCGAGCTTAAATGCACAGCAAAGCTTTACTTTAAATAATAATCTGTAGTGTTTTGTCAACGTGCTATTATGTTCAGTTTGCATTAGTGATGTGCTTCCAACGCATTAAAGAATATATACGCAATGGGATAATATTAATTCAATTTGGGTGAGTGTATTCCTACTGTATTATGCTTCCTATAAGTAATGAACCATACACCAACATAAGACTTTAGACTTCAGAGATACAGCACGATAAAAGGCCCTTCGGCCCACCGAGTCCGCGCCGATTAGCGATTCCTGCACATTAACACTATCCTACACACACTAGGAGTCATTTACAACTCCACCAAAGCAAATTAACGTACAAACCAGCACTGCTTCTCCGTGTTGTAGTGGAGAAGCTTGTGTGGACCTGAGATTCTGAGAGCGATGCCGTCTGGAGCGATGCTCCTGGTAGGGCCACCCATAGCGGTAAGGTCGAGGGGGAGGTCTCTGCCAAAGAGCAATCTAAACCAAGACCTCAACGGTGGAACAGGCGGAGGATGATGGCTGACCTAAGTGGAGCATCACAACGGCTAGGAAGGCGGATGAAGGCTGCAGCAGAAAAGCGTCTTGGATTCCATGCCATTGGATTCTTACCCAGATCTGTCAAGGACCATGGGGTGGCTGTTTGTGCACCAGTCTCCCCACGTTAAACAAAGTCACACACAGGCATCCTCCATGAGAGGAAAGTTATACCCGTTTCGAATGACCGCCGATGATGATGAAACTTGCACATCTTTGGAGAGTGGGTGGAAACTGGAGCACCCAGAGAAAACTCACACTGTCACAGGGAGAACGTACAAACTCCGTGCAGACAGCACCCATTGTCAGAATCGAGCCCAGGTCTCCGGCACTGTAAGGCAGTAACTCTACTGCAGCGCCACCGTGCCGCCTTCGGTAGGAGTGAATAGATATTGGGAAGAGATTGAGTAAATGCGGTTAGGCCATTTAGTTGGTGTGGAGTGTGGGAGGAAAGCAGTGCACCCGGAACAAAACCCAACCTGTCCAGGGGGAGAATGTGCAAACTCCGAACAGACAGCAACTCGTAGTCAGGATCAAACGCCTGTGTCTGGCTCTATAATAATAATAATAATAATAATACATTTTATTTATGGGCGCCTTTCAAGAGTCTCAAGGACACCTTACAAAAATTTAGCAGGTAGAGGAAAAACATGTAAGGGGAATGAAATAAATAGTAGAGACATGACTAGTACACAAAGTAAAGACAGAATTCAATTCAAAACACAATATGAGGCAATTAATGCACAGATGAAAAGGGAGCAACACTACCGCTGTGCCACTATGCTGCCGCCTACACCACTGTGCCACCCAAAGTAGGCGTGAATAGATATGTGGAAGAGATTAAGTAAATACGATTTGGGCCTTTAGTTTGTGTGGAGTTTTATCCTGTTACGAACTGGTTGGGGGTAAATAGGGTATATCAATTTCCTTGTAATCTTTTGAGAACACTGTCATCTACTGTGCACTAAGAATCCAAAACTAGGATAGATTACTAATATATTTAAACCCCTACACAACTTCCATCGATCATTCACAAAAAAATGGTTTCTCATAAGAAATGGTCTTAATTCTTGTAAGCGCATTAATCAGGGGTTCACTAACAAATGATTTTCCTGGAACATAAATTTTAAAGTGTTGTTAAGTATACTGAATTGCATGTAGTAAATCAATGCTAAAATTTATGCGGCTTTTAAAATTTAATGCAATGCGCTCTCAATAACAGTCAACTGCGCTTTGACAATATAACACATCATGCTTTCATGTTATATTAAGCTGGCAGCTATTAATGTTGGACAGCGCGATTAAGCTGGGAATTTCTTTAGCCATTTTTGGGGACAATTGACTTCAAGCAATGGGTGTCCGAGTGCATGTATATCGTGTGTAAATACCTGACCTGCCATCTACCACAATGAAGACCCTCAATCTAGTGTTTGACGGCACTGGGCCTGTACCCGCTGGAGTTTAGAAGAATGAGGGGAGACCTTATTGAAACATGCAGGCTTGGATAGAGTGGATGTGGAGAGGATTCAGTTGTAGTCTCATCATCGGCGGTCACTCGAAACAAGTATGACTGTCCTCTCCATAGGGTCGTCTAGTTGTGGGTCTGCAGATGTCTGTAGAGGCCGATCCGCGATCCACACACCTTGGTGCAACATGGGCGGTGGAGACTGGCGGTAGTTGGTAGTCGTCGAGCCCCCTTCACTCTCTCTCCTTACGGTAAGTAAGTAAGTAAGTAATTTTTATTTATATAGCACTTTTAAATCACATCACGTTGAAGCCAAAGTGCTTTACAGAGAAGAAATTAGATTACCATTGATCCATATCAAAGAAAAAAGAAAAAAAAGACACAATACACTATAGGATTCATCATGAACGCCCCCCCCCCCCAACAGCAGAATCAACACTTTCCACTGAGGGAAGGCACCAAAAACTCCAGTCCTCCTCCTCCTCCTGGCCGACCCGAGGTCGGGGCCTATCTGAGGCCTCCACATGCAGTCGCAACAACGGCGGCCCAATGTTATAGGCCCTCTTGCCGGGAAGATGAAACTCCGGCGTCGGGTGAACACTCCTCAGCGGCTTGGAATGTCCGGAGCGGCCGCTGATGTTGGTGCGTTTGTCCTCCCAGCTGATCCTCAGAATCTTTCGTAAGGATCTATGATGGTATTGTTCCAGGGCTCTCAGGTGCCTGCTGTAGGTGGTCCATCACTCGGCTCCATGCAACAGGGTGGAGAAGACAACGGCTCTGTAGACCAGCAGTTGTGTTTGAGCCTTTAGGTCTTGGTCTTCAAAGACACTTTTCCTGAGTCTGGTGCAGGCTCCCCTGGCACAACTCTGTCAGCTTTTGAAAACAAAAAAGGGGAATTGTATTAGAAGATGGACAACAGACATTATGCATTCACCATCCTTTGTGTTATAAAATTACCCTTCAGATTCCTATTAAATCTCCCCCCCCCTTACCTTAAACCTAAGTCCTCTGGTTCTCGATTCCCCTACTCTGGGCAAGAGACTGTGTGTATCTACCCGATCTATTCCTCTCACATTTTTGTACACTTCTGTAAGATCACCTCTCATCCTCCTGCTCTCCAAGGAAGAGGGTCCCAGCCGGCTCAACCTCTCCCTACAGCTCAGGCCCTCGAGTCCTGGCAACATCCTTGTTGTAAAGAATTTTCACCAGAGATGCTGCCTGACGTTCTGAGGCACTCCAGCAGTTATTCAGCCAACTAGCTCCATCCTGAGTACTATCCTCATATATCCTGTCAAAAAAATACACAGTTGAATTGAATTGAATAAAAGATACAGCATGAAAACAGGCACTTCGGCCCATCGAGTCCATGCCAACCATTAATCACCCATTCACACCAGTTAGAAACATCGAAACAACAGAAACTAGGTATCGCCATTCAATATGATCATGGCTGATCATCTACATTCAAGAACTTTTCACAGTGGCCAGAATAGAAATAAACCAACAGGACCTGAAATGCTAGCTTTGTTTCTCCTTCAGATGCTGCCTAACTAGCTGAGTGTTTCCAGCATTTTCTGTTTAAACTCTAAAATGGAAATTTTTTTTTTTGAATTGGCATTTCTCAAAATTCACTATTTTATTTTTAATTCTATTCTGCTGAAGCAGCAGCATTGCATCCTGTCTCCGCATTATAGTTTCTTAGTTTAGTTTAGAGATACAGCGCGGAAACAGGCCCCTCGGCCCACCGAGTCCGCGCCGACCAGCGATCCCCGCACACGAGCACTATCCTACACACCCTGGGGACAATTTACATTGACACCAAGCCAATCAACCTACAAACCTGTACGCCTTTGGAGTGTGGGAGGAAACCGAAGATCTGGGAGAAAACCCACGCAGGTCACGGGAAGAACGTACAAATCCTTACAGACAGCACCCGTAGTCAGGATCTAACCCGGGTCTCTGGCGCTGTGAGGCAGTAACTACACCGCTGCATCACCTCTCTGCGCTTAAATGTAAGATTTTTTTAAAAATTCTCCATCCAAACATAAGATTTGTTAGATATTGGCTTTCTACAGATGAAAGTTCATCATGGCTTCAATGGCTTGTTTGCTGAAAATAATATTCCATTAATATTGAAATTATGCCAATGAATATTGATTACATTTTGACAGTCAGAATTATGTCCCATGATGAATACCACACATATTAAAATCAAATATTTTCTGAAAATGGAGAAGATTGTGCTGTGGTTTGAAAGAGTCGCTTGAAGTTATTAACAGATGGGATAAAGTTGATGGAAATAAATCAGCTCTTGGGATTGAGAGGCTGAGAACAAGGAGACACCCATGATTAAATGGAGGAATGAACTGCAGATGCTGGTTTGAACGGAAGATAGACACAAAAAGCTGGAGTCCTCAGTGGGTCAGGCGGCATCTCTGGAGAAAAGGAATAGGTGACATTTCGGGTTGAGACCCTTCTTCAGACTGGGGGTCAGGGGAAAGGGAAACGGGAGATATAGACGATGATGTAGAGCGATATAGAACAAACTAGACTAAGTGGGACCTGTTGGGTCCCTGTCACACAGGAGGCTTGGTCCCCCAATGCAATATTCCACCACTCACCCATAGCCCCTAACTGCACAGGCGCAGCTCATTTCTCCTCATCCCTAACACTCTCTCCCCCTTCTCTTCACAATCCCTCTTCTTTCCCCTCTTCTCCTTCCCTCCCCAATCCCTCCCTCACCTCTCTCTCCCTCTCCTTTCCCCTGCCCTCAGTCACGCCCTCACTCCCTCCATAAATCCTCTCCCCTCCCTACCCCCTCCTATCCCTCTATCCCCCACACCTCACCTCCTCCTATCCCCCCGATTATCCCACCTCACCTCCCTCACTACACTCCACTCCTTCTATTCCCCACTCCCTACCTCCCCCACACATCCCTCCTCTACTCCCCCCCTCTTCTCCCTCTATTCCCCCTCCTCCCCCACACTCCCTCCTCACCTCCCGAGGACCTCGGGGTTGCCGCTCCTCTCCCTTCTTGCGTGCCCCGGAGGAGCATCAGCCATCGGCACGCGTATTGCCAGGCCTCGGATCCTCAGATCCTCGGATCCTCGGCTTTTCCCATAGGCACCAGCAGCCAGCATGTGTGCGGGTGAGGGTGGGGGGGGGGGGGGGGTTAGGGTCAGGGGATGAGCTCAGAGAAAAGACGGGGAATAGCCATGGGGGAGAGGGGGGTATCACGGGGGAGGGGGGCAGGAGCCAGGAGGGGGACCAGAGGGGAAGGGGCTGGAGCTGCGGGGCATTGCGATGGCGGTGTGTTTGGGACTCACAGCGGGTGCTACATGCTCTCATCCGCCGGGATCAGATTCTCCGCTTTCCATTTGGCGACATCTCCGACTCCGCGCCGGACCGGTCCGCTTCTGGTCCCTCCGAAAATAGTGTCCGGTTGGAGACCTCCACCAGCCACCCGCAGCGTCCCTCAGCTCCAGTAAAGGCGCGATGGTGTAGCAAGGGGCGGACCGTCCCGGGGAGTGACAGGAGAAGAGACCAATCCACGTGGCGCTGAATGGCAGGAGAGGATATCGATCTGCGCACACGCGCGGTTTTTACCATTTTTAATCCTCCCTAACTTTTACAATAATCCATCGATCAGAACAAAAGTTGTTGCACTCGCTGCACAGGAGAACGGCGAGTGAGCTGACGAAAAATCTAGGCGCTATTCCGTATCGTTTTTGCGCAAATAGAAAAACCGCGCGAACCGGAAGAGCACAAGATCAGTTTTAGTTATGTTTAGGTGAATGAAAGATATGCAATAAAGTAACAATGATAAAGGAAACAGGACATTGTGGCCAGGTGAAAAGGCACGTCAGACAATGAGACTCAACAAGACGGCTTTGAAGCTAGTACCACATGGGTGAGGAGGGATGGAGAGAGGGACGATTCAAGGACTAAGAAGTTAGGGAAACCAATATTCACACCACTGGGTTGCTGCCTGGATTAGAGCTTTTTAGCTACAGTTCATCTTGGCATCGTGTTTGAAACAGATATGACGGGCTGAAGGGCCTGTTTCTTTGCTGTACATTTCAATGTGCGTTAGGAGAAACTTGGAATGTTTTCTTTGGAGTGTCAGAGGTGGCGGAGAGACCTGATAAAAGTATATAAAATGACCACATGCACCAAGACCACAAGAAATTGCAGGGAATTGCGGATGCAGCCCAGACCATCACACAAACCAATTGACTCTATTTACTCCTCACGCTGCCCCGGCAAGGACAGCAGCATAATCAAGGACGAGTCTCACCCTGGCCACTCCCTTTCCTCCCCTCTCCAATCAGGTAAAATGTATAGAAGTGTGAACATGCACATCTCCAGAATCAGAGACAGTTTCTTCCCAGCTGGTATCAGGCAACAGAATCATCCTACCACACCAGAGAACAGTCCTGAACTACTGAAGTCTGTGGAATTCTCTGCCTCAGAGGGCGGTGGAGGTGGGTTCTCTGGATGCTTTCAAGAGAGAGCTAGATTGGGCTCTTAAAAATAGTCAGGGGATATGGGGAGAAGGCAGGAACGGGGTAATGATTGGAGATAATCAGCCATGATCACATTGAATGGCGGTGCTGGCTTGAAGGGCCAAGTGGCCTACTCCTGCACCTATTGTCTATTGTCTATGTCTACTATCTACCTAAATGGACACCCTTAGACTGTCTTCAAACATACTTTATTTATCTTGCACTAAACGTTATTCATCTCTATCCTGTACATTATGAATTGCTCAGTTTGTAATAATATATTGTCTTTCCGCTGACTGGTTAGCATGCAAATAAAAAACCTTTTCACTGTACGTCGGTTCACTGGACAATAATACACCGGTTTAGTTTAGTTTAGTTTATCGTCATGTGAACCAAGGTTGAGTGAAAAGCCTTTGTTACGTGCTAACCAGTCAGCGTAAAGACAATACATGATCACAATCGAGCATTCACAGTGTACAGATACACAATGAAGGGGATAACGTTTAGTGCAAGGTAAAGCCAGCAAACTAATGACTAAATCTTCACATTCCTGCCAGAGTTTGAACAATTTTATCTATCCCAGGGTTCTATTTCTGGACGGAAAGGACAGCGCAGCTTCACATTCACGCTGAAGAGGGATTAAAATATATCTGTAAATTATGGCTTACTTTCAAGTGATTCAAATTCCATTTCTCATTCAATGGAATATGCAATTTATTCTGCGTCCGAAGTAAAAGACCTTCATCTCTTCTTCCTGATTTTCCATTCATGTGTTATCAGGTCTCTCCCTGGCACAAATCGAATGGCTTGCACATTAGTGTATCAAAGAGAAAATTGAATTTTAGCTCTTTAGTCATGCAGGGTTAAGGATGTAATGGAACGAGAGGGATGTTGTTACAGTGCATGCTAGTCATTGTGTTCTTAGAATACTGAAGAGAGGGGTGACAAGACTGAAGTTCAGAGTTTGCTTTCAGTCATTGGTTGTGTCTGTACGTGGGGTCATAGAGTCACACGACAGAGAAACGGATCCTTCAGGAGAGGATGTTTCCACCAGTGGGAGAGTTGAGTACCAGACGTCATAGCCTCAGAATTAAAGGAGGCTCTTTCAGGAAGGAGATGAGGAGAAATTTCTTTGGTCAGAGGGTGATGAATCTGTGCCACAGAAGGCTGTGGAGGCTAATGCCCCTGTCCCACTTAGGAAACCTGAACAGAAACCTCTGGAGACTTTGCGCCCCACCCAAGGTTTCCGTGCGGTTCCCGGAGGTTGCAGGTGGTCGCCGGAGGTTGCAGGTAGTGGAAGCAGGTAGGGAGACTGACAAAAACCTCCGGGAACCGCACGGAAACCTTGGGTGGGGCGCAAAGTCTCCAGAAGTTTCCGTTCAGGTTTCCTAAGTAGGACAAGGGCAATAGTCAATGGATATTTTCAAACTCCATCGATGCAGAGGTTGGGCCGGCCCCGGCGCGTGGGAGCTGACATCCCCCCGATGCAGGAGCTGATCGCCCCGATGCGGCGGGCCCAAACACCTCTGGCAACGGGAGTCAAGATCATCCCATCAACGGAGGGTTCAAGGCCCTCGACCATGGGAGACCAAAGAAGGGAAGAGATCTGAACTTTTTTTTCACCTTCCATCACAGTGAGGAATGTGGAGGCGTCACTGTGGTGGATGTTTATGTTAAAATGTATTTTGTGTGTTCCGTTGCTTTTTATTTATAAGACTGACTTAGCAAATGAAATTCCTCGTATGTTGCAAAACATACTTGGCTAATAAAGTATTATTGTAACTGTGTGATTGTGATTGTGATTGTGACAGAGGTTATGGGGAGATGGCAGGAGAATGGGGTTAGCAGGGAGACATAGATTAGCCATGATTGAATGGCGGAATAGACTTGATGGGCCGAATGGCTAAATTCTACTCCTGCCCCATTGAGACGTTAGTGCGCGGAGATCGCTAGTTGGCGCTGACTCAGTGGGCCGAAGGGCCTGTTCCGCACTGTATCTCTAAACTAACAAAAATAATCTAAACTCTCCATGTTGACCAGAGTTGGTGCCTGACCATTTGAGTTACTCCTGTGACCTTTTTCTTCCATTAATAAAATACTAGACAGTGTGAAAACAGCCAAAGAATACATCGGAAAATTAGGGCCTGGTAACTCATGTCCCATCTGGTTATGAATTTGAACCTTTTACATCAAACAAAGACAATCTTCACATTATTTGGTTTTAGCTTTCCATTTGAAATGCTGGTACATGCTTCATTTCTGCTTGTTATGTAGGTCCATAAGTTCATAAGTTCTAGGAGCAGACATATGCCATTCGGCCCATCAAGTCTACTCCGCCATTCAATCATGGCTGATCTATCTTTCCCTCTCAACCCTATTCTCTTGCCCTCTCCCCATAACTCCAAACATTTGGCCCATATCGCTCTAAACCTTTGCTATCCATGTACCTGTCCACATATATTATAAATGTTGTTATAGTACCTGCCTCAACTACCTCCTCATGGTTATAGAGTCACAGTCATACAGTGTGGAAACAGGCCCTTCGGCCCAAGTTGCCCACACCGTACAACATATCCCTTCAGCACTCGTCCCACCTGCTTGCGTTTACCCCATATCCCTTTAAACTTGTCCTATCAATAGAACTTTATCTATCCCAGGAGGGACATTGGTCTGCCAAGTCATAAAACACAACAAGATACATGAAACATGATATTAAAGTGACAAGTGGAGAGTCCAGGATTGGGGATGTGCAAAGATTGGGGAGTGGGGGGAGGAAGGGGGTGGGGGAGTCAGTCTACTCCACACAAGAGGGGGGAGGAGTTGTACAGTTTGATAGCCACAGGGAAGAAGGATCTCCCGTGGCGTTCTGTCCTACATCTTGGTGGAACCAGTCTGTGCTGAAGGTGACAATAGACAATAGACAATAGGTGCAGGAGTAGGCCATTTGGCCCTTAGAGCCAGCACCGCCATTCAATGTGATCATGGCTGATCATCCCCAATCAGTACCCCGTTCCTGCCTTCTCCCCATATCCCCTGACTCCGAATAGACAATAGCGTGAGGTGTTCCTCAGGTTGACCAGTGTGTCATGGAGGGCGTGAGCTGTTATTGTCCAGGGTGCTCCGCAGTTTGAGGAGCATCCTCCCCACCAAGACCACCTCCAGTACCTGTCCTGTCCCATGCAGAATGAAAACGGGCCATTTGGCCCGACGTGCCCGTGCCAACCAACTTGCCCTATCCACATCCGCCTCCTGGCCTCCTCGCAGCTGCCTGGGAGATGTCTGCTGCTGGTCAGGCAGCATTTATAGAGGACAAAGATCGGGTGTGTTTCAGTCCGGGATCCTTCTTCAGAGAACATTTCAGACAACATTCAGTCCACTGTAGAGTTGCTGCCTTACAGCGAAGGCAGCGCCGGAGACCCAGGTTCGATCATGACTGTACGGAGTTTGTACGTTCTCCCCGTGACCTGCGTGGGTTTTCTCCGAGATCTTTTACCCAGACGAGGGGAAAGGAAAACTAGACGGCACGGGTTTAAGTTAAGGGAGAGGAATTTAATTAAAAATTGAGGAGCAAATTGAGGGTGGTAGGTGTATGGAATGAGGTGCTGGAGGAGGTATTTGAGGCAGGTACTATCACAACATTTGGACAAGTACATTTGGACAAGCACAGGGATGGATGGGACGAGTTTAGAGGGATATGGACCTAACACAGGCAGGTGTGAATAGTGTTAGCATGGGAGAGTTGGGCCGAAGGGCCAGTTTGCACGCTGTAGGTCTCTACGACTATGACGCAGCTGTAAGGTAAGAGGGGTAAAGTTTAAAGGAGATGTGCAGGGCAAGTTTTATAAAACAGAGTGTGGTGGATGCAAGGAACATGTTGCTAAGGAAGTTGGTGGGGGGTGACACGGTGATGTTTAAGAGGCATTTAGATATACAGTGAATGGAAGGATATGGATTATGTGCAGGCAGGTAAGAGTTGGTCTTGACACCCTGATAGGGATAGACATTATGGTGCTGAACCTCCTGTCCTGCGCTGAACTTTTGTATGTTCTACGATATTGCCTGATTGACTCTACCATTTAACTCTAGCCAAAGAAGCCCAAGCAGCTGCGGCTCACCTGCAGTCCGTCTGTCCTTTCTTTTTTTTTTGTTTTCTTTTGTCCAGTTGTTTTGTTTATTTCGTCTATTTTAGTTGTGTATGTATGGGGGGGGGGGTGGGAGAAACAGTCTCCTCCTTCGGGGGGGGGGGGGGGATGTGACCTTTTCTTGTCGTATCCCCCATTTCCATCTGTGCTGAGGCCTTTCGCGGAGCTGGTGGCCTCCAACTGGGACCGACCTCAAGGCTCCGAGATAAATCGGAGCCAGGACTTACCAACTGGCCGACTTCGGGGCTGTGGTGGTGTTACGGCGGCAGCGGCGGCCCGACCTCGGTGCCTCGGAGGCTCGGCCGTGGGCCCAGTGGACTCAGCCGCGAGCCCAGTGGACGACAAAGTCGGGAGCTCGCCGGTCCCAGGTTGGTGACCTGTTTTCTGGAGCTCCCGCAATGGCAGCTTTGTCCGCTGAACTGGAGGGTGGCAGCTTCGGCAGCTTCGACCACCCCGGGCCACGGAGTTTGAACCGGCCCATTCGCGGAGCTCGGATACGGCCGCTGGACTTACCATCACCCGGCGGGGGGCCCAACATCGGAAGCCTGGATTGCCTCAACGCAGAGGGAGAACAAGGAGGGAAGGCCCAAGGACTTTAAGACTTTCGCCTTCCATCACAGTGAGGAGGTGCCTGGTAGACTCACTGTGGTGGATGTTAAACTGTGTTAAGTGTGTGTTTTGTTATTTTATTCTATGTTATGACTGCAAGGTTCACAATTTCGTTCAGACTGAAATGTTTGAATGACAATAAAGGATACTTTACTTTACTTTAAAACATTTAGCCTTTAGACGTTAGACACAGCATGGAAACAGGCCCTTCGGCCACTGAGTCCGCGCCGACCAGCGATCACCCCGTACACTAGCATTATCCTATACACTAGGGGCATTGTACAAATTTTATTGAAGCCATTTAACCAGCAAACCTGTACGTCTGTGGAGTGTGGATGGAAACCGATGAAAACTCACCTTCTTCTTGCGTTTGAGGCAGCAGAGGTTATGTAACGGCCTCCAGGCGCTGTAGCCAGTTCAATGTGCTGTTGTCAAGGGCCGTGAGGTCTACCCCTCCACCAGGGGGCGGAGGACAGCGCAATTGAAAATGACGTGCTACGCTGTTTGCTGGTCTGCTCCACACACTCAGGCTGCTGATGAACACAGCCCCCAGCGATGCATGTTGGCGTTGAACCGGCCGGCCCCTGTACGAAGCCGGTTCAGGGCGACCCACTCTTTGCGGGGCAGGTCTGAGCAGGGTGGGGCTGTGGTGTACGGTGCAACAATGAATTGAGTAAGTCGAGCACTCTGTTCCCAGCTGGTTCTCCATGCTCCTAGTGTGTTGAAACCGGAGCCACAGAGGGTCGCTGCGTGACGGGATAAGGGGCGACGAGATGACAGACGTTGAGGTCCCAGTTGCTGTGAGTCCAGGGGGAGGTAGTGCAGAGGATGTTTGGTATCCAATGGGGCCTGTGGGTGAAGTACTCTCAGCGGCCTCATGTTGTCGACCTCCCCTGTCAACTGACCTCAGTCAGGCGAAAAAACAACAAACAGAGACAGCAGCAGAAGAGAAAACTCACACAGGTCATGGGGAAAACATACAAACTCTGTTCAGAGTACAGGATCGAACCTGTGTCCTCGGTGCTGTTATGCTCCTGTCCCACTTAGGAAACCTGAACGGAAACCTGAACGGAAAACTCTGGAGACTTTGCGCCCCACCCAAGGTTTCCGTGCGGTTCCCGGAGGTTGCAGGTGGTTGCCGGAGGTTGCAGGTAGTGGAAGCAGGTAGGGAGACTGACAAAAACCTCCGGGAACCGCACGGAAACCTTGGGTGGGGCGCAAAGTCTCCAGAGGTTTCCGTTCAGGTTTCCTAAGTGGGACAGGGGCTGAAGGCAGTAACTCTACCGCTGCATCACAGTGCTGCCCACTCTGGTCTATTGTTGGCTGTGGAAGAGGTGATAACAAAGTAATACAAACTGTGAAACTAGTAAGATGACTAGAGTGGGGGAGGGATGGAGAGAGAGGGTTACTTGAAGTTAGAGAAATCAAAACTCATACCACTGGGGTGTAAGCTGCACAAGCGAAATATGAGGTGCTGTTCCTCCAATTTGCGTTGAGCTTCACTCTGACAGCGGAGGAGGCCCAGGACGGAAAGGCCAGCGTGGGAATGGGGAGGGGGGTTAAAGTGTTCAGCAACCAGGAGATCAGGAGAAGGGCCTATAACACTTTGACTCTATATGAGGAAAAGTGCTACTGAACACAGAATAGGTTTGTCCGCTAATTCCCCTACTGTCAAGCTTACTAGCCACTAAGATGTACGTGATCGAAAATTGAATTAGCTGTTTTTAACTGTCCAAAAATTCCTTGCATTTCATGAAAAGGTACAGTATTCTGCTTGGATTAGGAAATGTTGCTGCAGTTGTTTTCTTCAGTCTGTTTTCTCTGCCCTGCGGCAAGAATGTTTTTTCTGAGTAAATTCACACTGTTAAATGTGCAATCAGCTACTGGTGTCGAGGCCTGCTAACCCTGTATCATTGCCGATCACATAATCATCAGTGGAGACCCTGTTAACAATGATAATGTACAGGCCTGGTAGCGTCCTCTTGCTTCCATTTTGGACCATTGCTGACTACTGCTGATTGTGACCTCAACCTCCATTCACCACTGATTGTGATGATCAATATAAGTAAATAAGTAAGTAAGTTTCCTTTATTGTTATTCAAACTTTTAGTTTGAACAAAATTACATACCTTGCAATCATGACAGAGAATAAAATAACAAAACACACAATGAACACAGTTTAACATCCACACAGTGAGTCTACCAGGCACCTCCTCACTGTGATGGAAGGCAAAAGTCTTAAAGTCCTTCGCCCTTCCCTCCTTGTTCTCCCTCTGCGTTGAGGCGATCCAGGCTTCCGATGTTGGGCCCCCCCCCCCCGCCGGGTGATGGTAAGTCCAGCGGCCGTATCCGAGCTCCGCGAATGGGCCGGTTCAAACTCCGTGGCCCGGGGTGGTCGAAGCTGCCGAAGCTGCCACCCTCCAGTTCAGCGGACAAAGCTGTCATTGCGGGAGCTCCAGAAAACCGGTCACCAACCTGGGACCTGTGAGCTCCCGACTTTGTACTCCCGCTATCTTTAAGAGCCCTCTCTAGCTCTCTCTTGAAAGTATCCAGAGAACCAGCCTCCACCGCCCTCTGAGGCAGAGAATTCAAGGTGAAATGGAATGGGTAATGTTTTTCACACAAAGAATGGTGGGTATGTGGAACGAGCTGCCGGAGGACTGTAACAGGGACTATAACAATGTTTAAGAAACATTTAGACTGGTACATGGATAGGACAGGTTTAGAGGGGTATAAGGGCCAAACGCGGGCAAGTGGGACTAGTGTAGCTGGGGCATGTTGGTCGGTGCGGGCAAGTTGGGCCGAAGGTCCTGTTTCCACAATACATGACTTCATGTCACAGGCACTGGCTTTTTGCAATTATCAGAAAAAAAGAGAAAGCATTTGAGAATAAACATCTTGCTTAAATTCTCAAGCACACAACGCATTGCATCAGCAACACAAGTAATATCAGCAGCAGAAGGAGCTGTTTGATTTTCATTTTTTTACTATCCAATTTACTGCTTACCGCTTGTATCATCAGTTGGCATCTTTGTGTGTTGTTTTATTTTCAAATATTAATGCCAGCTGCTTTTGATGAAATTTTAGCAGCTTCCTGAAGAGCGCCTTGGAAACCTTCTTGGTTTTTGATTTTGTAGTCTGTTTGATGACATTGTGGCTTCAAGGAGCAAAGTTTGCATTTTTTAAAAAAAGTCCTGTCGCAGAGAAAAGGATGGACGTCAAGGTAACAGTCGATTTGTTCCGCGCTGCTGTATATAGCCTTTCAATCACCCACAGCTAATCTCATCTACCATTGCTTAATGTCAAGTTCAGTCGGATGCTAATAAGCTCGTTCTTACCCCGAAAGAGCTGGACAAATGCACATGTGCCTTATTATTCACCAGGCTCATTTCAAGGATGATGTACTTTAATTAGGGGGATTGAGCAAAGGAGCCAGAGTGGTTTATCTCGGAACAGTGGAGGGTATGAGGAGATTCGATCGGGAGATTTGAACCCATTGACTTTATGGATAGAGTGGATGTGGAGAGGACGTGGGAGAGTCTAGGACCTGAGGCTACAGAGAAATAGAAAAAGATTCAATTGTCACATTCAAAGGAGAGATGTATAAGTATCAGAAACGATAAGCTACAAAGAAGTGGAACTCAGTGGATTGTCTTAGTTTTGTTTAATTTGGTTTAGTTTAGATTAGAGATACAGCGAGGAAACAGGCCCTTCGGCCCATCGAGTCCGCGCCGAGCAGCACTATAGAAACATAGAAACATAGAAAATAGGTGCAGGAGTAGGCCATTCGGCCCTTCGAGCCTGCACCGCCATTCAATGTGATCATGGCTGATCATCCAACTCAGTATCCTGTACCTGCCTTCTCTCCATACCCCCTGATCCCTTTAGCTACAAGGGCTACATCTAACTCCCTCTTAAATATAGCCAATGAACTGGCCTCAACTACCTTCTGTGGCAGAGAATTCCACAGATTCACGACTCTCTGGGTAAAAAATGATTTTCTCATCTCGGTCCTAAAAGACTTCCCCCTTATCCTTAAATTGTGACCCCTTGTTCTGGACTTCCCCAACATCGGGAACAATCTTCCTGCATCTAGCCTGTCCCCTTAAGAATTTTGTAAGTTTCTATAAGATCCCCCCTCAATCTTCTAAATTCTAGCGATTACAAGCCGAGTCTATCCAGTCTTTCTTCATATGAAAGTCCTGACATCCCAGGAATCAGTCTGGTGAACCTTCTCTGTACCCCCTCTATGGCAAGAATGTCTTTCCTCAGATTAGGAGACCAACACTGTACGTAAAACTGTACTACACACACTAGCATTATCCTGCACACACATTTTACCAACGCCAAGTAACCTACAAACCTGTAAGTCTGTGGAGTGTGGGTGGAAGCCGGAGCACCCGGGGAAAACCTATGCAGATCTCGGGGAGAATGTACAAACTCCGTACAGACAACACCCGTAGTCAGGATCGTACCCGGGTCTCTGGCGCTGTAAGGCAGCAACTCTACCGCTTCACCACCGTGCCGCCCTTTGTCATTGCATCTTTTTATGAATGAACAGGTGAACTGTCTCTGACTTTGCTGTAACTATTCTCTGATTTAGTGCCATTTAGTGCAAGTGTTCACCTTTTAATTTAATGAAAAATAATTTTACCTTCCAAGCTTTCATTGGAAAGCTAGTAATTTTCATTGGAAAGACTAGCAATTTAGTTTAGTTTAGTTTGGAGATACAGAGTGGAAACAGGCCCTTCGGCCCACCGAGTCCATGCCAACCAGCGATCCCCATACATTAGCTCTGCCCAACACGTTAGGGCATATTTACAATTTATACCAAAGCCAATTAACCTGCAAACTAGTACGTCTATGGAGTGTGGAAGGAAATCGAAGCACTCGGTGAAAACCCATGTGATCAGAGGGAGAGCGTACAACGTTTCATTGTTGAATAGCTAGTAAGCTCAGTTCTACGACAATAAGCTAACGAAACAAAGTACTGTCACGAATAAATGCTTAGAAATATCTGCTCACCAATGATCAGTTTGGAACCACCAGGACCACTCTGATCCTGATTTCGAACATTCTTAAAGGTTTCGAGCAGTGCTTCTTAAACTGGTGAATGGTTCACCCAAGGGCGAATGAAATTATTTTGGGGTTGCAACCTTGTCGTGGTCGGGGAGCTTGTGTGTCTCAGTGACCCCTAGAGCTATGCCAGCGGGAGATTTGTCTCCTGTTAGGGTCTCCCATGCTGGACAGGTCGAAGGGTAGAGGCGAGATGAAGAGCGACCCACTGGTCCTCCAGGTTGGGGGTTGAGCACAGGGCTAACAAACCTGTCTCGTAAAACAAATATGTTACGGAAACAGCAACTGAAGGAATCAACACTACTGGGCGTGATGGACTTCCAGGGCTATCGACAGATGCTAGGATGAATGTACCACACAGAATCCCAAGAATAAGCCCTGCACTGGACACCGGAAGGGAAAAGGAAAAGAGGAAGACCCAAAACCACCTGCCGTCGAACTGTAGAGGAGGAAATGAAAACTATGGAGCTGACCTGGGCTGGTGTCCAGAAGCTATCCCAGAACACACAGGAGTGGAGGACCTTTGTTGCTGCCCTACATGCCAGGAGGCACAATAGGCAGGAAGGAAGGAGGAAACTAGAGGGGTGAATGAATGGTGAATTACTTAATTTATTCAGATATGGTGTGGCAAAATGGCGCTGACTGCCGAAGACACAGAGTGCATGCGCTGCTGAATAATTCAACAGAGCTGGCTGCTTTGTCTATGGTAAGTGTGTGTTTGTTGGACGTTATTTAAAGCATGTTTTTGTTTCAGCAGCAGCCTCTACAGGAGGCTTTAAACGTTTGAATCGTTCGTTTTATACACTGTCTGATAAAAAAAAATAATAATAAAAAAATTATTCAGATATTTATATTTGTTTTTCTATACTTAAAAAAAAGCCTTTAAAGTGCCATTAAAGTGGTTAGTAAGCTCTTGTTGGTTGTAATGGCAGTGGAGCTGGATATTTGATATGTTTTTATCTCTCCACCTATGGTTTTCTAATTTCAAAGTAGCAATATATTTCCCAAATTTACTGTAATATAACCTTTTAAGGAAGACCATGGTTTTTTGAGCTAGTTTTCCAAGAAAAAAACTGCAGTAATCAAAGCCGGAAAGGGTAGGAGCGGGCTGAAGCCCAGGGTTTAGATGTAGGTCCAACTCCAGTGGTAATTAAACTTTTTTTTTCACTCCTAAATTTCTTCACATATTTCTAGGATGTTCAAAGAGTTGAATAAAGTAAACACTTAAGAAATTAGTTAATTTATGTTTTTTGGCTCATGTGTCAAAATAAATTATATATAAAATTGTACACAAGGGGGAATAAGAAGAAAATTACAAAAAAAAACAGAAACAAATTTAGTCGAGGGTGAATGAAATTTTGTGGTAAAGGCTCAAGGGTGAACAATTTTGAAATAGTTTAAGAAGCACAGGATTAGAGGGATGTGGAACAAACATAGGCCGTGACATGCAGACAAGATGGCGGCCAACTCAGGCGACTATTTGCACGCTAGCCACAGAATGAGATCTACAATCACGTATTACAATCGCTCCACGCTCTTAAATCTCCGTAACCGGCTCGATTGTAATCGTGTATTGTCCGCTGACTGGTTCGCACGCAAACAAAAGCTTTTCACTGAACTTCGGTACACGTGACAATAAACTAAACTGAAACTGAAACCAAAAGGGGGCGCTGTCCTGTGCGCGGCTGCCCTGCCAGCAGTTGTCTGTCTTTTCAACGTTTTATTTTTATTTTTAGTTAGTTAAAGTGTTTTGTTTGGAGGTCTAGACTTTTTTGTGTGGGGGGTGGTGGGGGGGGGGGGAAAGGGGGAAACTGCCTTTCAGGGTCCCTACCTGGTCGGAGAGGCAGCTTTTCTCCGGGCTGCAGCTTCGACCCGTCCTCGCGGCCTACCAGCGGGCCTGGAGCGGCGTTTCCTGTCGCGGACCGCCCAGAACCTCGGCTTCGGCGGCGGCACAGCGCTGGAGCGCTATCGCGGAGCGGGCGATGCCTTGCCTGGGTCGCCGCGCTGGAGCTCCTGTGAGCTGAGACCGTCGGGAACAACATCGCGGAGCTGCGGAACTGTGGAGCGGCCAGCCGCGGGCGGCGGCGCCGAACTTTACACCGGGAGCCTGGGATCTCACGACGAGATCGCCAGTTGTAGAGCTCCATCCGGCGCGGCCTTGTCGGCTTCGGAAGCCGCGGCCTCCAGTACGGAAGCGGGCGTTCCAGGTGTCCCAAGCCGCTGAGAGGACTTTCCCGACGCCGGAGCACCACCACCCGGTGAGAACGGCCAGGAACATCGGGCCTCCGTAGAGGCAACTGTGGAGGCCTCAATAGGCCCGACTATGGGTGAACTGGGGTTGGGGACTGGACTTTGTGCCTTCCCTCATGGTGGGAGCCATTGTGGGGGGATGTTCTTTGTGTTTAAGACTCTCATTGGTGTTATGTCTGTATTCTTTTTTTGTGTGCTGCAAAATGGCAAAAAGCATTTCACTTCATTACACCTCGGTGTATGTGAATGTGACCAATAAAATACCTTTGAATACTTTGAATACTTTGAAAACTGCCAGACCAGCGTAGATAGTGCATCTTGGTCAGCGTGGGCAAGTTGGGCTGAAGGGCCTGTTTCCGCGTTGTCTGATTCTAATTCTTCATTCTGCTTCTTCTTGCATATGGCGCGCACAGCCTAAAGCTGTAGGTCAACTTGGTCTATTTGATCTAATTGTTTGTGCAGGTCAGGTTGATTGCATTAGTTGAAAAAGGGTGAAGGTTGCAATCTCCCACCACAATTCTTTATTTAATGCCACAGATGGAATCATTTCAAACTGGGTCTGTTTCCCTGAGCTCTCCTCCTGAAAGTTTGGTGCAGATGGTGGTCTAATCTCTGGGAAACGGAGTATTTGGAAATTAAGTTCTAAGGAAAAATAATGGGGAAATGGGGATTATTCTGTGTAGGAGAATCATCTCCTTCGATGCCATGAAGAGATTTCAGCTGCGATGTCCATGTAGCCCAGCCTGTGGGTGTGATAGACACAAAATGCTGGAGTATCTCAGCGGGTCAGTCAGCATCTCCGGAGAAATGGGTGACGTTTCAGGTCGAGATGTAAAAAGGGAACTGCTGTAATCATGGGGGACTTCAATTTTCATATTAATTGGGCAAACCAAACTGGGCAGGGTAGACTAGAGGAAGAGTTTATAGAATGTATTAGAGACGGGTTCCTAGAACAGTATGTCACAGAACCGACAAGGGGGGAGGCAATCTTGGATCTGGTCCTGTGTAATGAAGCAGGATTAATTAAAAATGTCATAGTTAGGGACTCGTTGGGAACAAGTGACCACAATATGGTCGAATTCCATATTCAAATAGAAGGGGAGCAGGTTGAAACTCAGGCTAGGGTGCTTAGTCTAAATAAGGGGGATTATGAAGGTATGAGGACTGAGCTGATCAAAGTTGACTGGGATAGCAGACTCAAGAATAAGACGGTACATGAGCAGTGGTGTACGTTTAAGGGTATACTGTATAACCTTCAAGAAAAATTTATTCCTATGAAGAAAAAAAGGGGTAAGGGTAAGAACAGTCAGCCATGGCTCAGTAAAACTATAAAGGATAGTATTCGGCTGAAGGCAAGGGCATATAAGGTAGCCAGAGATAGTGGGAGGGTAGAGGATTGGGAAGCATTTAAAGGTCAGCAAAAAATAACTAAGAGATTAATTAAGACGGGGAAAATAGACTATGAAAGGAATTTAGCGAACAACATAAAAACTAATAGTAAGAGTTTTTATAGCTATATAAAAAGAAAAAGGGTGGCTAAGGTGAACGTTGGTCCATTGGAGGGTGAGACTGGAGAGTTGTTGGTGGGGAACATGGAAATGGCAAAGGCATTAAACGAGTATTTTGTATCAGTCTTCACCATAGAAGACACAAAAAATATTCCAACGCTGGATAAACAGGGGGCGGTAGGAATGGAGGAGCTAAATACTATTAAGATCACCAAGGAGGTGGTATTAGGGAAATTAATGAGACTGAAGGAGGATAAATCCCCTGGGCCTGATGGATTACATCCAAGGGTTTTGAGGGAGATAGCGGTGGGGATTGTGGATGCATTGGTGATAATTTTCCAAAACTCCCTGGAGGCAGGAACGGTCCCAGTGGATTGGAAAATGGCCAATGTAACACCTATATTTAAAAAAGGAAGTAAACAGAAGGCGGGTAACTATAGACCGGTTAGTCTAACATCGGTGGTGGGTAAAATGTTAGAGACAATTATTAAAGAAACACTAACGGGGCACTTGGATAAACATGACTTCATCGGACAGAACCAGCATGGTTTTGTGAAGGGGAAGTCCTGTTTAACGAATCTGCTCGAATTCTTTGAGGAAGTAACAACCCGGGTGGATAAAGGGGAACCGGTGGATGTGGTATACTTGGACTTCCAAAAGGCTTTTGACAAGGTGCCACATAAGAGACTATTGCTAAAAATAAAAAATTATGGGATTGGGGGTAATATATTAGCATGGGTAGAGGATTGGCTAACAAATAGGAAGCAGAGAGTGGGGATAAATGGTTCATACTCGGGATGGCAACCGGTAACTAGCGGGGTTCCGCAAGGGTCGGTGCTGGGACCCCAGTTGTTCACAATTTATATAAATGATTTGGAGGAGGGAACCAAGTGTAATATATCAAAATTTGCGGACGATACAAAAATGGGAGGAAAAGTAGGGGATGAGGAGGATAGGAAGAGTCTGCAAAAGGATATAGATAAGCTAGGTGAGTGGGCAACAACTTGGCAGATGAAATTTAATACTAATAAATGTGAAGTCATTCACTTTGGGAAAAAAAATGATAGGGCAAGTTATTTTCTAAATGAGGAGGAGCTGCGTTGTAATGCAACGCAAAGGGATCTAGGGGTATTAGTACATGAATCACTAAAAGTTAGTATGCAGGTGCAGCAAGCAATCAGGAAGGCCAATGGAGTTTTGGCCTTTATTGCTAGGGGGATTGAGTATAAAAACACGGAGGTCTT
The DNA here is from genome assembly GCF_010909765.2 of Amblyraja radiata. Taxonomy (NCBI): domain Eukaryota; kingdom Metazoa; phylum Chordata; class Chondrichthyes; order Rajiformes; family Rajidae; genus Amblyraja; species Amblyraja radiata. Next base: position 105,155,697 of record NC_045960.1, read on the forward strand.
GCTGCAGCTGTACACAGTATTAGTGAGACCACATTTGGAATACTGTGTACAGTTCTGGGGTCCATACTTAAGAAAGGATGTACTAGCCCTGGAGGCAGTGCAGCGAAGGTTTACAAGATTAATTCCTGCAATGAGGGGATTGACATATGAGGAAAGGTTAAGTAGGCTGGAACTCTACTCTTTGGAGTTTAGAAGAATGAGAGGCGATCTCATTGAAACATATAAGATCGTGAGGGGCCTTGATCGGGTGGATGCACCGAGGATGTTCCCAATGATCGGGGAAACTAGAACTAGAGGACATAGTTGCAGAATAAGGGGGGGCTCTTTTAAAACTGAGATGAGGAAGAACTTCTTCACCCAGAGGGTGGTTAATTTATGGAATTCACTGCCCCAGGGAGCAGTGGAAGCAGAAACGTTAAATATATTTAAGACTAAAATAGATGGTTTTTTAGCTGCCAAGGGGATAAGGGGCTACGGGGAGAGGGCAGGGATATGGACCTAGGTATGGTTAGTATAGTAAGACCTGAGTGATCTCCTGGACAAGTGTCGATCGCCTGGATTGGGGTCGGAGAGGAATTTCCCGGATTTTTTTTCCCGAATTGGACCTGGGTTTTTATCCGGTTTTTTGCCTCCCCCAGGAGATCACGAGGTTCTTGGGGTGGAGAGGGGTGATAGCGGTATAAAGGGGAGGGTAGTGTCTTGTGTTCTGTGTCTTGTGTCTACTGTTTGTGGGTAAGTGTGTCTGTTTAGTGTTCAGCCATGAGCGAATGGCGGTGCGGGCTCGACGGACCTGGTGGTCTACTCTCGCACCTACTTTCTATGTTTCTATGTTTCTATGAGACCCTTCTTCAGACTGAGAGTCAGGGGAGAGGGAAACTGGAGGTAGGAATAAGTACAGAGCAAATCAAGGCCAGCACCAATGTCCATGGGAAGGTGGAGCCCACAATGGTCCATTGTTGGCTGTGGAAAAGGTGACAGCAAAGGGATATGAACAGTAGGGGAGGGAATGCACGGGTTACTTGAAGTTTGAGAAATCTAAACTCTTACCACTGCGCTGTAAGCTGCTCAAGCGAAATAGGTGAGATGCTTTTCCTCCAAATGCCGTGTTGCCTCACTCTGACAGTGGAGGAGGCCCAGGATAGAAAGGCCAGTGGGGGAATGAGAAAGGCTGTGTTTGGCAACTGGGAGATTATGTAGGCCAAGGTGGATTCAGCGAAATGATCTTCGAGTCTACACTTAGTCGCAGTATAAACCACAAGATTGTTACAGCCTTGCTAGGTATGAGACATTGAAACCCAGTCTTAGAGTCAGAGAGTTATAGAGTGATACAGCGTGGAAACAGGCCCTTCAGCCCAACTAGCTCACATCGGTCAACATGACCCAGATACAATAGTCCCACCTCCCCGCCTTTGATCCATATCCTTCCAAACATGTCCGATCCATGTACCTGACTAACTCTTTCTTAAATGTTGTGATGGTCCTAGCCCCGGCTACAATAGACAATAGACAATAGGTGCAGGAGTAGGCCATTTGGCCCTTCGAGCCAGCACTGCCGTTCAATGTGATCGTGGCTGATCATCCCCAATCAGTACCCCGTTCCTGCCTTCTCCCCATATCCCCTGACTCCACTATCTTTAAGACCCCTATCTAGCTCTCTTTTGAAAGTATCCAGAGAACTGCCCTCTGAAGCAGAGAATTCCACACTCACAACTCTCTGTGTGAAAAAGTGTTTCCTCGTCTCCGTTCTAAATGACTTACCCCTTATTCTTAAACTGTGGCCCCTGATTCTGGACTCCCCCAATATCGGGAACATGTTTCCTGCCTCTAGCGTGTCCATACCTTTGATAATCGTATATGTTTTAATGAGATCCCCTCTCATGCTTCTAAATTTCAGAGTATATATGCTCAGCTGTTCCGTTCTCTCAGCATATGACAGCCCCGCCATCCTGGGAATTAACCTTGTAAACCTACGCTATACTCCCTCAATAGCAAGAATGTCCTTCCTCAAATTAGGGGACCAAAACTGCACACAATACTCCAGATGTGGTCTTACTAGGGCCTGTACAACTCCAGAAGGACCTCTTTGCTCCTATACTCAACTCCTCTTGTAATGAAGGCCAACATGCCATGCGATTTCTTCACTGCCTGCTGTACCTGCATGCTTACTTTCATACCTTCTCTGGCAGCTTGTTCCATACACCCACCACCCTTTGTGTGAGAAAGGTACCCCTCAGATTCCTTGTAAATCTTTTCTTCTTCACCTTAAACCTATGTCCTCTGGTCCTCGATTCACCTTCTCTGGGCCAGAGACTCTATGTGTCTACCTGACCTATTCCTCTCATGATTTTTTACACCTCTATAAGATTACCCCTCATCCTCTTGTGCTCCAAGGAATAGAATCCCAGCCTACTCAACCTCTCCCTATAGCTCAGACCCTCTAGCCTTGGGAACATGGTTTCCTGCTTGACAACATCTTTCCTATAACAAGGTGCCCAGAACTGAACACAATATTCTAAATGCGGCCTCACCAACGTCTTATACAACTGCATCATGCCCTCCCATCTGACTGATGAAGGACAATGTGCCAAATACCTTTTTGACCACCCTATCTATCTGTGACTCCACCTTCAACGAACCATGCACCTGCACTCCTAGATCCCTCTGCTCTGCAACACTCCCCAGAAGCCTACCATTCACTGTGTAGGTTCTGCCTATGTTCGACTTCCAAAAATGCAACACCTCACATTTCACTGCATTAAATTCCATCAACCATTCCTCAGCCCATCTGGCCAATTGATCAAGATCCTGCTGCAATGTTTCACAACCATCTTCACCATCTGCAAAACTACCCACTTTTGCATCATCTGCAAGATTGCTAATCTTGCCGTGAATGTTCTCATCCAAATCATTGATATAGATGATAAACAGTAACACAGGTTTGTAGGTAAATTGGCTTGGTAAATGTAAAATTGTCCCTAGTAGTAGGATAGTATTAATGTGTGGGGATCGCAGGCCGGCGCGGACCTGGTGGGCCGAAGGGCCTGTTTCCGCGCTGTATCTCTAAACTAAACTACACTTAACACTGAACCCTGAGGCATACCAATAGTCACAGACCTCCAGTCCGAGAAGCAATCTTCCACCATCACCCTCTGCTTCCTTCCATGGAGCCAATTTTCTATCCATTCAGCTATCTCTCCTTGGGTCCCATGTGATCTAACCTACCAGCACAGCCTATCATGCAGAACCTTGTCGAATGGTTAGCCTTGTCAAATTTATTTGTGATATAGACAATAGACGATAGGTGTAGGAGTAGGCCATTTGAATAGCACTGCCATTCAATATGGTCATGGCTGATCATCCACAATCAGTACCCCGTTCTTGCCTTCTCACCTGACTCCACAATCTTTAAGAGCTCTATCTAACTCTCTTGAAAGCAACCAGAGAATTGTCCTCCACTGCCTTCTGAGACAGAGAATTCCACAGATTCACAACCCTCCATGTGAAAAAGTTTTTCCTCATCTCCGTTCTAAATGGCTTACCCCTTATTCCTAAACTGTGGCCCCTGGTTCTGGACTCCACCACCATCGGGAACATGTTTCCTGCCTCTAGCGTGTCCGAACCCTTAATAATCTTACATGCTTCAATAAGATACCCTCTCATCCTTCTAAATTCCAGAGTGTACAAGCCCAGCCGCTCCATTCTATCAACATATGACAGTCCCGACATCCCGGGGATTAACCTTGTGAACCTGCGCTGCGCTCCCTCAATATCAAGAATGTCCTTAGAGAATGAACGGATGTTGTCACGTAAATGGCTTTTGGACAGGTACATAAATGTGCAGGGAACGAAAGTATGGATCAAGTGACAACAGAGGAGATTGGCTCATCTTGACATCATGTTCGGCACAGACACTGTGGGCTGAAGGGCCTGTTTCTGTGCTGTACGAGACTATAGATGCCAAGTTATTACTTTTCTAGTGCATGCTAAGTCACCTCATTGTGTCTCTGGCATCAGAGATGGTGTCAGAGTTGGTCCTGTCTTTCCCCCAACCCTGGCAAACGTTGCTGGAAAGACACAAGCGTATGAATGTTGGGCTCAGCTGTGACTTCCTGCACGATCACAGAGCTTGCGGATAATCACCATCTGCGATCGTACATTGTCGAAGTGTTAGATGACTTCAGCGTTCATCCGAATGCTGGCCCATAGAAAGCATTTTATCGGGATGCATTGGGACAGCACGGTTTGGGAAGAGCACCATCCAAGGCTGCTAGAAATTGCAGCGAATTGTGGACACAGCCCAGACCATCACACAACCCAACCTCCCTTCCATTGACTCCATCTACACCTCCTGCTGCCTTGGCAAGGCCAGCAGCATCATCAAGGATGTCACACCCTTGTAAGGAACTGTCCCTGAATCTGGAGGCGTGTGTTTTCACACTTCTATACCTTTTGCCTGATGGGAGAGGGGAGAAGTGGGAGTAGCCAGGGTGCGATCGCCCTTGATTACGCTGCTGGCCTTGCCGAGGGGGTTGGACAGGCTAGATGCAGGAAGATTGTTGCCGATGTTGGGGAAGTCCAGGACAAGGGGTCACAGCTTAAGGATAGAGGGGAAATCCTTTAGGACCGAGATGAGAAAAACATTTTTCACACAGAGAGTGGTGAATCTCTGGAACTCTCTGCCACAGAAGGTAGTTGAGGCCAGTTCATTGGCTATATTTAAGAGGGAGTTAGATGCGGCCCTTGTGGCTAAAAGGATCAGAGGGTATGGAGAGAAGGCAGGTACAGGATACTGAGTTGGATGATCAGCCATGATCATATTGAATGGCGGTGCAGGGTCGACGGGCCGAATGGCCTACTCCTGCACCTATTTTCTATGTTTCTATGTTTCTATGAGGTGTAAATGCATTCAATGCAAGGGAGGTTGGTTTGTGTGATGGTCTGGCTGTGTCCACAATTCGCTGCAATCTCTTGAGGTCTAGGATGCAGCTGTTACCAAACTATGCCGTAATGCATCCCGATAAATGCTTTCTTTGACGCATCTATAGAAGCATACGGAAGCCTATAGTTCAGCAAAGACACTGTGAAAGGCCTGTTCTTGTACTGTACTGTTCTATGTTTTAAAATAAGAGAACTGAGAAGAAAGCTGTAAAGGACCTGTCCCACTGTACGAGTTAATTCAAGAGTTCTCCCGAGTTTCCCCTGATTCGAACTCGGAGATTTACGGTAATAGCCGCTCGTAGGTACTCGGGGCTCTCGTGGACATTTATCAACATGTTGAAAAAACTTCACAAACTTACCGCGTTTCCCGAGTACCTGCTGTTAGCGTTACGAGCCGCTAAAAGACGTTCCTAGCTCCGACGTACCGGCTACGTACATTCTACGTACTTACCACGAGTTTGATTTTTTTTTAAACTCGGGAGAGCTCGTATAGTGGCACAGGCCCTTTAATTACTTTAGGAAGGCACGGACTGACTTAGCAGATTCCAGAGAGAAGTTCATTATATAGCATTTGAAGGGTTCTCAGGCAGTGAGAACATTACTATTTGTGTTTGCCGATGATTGTAAGCAGAGTGGAAGTGTATGTTGTGTGGAAAATGCACATCGGCTCAGGGGGTCATGGACAGGTTAAGTGGATGCGCAAAGACTGTCAGGTTGAATATCAACACAAAATGCTGGAGTAACTCAGCGGGACAGGCAGCATCTCTGGAAAGAAGAAATGGGTGATGTTTCGGGTCTAGGTTGAAGAAGGGTCTCGACCCATTCCTTCTCTCCAGAGACGCTGCCTGCCCGCTGAGTTACTCCAGCTTTTTGTGTCTATTCTTGGTTCAAACAAACATCCGCAGTTCCTTCCTACAAATATAACGTGGATATATAGTAAGTGAAATAATCTGGTAGAAAATTAGAAAGGAAAAGTACTTTCCAAGTGCTACAAGACTGAAAGGCATTGGTGTTCAAAGGGAACTTGTTCCAAGAGACCATAAAATATAGGAGCAGAATGGGACCATTCGGCCCTTCAAGTCTACGACCATTCTGATCTATCTTTCCCTCTCAACCCCATTCTCCTGCCTTCTCCCCGTAACCTTTGACACAGTGGCGCAGCGGTAGAGTTGCTGCCTTACAGCACCAGAGAACCGGGTTCGATCCTGATCACGGACGCTGTCTGCACAGAGCTTGTATGATCTCCCCGTGACCTGCGTGGGTTTCCTCTGGGTGCTCCGGCTTCCTCCCCACACTCCAAAGACGTACAGGTTTGCAGGTTAATTGGCTTTGATAAAATTGTAAATTGTCCTCGGAGTGTGTAGGATAGTGTTACTGTGCGAAGATCGCTGGTTGGCACAGACTCGGTGGGCCGAAGGGCCTGTTTCCACGCTAGATATCTAAACTGAACTAAACTAAACCCTTGCACACCCCTTGCACATCCCCGCACACGCAACAAGGGCAGAGTCCCTCTGGTCCTCACCTTTCACCCCACCAGCCGGCAAATACAACACATAATCCTCCGCCATTTCCGCCACCTCCAACGTGACCCCACCACTCGCCACATCTTCCCATCTCCCCCCATGTCTGCCTTCCGCAAAGACCGCTCCCTCCGCAACTCCCTCGTCAATTCTTCCCTTCCCTCCCGCACCACCCCCTCCCCGGGCACTTTCCGTTGCAACCGCAAGAAATGCAACACCTGTCCCTTCACCTCCCCCCTCGACTCCATTCAAGGTCCCAAGCAGTCGTTCCAGGTGCGACAAAGGTTCACCTGTATCTCCTCCAACCTCATCTACTGCATCCGCTGCTCTAGATGTCAGCTAATTTACATCGGTGAGACCAAGCGTAGGTTGGGTGACCGTTTCGCCGAACACCTCCGCTCAGTCCGCCTTAACCTACCTGACCTCCCGGTGGCTCAGCACTTCAACTCCCCCTCCCATTCCCAATCCGACCTCTCTGTCCTGGGTCTCCTCCATTGCCAGAGTGAGCAACAGCGGAAATTGGAGGAACAGCACCTCATATTCCGTCTGGGGTCCTTGCGCCCTTATGGCATCAACATTGAATTCCCCCAATTTGGCTAGCCTGTGCTGTCCCCTCCCCTTCCTTCACCCTCTAGCTGTCTCCTCCCACCCTCCCATCCGCCCGCCCTCGGGCTCCTCCTCCTCCCTTTTTCCTTCTTTCTTTCCCCACCCCCCATCAGTCTGAAGAAGGGTTTCGGCCCGAAACGTCGCCTATTTCCTTCGCTCCATAGATGCTGCTGCACCCGCTGAGTTCCTCCAGCAATTTTGTGTACCCTAAACTAAACCCTTACTGACCAAGAAACTACCAATCTCCACTTTAAAGAAACCTAATGACTTGGCTTCCACCATCATCTGTGACAATGAATTCCACAGATTCACCACCCTCTGGCTAAAGAAATCCCTCCTCATCTCCAATCGAGGGTTATCTGTGGATTCAGCAAACAATTGGGCAAGGAAATGGTGTTAACCTTAATTTCAACTTTATAAGACATTTTAGACAAATATACTGCAATTATATAGGATTCTTGTGAGCCTGCACTTGGAATATTTCAGTCCAATACAATATAGATGCTCTCCCTAACCAAGGAATAAATACCTCTCCTGACGAGATGCAATGTAAATTTACAAAACTAAATCCTGGCATCAAGTGGTTTGTACTTTGAGGAGAGATGAAGCACACTAGGCCCATTTACTCTTAGAGTTTGATGAAGAGGTGGCACAATGGTGTAGCGGTAGAGCTGCTGCCTGAAAGCGCTGGAGTCCCAGGTTCGATCCTGACTATGGGTGCTTCTATTAACGCAATAGAAAGGAAGGACATTAGCTTTGAGGATGTGGAATCGATATGGGTAGAGCTGCGAAACACTAAGGGGCAGAAAACGCTAGTGGGAGTTGTGTACAGGCCACCTAACAGTAGTAGTGGAGTTGGGGATGGCATCAAACAGGAAATTAGAAATGCGTGCAACATAGGTAAAACAGTTATAATGGGTGACTTCAATCTACATATAGATTGGGTGAATCAAATTGGCAGGGGTGCTGAGGAAGAGGATTTCTTGGAATGTTTACGGGATAGTTTTCTAAACCAACATGTAGAGGAACCAACGAGAGAGCAGGCTATTCTAGACTGGGTATTGAGTAATGAGGAAGGGTTAGTTAGCAGTCTTGTGCGTGGCCCCTTGGGCAAGAGTGACCATAATATGGTTGAGTTCTTCATTAGGATGGAGAGTGACATCGTTAATTCAGAAACAAGGGTATGAACTTAAAGAACGGTAATTTTGAGAGTATGAGACGTGAATTGGCCAAGATAGACTGGCGGTTGATTCTTAATGGGTTGACGGTGGATATGCAATGGAAGGCATTTAAAGACTGCATGGATGAACTACAACAATTGTTCATCCCATTTTAGCAAAAAAATAAATCAGGAAGGTAGTGCATCCGTGGATAACAAGGGAAATCAGGGATAGTATCAAAACAAAAGATGAAGCGTACAAATTAGCCAGAAAAAGCAGCCTACCAGAGGACTGGGAGAAATTCAGAGACCAGCAGAGGAGGACAAAGGGCTTAATTAGGAAAGGGAAAATAGATTATGAAAGAAAACAGGCAGGGAACATAAAAACTGACTGCAAAAGCTTTTATAGATATGTGAAGAGAAAAAGATTAGTTAAAACAAATGTAGGTCCCTTGCAGTCAGAAACGGGTGAATTGATCATGGGGAACAAGGACATGGCAGACTAATTGAATAACTACTTTGGTTCTGTCTTCACTAAGGAAAACATAAATAATCTGCCGGAAATAGCAGGGGACCGGGGGTCAAATGAGATGGAGGAACTGAGTGAAATCCAGGTTAGCCGGGAAGTGGTGTTAGGTAAATTGAATGGATTAAAGGCCGATAAATCCCCAGGGCCAGATGGCTTCAAACTTTTTAGATTCTGGAGTAGTTCCTGATGATTGGAGGGTAGCTAATGTAACACCACTTTTTAAAAAGGGAGGGAGAGAGAAAACGGGGAATTACAGACCAGCTAGTCTAACGTCGATAGTGGGGAAACTGCTAGAATCAGTTATTAAAGATGGGATAGCAGCACATTTGTAAAGTGGTGAAATCATTGGACAAAGTCAGCATGGATTTATGAAGGGTAAATCATGTCTGACGAATCTTATAGAATTTTTCGAGGATATAACTAGTAGAGTGGATAAGGGAGAACCAGTGGATGTGTTATATCTGGACTTTCAGAAGGCTTTCGACAAGGTCCCACATAAGAGATTAGTATACAAACTTAAAGCACACGGTATTGGGGGTTCAGTATTGATGTGGATAGAGAACTGGCTGGCAGACAGGAAGCAAAGAGTAGGAGTAAACGGGTCCTTTTCACAATGGCAGGCAGTGACTAGTGGTCGGAAGCGGCGGTCCCCTGTTAGGAAGCGGCCGTTGCAGGTGGCCCAGCCGCTGAAAGGACTCTCCCGACGCCGGGGTAACAGCACCCGGCCAGAACGGCCAGGAACATCGGGCCTCCGTAGAGGCAATAGCGGAGGCCTCAATACGCCTGACTTTGGGAGAACTGGGGATGGGGACTGGACATTGTGCCTTCCCCCACAGTGGTATCCATTGTGGGGGGATGATTTTTTTTGTGTGTAATGTGAATATGTTAGTCTGTGTCCAAGATGGCTGTCGGAAGGGAGAGTGGACGCTGACGCGCTTTAGCTGCCGCTGCTCTCTCTTCACATTGTGTTTTTGATTTTTTGTCTTTGGAGCGAATTCTGTCTTTAATTTGTGTATTGGTGATGTCCTTATTATTTATTTTACTCCGACTATATGTTTTTTCTCTCTTGTTAATTTTCTGTAAGGTGTCCTTGAGACTTTGAAAGGCGCCCGCAAATAAAATGTATTATTATTATTATTATAGTGGGGTACCGCAAGGCTCAGTTCTGGGACCCCAGCTATTTACGATATATATTAATGATTTGGACGAGGGAATTGAATGCAACATCTCCAAGTTTGCGGATGACACGAAGCTGGGGGGCAGTGTTAGCTGTGAGGAGGATGCTAGGAGGCTGCAAGGTGACTTGGATAGGCTGGGTGAGTGGGCAAATGCATGGCAGATGCAGTATAATGTGGATAAATGTGAGGTTATCCACTTTGGTGGCAAAAACAGGAAAGTAGATTATTATCTGAATGGTGGCCGATTAGGAAAGGGGGAGATGCAACGAGACCTGGGTGTCATGGTACACCAGTCATTAAAAGTAGGCATGCAGGTGCAGCAGGCAGTGAAGAAGGCGAATGGTATGTTAGCATTCATAGCAAAAGGATTTGAGTATAGGAGCAGGGAGGTTCTACTGCAGTTGTACAGGGTCTTGGTGAGACCACACCTGGAGTATTGCGTACAGTTTTGGTCTCCTAATCTGAGGAAAGACATTCTTGCCACAGAGGGAGTACAGAGAAGGTTCACCAGACTGATTTCTGGGATGTCAGGACTTTCTTATGAAGAAAGACTGGATAGACTCGGTTTGTACTCGCTAGAATTTAGAAGATTGAGGGGGGATCTTATAGAAACTAACAAAATTCTTAAGGGGTTGGACAGACTAGATGCAGGAAGATTGTTCCCGATGTTGGGGAAGTCCAGAACAAGGGGTCACAGTTTAAGGATAAGGGGGAAATCTTTTAGGACCGAGATGAGGAAAACGTTTTTCACACAGAGAGTGGTGAATCTCTGGAGTTCTCTCCCGCAGAAGGTAGTTGAGGCCAGTTCATTGGCTATATTTAAGAGGGAGTTAGATGTGGCCCTTGTGGCTAAAGGGATCAGGGGGTATGGAGAGAAGGCAGGTACAGGATACTGAGTTGGATGATCAGCCATGATCATATTGAATGGCGGTGCAGGCTCGAAGGGCCGAATGGCCTACTCCTGCACCTATTTTCTATGTTTCTATGTTTCTATAATACGTCACCAGTTGCCTGTTATAAATGCCCTCCACTTTATTTTACAAGGGGTAAAAAATTGTCCAAATACGCATTAATTCTTTTTTCGCCAGCCATTTTTTCTTTTAAAGAGAATCATTAGAAATGTTTTACAAATAGAAACATGGTAAACTAACTTTTTTTAATAGAAAAGCAGTGTTCGCGACTTGGAACCAACTAATGGTCTCAAGCATTTTAAGCACTTAAGCTGGTATAAGGCTATTGCAGGTTTAGAGTTTTTTTCCCCCAGTTAAATTAAACTAATTATGTTTAATTGTTTTTTTGAAGTTACTAATAGAACAACCTGAAAGCTTATTCCGACACAAGATTTGAATGTTTAACTAGCCGTATGAAGTGTATAGTCAGCACAGCCATTAACGGGCTATCAAAATCAAGTGAATGTACATAATTAGCTCCTGGATTCTGATAAATGTGAATATATTAATGTATTTAGTTTATTTTAGAGATACAGTGCAGAAACAGGTCCTTCAGCCCACCGAGTGTCCACCGACCAGCGTTCCCCGCATATTAACACGCACTCGGGGCTATTTTACACACACACCAAGCCAATCAACCTACAAACCTGTACACTAAGCGGAGGTTGAGCGATCGTTTCGCCGAACACCTCCGCTCAGTCCGCAATAACCAACCTGACCTCCCGGTGGCTCAGCACTTCAACTCCCCCTCCCATTCCCAATCCGACCTCTCTGTCTTGGGTCTCCTCCATTGCTAGAGTGAGCAACAGCGGAAATTGGAGGAACAGCACCTCATATTCCGTCTGGGGACCTTGCGTCCGTATGGCATTAACATTGAATTCTCCCAATTTTGCTAGCCCTTGCTGTCTCCTCCCCTTCCTGAACCCTCTAGCTATCTCCTCCCACCCTCCCATCCGCCCGCCCTCGGGCTCCTCCTCATCCCCCTTTTCCTTCCTTCTCCCCCCCACCCCCCCATCAGTCTGAAGAAGGGTTTCGGCCCGAAACGTCGCCTATTTCCTTCGCTCCATAGATGCTGCTGCACCCGCTGAGTTTCTCCAGCAATTTTGTGTACCTACAAACCTGTACTCTATTGAGTGTTGAGGGAAACTGAAGATCTTGGAGAAAACCCACGCAGGTCACAGGGAGAACGTACAAACTCCATACAGACAGCATCGAACCCAGGTCTCTGGTGCTCTAAGCACTGTGAGGCAGAAACTCGACCGCTGCGCCTCCATGCCACCCCATTCTGCATCTGTAAATATTTTTTTGTATAATAAATAGAAGAAAACAATATTTAACTTAAATAAAGTTAAAGTAAATTAAATTACACTTTGTGCGGCTCCATGTGACCTGCGTTGGTTCTGTCCGAGATCTTCGGTTTCCTCCCACATTCCAGAGACATACAGGTATGTAGGTTACTCAGAGGTAGACAAAAGTGCTGGAGAAACTCAGCGGGTGCAGCAGCAGCATCTATGGAGCGGAGGAAATAGTTACTCAGCTTGGTATTAGTGTACATTGTCCCTCGTGTGTGTAGGATAGTGCTAATGTGTGGGGATTGCTGGCCGGCATGGACTCCGTGGGCCGAAGGGCGTATTATTGCGCTGTATCTCTAAACTAAACTAAACCAAACTTATACATAACATAGGAAAGCAAGAAAAGAGCAGATTTCACTTGCTTCAAGTTGTCGACAATAAAACGGTAATGGTGTTATGTGGTTAATCGTCTGTAGAAAACCTGCGTTCAACATTACCCAAAGTTGCTTCGTGTAGGGAAAATTAAGATCTAAGTAATTCTAATGCTGCCAACTCAATTTGTCAAGTTCACTAACAATGTCACATCTTGATGTGCCAGGTACTTAGAGAGTATCAAGAAACAACAATTTACATAAGGTAACCTTCTTGGAATTAATTCTCGCTCGTACATTGTTATGGAACAAGAGCAAATTTTGAAGCTATTCATTTTCATTGAATTTGAGAGGAGTTATATTATATTGATTTAAAAAGATGACACAAAGTGCTGGAGTAACTTGTCGTGTCATGTAGCAGTGGCCTGGGGAATCACAAACCTTCGCTATTGACTGGCGCGGTCACGTGATTGCGTTTCCCCAGGGGGTTTGTATAGCGTCCACTCAAGCTCCACCCTGTTAGAAGGAGCTTCGTATTATTGGCTGTTCTAAAGGCGTTTGAGTAAATCGCTTTGTTGTCGTTCAAAATAAAGACTCTTACCTTACTCAATCGACTCGACTCGCCAAGGTGGTGACCCCGTCAGTCTGATCATTTATTCGGACTCCGATCATGCAAGCCACCGCTAACCCCGACGTCCAGCCTACCCTGCAAAATGCCTTGGGCCTGAAACTGCCCGTTTTCTGAGCGGAGCAGCCTCAAGTGTGGTTCACCCACATTGAGGCCCAATTCTATGAAAGTAAGCATGCAGGTACGGCAGGCAGTGAAGAAAGCGAATGGCATGTTGGCCTTTATAACAAGAGGAATCGAATATAGGAGCAAAGAGGTCCTTCTGCAGTTGTACAGAGCCCTGGTGAGACCACACCTGGAGTATTGTGTGCAGTTTTGGTCCCCAAATTTGAGGAAGGACATTCTTGCTATTGAGGGAGTGCAGTGTAGGTTTACAAGGTTAATTCCCGGGATGGCGGGACTGTCATATGCCAAGAGAATGGAGCAGTTGGGCTTGTACACTCTGGAGTTTAGAAGGATGAAAGGTGATCCCATTGAAACATATAAGATTGTTAAGGGCTTGGACACGCTAGAGGCAGGAAACATGTTCCCGATGTTGGGGGTGTCCATAACCAGGGGCCACAGTTTAAGAATAACGAGTAAGCCATTTAGAACGGAGACGAGGAAACACTTTTTCTCACAGAGAGTGGTGAGTCTGTGGAATTCTCTGCCTCAGAGGGTGGTGGAGGCAGGTTCTCTGGATGCTTTCAAGGGAGAGCTAGGTAGGGCTCTTAAAAATAGCGGAGTCAGGGGATATGGGGAGAAGGCAGGAACGGGGTACTGATTGGGGATGATCAGCCATGATCACATTAAATGGTGGTGCTGGCTCGAAGGGCCAAATGCACCTATTGTCTATTGTCTAATTCCACCTCAGAAATATTGTCGCGGACGCCACCCGATATTTCTACGTGGTTGGGGCGCTCAGCCAAGAAACGGCCACCTGGTTGCTGCCCTACCTGCAGCATCCTCCAGCAACTGACAAGTACGAGGGCCTCAAGGCCCTGCTGCTCCGCCATTTTGGGCTCAGCCGCCGTGATCACGCCACCCGCCTGCCCCACATGGACGGACTCAGCGATCGGAAGCCTTCCGCTCTCATGAGCGAGATGCTCGCTCTGATGGACCGCCACTGACCCTCGAGTTCGAGCAAGCCTTGCTGGAGCAGATGCCCATGGAGCTTCGAGCCGCCGGCTCGGCCTGTGATCCTTTGCCGGCGATCGCGGGAGAAGAGCTCCGACCGCCGGGCTGCGGCCTATAACATCGTGAAGCCCCAGCCTCCGGTAGGAATCGGCCGATTCGGGAACTCCAAGCCGCGGAGCGTCTGTCGGTCCCGACGTCGAAGCTTCGAGCATCCCGATGAGAGGGCCTGTTCATCGGGCCATCCGTAGCGGCGACAACGGAGTGTTCATGGCCCCGACCACTGATGAACAAAGGAGGAGGATGGACTGAACGTTATTACCTTCCACCACAGTGAAGAATGTTGATTCCACTGTGGTGGATGTTCGTGTTATATTCTATAGTGTATTGTGCTCCTTTGTTTCTATGGTTGAATGGTAAATCAAATTCCACTGGATCTCAATTGGTGCATGTGGCAATAAATAGGAACTTGAACTTGAACTTGACTATGAATCTCTCTCCACTTCAGAACCATTGATGTTGACTGGGTCATCTACACCTACTTTCCTTGAAGTCAATAACTAGCTCCTTCATCGTGCTGGCGTTGAGGGAAAAGTTGTTGTCCTGACACACACGCCTTGGCTACTATCATGGCCTTACGGCTTCTGTATGCATCCTTCCCCGTAGTTCTAAAGCGGGGAGGCAACAAAACAACATCATTTAACTCAGCATCTTTAACGCAGGAAAACATTCACAAGGGTTATTGTGAGCAATTTAGGGCCCTATATCTGAGGAAGAATGTGCTGGCCTGGAGACGGTCCAGAGGAGGCTTACAATAATGGCAGGGGGTGGGAACCAGAGATAAGGAATGGCAAGGTGTGAAAACAAGACACTTCCTTATCTCTGTGTCTCTCTCTCCCCTGATTCTCACTGAAGAAGGGTCTTGACCCATTCCTTCTCTCCAGAGATGCTGCCTGGAGAACTCCTTCTGCAGTTGTACAGGGCCCCAGTGAGACCACACCTGGAGTGTTATGTGCCAAATGTGCACAAATAGAAACATAGAAACATCGAAATTAGGTGCAGGAGTAGGCCATTCGGCCCTTTGAGCCTGCACCGCCATTCAATATGATCATGGCTGATCATCCAACTCAGTATCTTGTACCTGCCTTCTCTCCATACCCTCTGTCACCAAATTTGAGGAAGGACATTCTTGCTATTGAGGGAGTGCAGCGTAGGTTCACAAGGTTAATTCCTGGGATGGCAGGACTGTCATATGTTGATAGAATGGAGCGGCTGGGCTTGTATATTCTGGAATTTAGAAGGATGAGAGGATATCTTATTAAAACATTTAAAATTGTTAAGGGATTGGACACGCTAGAGGCAGGAAACATGTTCCCAATGTTGGGGGAATCCAGAACCAGGGGCCACAGTTTAAGAATAAGGGGTAGGCCATTTAGAATAGAGATGAGTAAAAACTTTTTTCACCCAGAGAGTTGTGAATCTGTGGAATTCTCTGCCTCAGAAGGCAGTGGAGGCCAATTCTCTGGATGGTTTCAAGAGAGTTAGATAGATAGCGGAGTCAGGGGATATGGTGAGAAGGCAGGAACGGGGTACTGATTGTGCATGATCAGCCATGATCACAGTGAATGGCGGTGCTAGCTCGAAGGGCCGAATGGCCTACTTACTCCTGCATCTATTGTCTATTGTCTATTGTCCCGCTGAGTTACTCCAGCCTTTTGTGTCTATCTTCGGCGTAAACCACCACCTGCAGTTCCTTCCCACTCGTTGAGAAATACCTGTTCCGTTCGGAATAAACATTTGACCTTGGCTTCTGCAAAGCAGTTCAAAACGAAAAATAGCGATTCACCACCTAGCAACGCGATAACGAGACGCACAGTGCTACATTAAGATGAATGTTTCCAGGCTTTGTCAGGGAAAGCTGGTATTTGCTGGTGCCTTTGTAAGATTAGAGATAAAAGATCAGCGCACAATAAAGAATGTATATTCACATTGGTTTACTGTAAGGCAAGGAGACCTGAATAAATATGACTTTATTTCTGAGCATCAAGTCTTCATTGTACCATGCCGACAAAGGTCTCTCTGTTTTTGGCAGTGCTGTAAAATAATTGGATGTTAAAAATGATAATCATAAATAATTGAATTGAGAGAAGTTAAATAAAACAAAACCTTTGTTTTTGCTTGCCACCATCTCCCAATGACATGAGGAGAAGATGGTAGATATGAATTCTCTCTGTCATTCATGAAAGGCAGCATGGTGGCGCAGCGGTATAGTTGCTGCCTTACAGTGCTTACCGCACCGGAGAACCCAGTTCGATCCTGACTGCCGCTGCTGTCTGTACGGAGTTTGTATGTTCTCCCCGTGACCTGCGTGGGTTTTTTTCCCAGATCTTCGGTTTCCTCCCACACTCCAAAGACCTGCAGGTTTGTATGTTAATCGGCTTGGTGTAAATGTAAGCATTGTCCCTAGTGTGTGTAGGATGGTATTAAAGTGCGGGGATCACTAGTCGGCGCAGACTCTGTTGACCGAAGGGCCTGTTTCCGCGCTGTACCTCTAAACTAAAGTAAATTAAACTAATGGCGGCTACGTTATTAATATGCAGATGTTACCTCGAGAAGGCACGATAATGATCACAAGGCAAAACACTATTTTTCTTTCTAAGAAGCCTTCCACTTGCCCCAGGTAATGGATGATACTGTAGGTGACCCTTGTTAATAAAAGCGCGCTGCTGTATCAGTGTTAGACAGAACAACGGTGAAGGCTGTGGGAGGGAGGAGGGAGAACAAAGGAAGTCACGCCATGGGGGAACAACCGGGTGGAGGGGGGGGTGGAGAGAACAAAGGGAGACCTGGCATGGGATACTTTGTAACTTGTCACCGCCTTTTATGTGGCAACTCTCTCCATACCTTGGGTCTGCACAGCAAAGAATGTCGCTGTGACTTGGCACATCTGACAATAAAGTCAAGTATTAGGTCACAGAAACATAGAAACATAGAAAATAGGTGCAGGAGTAGGCCATTCGGCCCTTCGAGCCTGCACCGCCATTCAATATGATCATGGCTGATCATCCAACTCAGTATCCCGTACCTGCCTTCTCTCCATACCCTCTGATCCCCTTAGCCACAAGGGCCACATCTAACTCCCTCTTAAATATAGCCAATGAACTGGCCTCGATTACCCTCTGTGGCAGAGAGTTCCAGAGATTCACCACTCTCTGTGTGAAAAAAGTACTTCTCATCTCGGTTTTAAAGGATTTCCCCCTTATCCTTAAGCTGTGACCCCTTGTCCTGGACTTCCCCAACATCGGGAGCAATCTTCCTGCATCTAGCCTGTCCAACCACTTAAGAATTTTATAAGTTTCTATAAGATCCCCTCTCAATCTCCTAAATTCTAGAGAGTATAAACCAAGTCTATCCAGTCTTTCTTCATAAGACAGTCCTGACATCCCAGAGAATCAGTCTGGTGAACCTTCTCTGCACTCCCTCTATGGCAATAATGTCCTTCCTCAGATTTGGAGACCAAAACTGTACGCAATACTCCAGGTGTGGTCTCACCAAGACCCTGTACAACTGCAGTAGAACCTCCCTGCTCCTATACTCAAATCCTTTTGCTATGAAAGCTAACATACCATTTGCTTTCTTCACTGCCTGCTGCACCTGCATGCCTACTTTCAATGACTGGTGTACCATGACACCCAGGTCTCGCTGCATCTCCCCTTTTCCTAGTCGGCCACCATTTAGATAATAGTCTGCTTTCCTGTTTTTGCCACCAAAATGGATAACCTCACATTTATCCACATTATACTGCATCTGCCAAACATTTGCCCACTCACCCAGCCTATCCAAGTCACCTTGCAGTCTCCTAGCATCCTCCTCACAGCTAACACTGCCTCCCAGCTTAGTGTTATCCGCAAACTTGGAGATATTGCCTTCAATTCCCTCATAAGCGATAGCAGAATTAGGCCATTCAGCGCATCAAGTCTACTCTGCCATTCAATCGTGGCTGATCTATCTCTCCTTCCTAACCATATTCTCCTGCCTTCTTCCCATAACCTCTGACACCCGTACTAATCAAGAATCTATCTATCATTCAGTTGAAAAGTAGAAGCCAAGCACAGGCAGACTTTACTCAGAACTGCTGTAGTTTTGGGGGCAACAGCAGCAGGAGATAAGCAAGATATACGACTGATTGGCTCTAGCGCAAGTGGGAGGAGAGAAGTGAGTCAGTGCTGGGAAACCAGTTGAAAACTGAGGAATTTGTAAACTGAGGTTTGTAAATTGGTAAATCAGGCAATTTATCAGTCAATTTAAGCAAGACGGCTCTTAGCGAGCGGCAGTGAGTGAGCGGCCCTGTGAGAAAAGTGTGAGTCTTTGGCTCGAGAATCTTCGGCTGAGGAGAGGAGACCACGCAATACGCTTGAGAGGTAGAGACGAAAGAAGGAGATGTCAGGCAAGCTGATTCAGTGCGACGCTTGCAGTATGTGGGAGGTCAAGGACACCGCTGGTGTCTCTGGCTGCTACAAATGCGAGAAGTGCATCCAGGTAGAGCTCCTGAAGGGCCGTGTTGGGGAACTAGAGAAGCAAGTAGATGACCTCCGGTTCGTCCGAGAAACAAGTCAAGTCAAGTCAATGACAAGTCCTACAGTACGATTGTTACACCTAAGGTACTGGAAGAGAGAAGGTGGGAGACAGTGAGAAAGGGAGGGAAGCATGGAATACCAACGTCCCCGGGTGTTGTACCTCTTGTGAACAGGTTCACCCACTTAGAAGCTGTCGGGACAGAAGACGTGTTTACACTGAGCGGCGGACTGGCTTGCGATGCAAATAGGGCTGTTGAGCCAGAACCAAAAAGGCCTAAGGCAGGCAACGCCATTGTAGTGGGAGAATCCATTGTGAGAGGTACGGACAGGGGTTTCTGCGGCAACAGATGGGATGCGAGGATGGTGTGCTGCCTTCCTGGTGCCAGGATCCAGGATGTCACGGACAGAGTGCAGAAAATCCTCAAGGGCGAAGGTGAACATCTGGAAGTGGTAGTGCATGTCGGCACAAACGATGTCGGAAAGAAGGGGATGAATATTCTGCAGCTTGACTTTAGAGAGCTCGGAAAAATGCTGAAAAGCAGGACCTCCAGGGTTGTTATCTCCGGTTTGCTTCCAATTCCTCGTGCTGGCGAGAGCAGGAACAGGGAGATACGGGACCTGAACGTGTGGCTGAGGAACTGGTGCACGGGGCAGGGATTTAGATTCTTAGATCACTGGGTAAGGGGGAACTGTACAAAAGGGACGGATTTCATCTTAACAGGTGTGGGACCAGCATTCTGGCAGGCAGGTTTGCCACTGCTACACGGGTGGTTTTAAATTGAATAAGGGGGGTGGGGTGTCGAATGGGATAGTGGAGGATGGAGTTAAAGGGAAAGGGTTTATTAAATGTGTGAGCGTAGAGACAGAGGGGTGTAAAATGAGGGTAGAAGCAATAGGTAGCAAGGTGAAAAGTAAAAGAGGCAGGCCGGCAAATCCAGGGCAAAAATCAAAAAGGGCCACTATTCAACAAAATTGTATAAGGGGTAAGAGTGTTGTAAAAACAAGCCTGAAGGCTTTGTGTCTCAATGCAAGGAGCATTCGTAATAAGGTGGATGAGTTGAATGTGCAGATAGCTATTAACGACTATGGTATAGTTTGGATCACGGAGACATGGCTCCAGGGTGACCAAGGCTGAGAGCTCAACATCCAGGGATATTCAATATTCAGGAGGGATAGAATAGAATAGAATAGAATAGAATAGAATAGAATAGAATAGAATAGAATAGAATAGAATAGAATAGAATAGAGTAGAATAGAATAGAATAGAATAGTTTCTTTATTGTCATTGTAACATGAACCATGTACAACGAAATTGTAAAATGTCAGCCAGTCAGTGCACCATTCAAACATTTCTAAAAGCTAACGATACATACAAGGTAAAATATTTAAAAAGATAAACAAGATAGACAGAAAGGGAAAGGAGGTGGGGTAGCGTTGCTGGTTAGAGAGCAGATTAACGCAATAGAAAGGAAAGACATTAGCTTCCTAGGGTACTTAAGGAAGTAGCCCCAGAAATAGTGGATGCATTAGTGATAATTTTTCAAAACTCTTTAGATTCTGGAGTAGTTCCTGAGGATTGGAGGGTAGGTAATGTAACACCACTTTTTAAAAAGGGAGGGAGAGAGAAAACGGGGAATTACAGACCAGTTAGTCTAACGTCGGTAGTGGGGAAACTGCTAGAATCAGTTATTAAAGATGGGATAGCAGCACAATTGGAAAGTGGTGAAATCATTGGACAAAGTCAGCATGGATTTACGAAGGGTAAATCATGTCTGACGAATCTTATAGAATTTTTCGAGGATGTAACTAGTAGAGTGGATAAGGGAGAACCAGTGGATGTGTTATATCTGGACTTTCAGAAGGCTTTCGACAAGGTCCCACATAAGAGATTAGTTTACAAACTTAAAGGATACGGTATTGGGGGTTCAGTATTGATGTGGATAGAGAACTGGCTGGCAAACAGGAAGCAAAGAGTAGGAGTAAACGGGTCCTTTTCACAATGGCAGGCAGTGACTAGTGGGGTACCACAAGGCTCAGTTCTGGGACCCCAGCTATTTACGATATATATTAATGATTTCGACAAGGGAATTGAATGCAACATCTCCAAGTTTGCGGATGACATGAAGCTTGGGGGCAGTGTTAGCTGTGAGGAGGATGCTAGGAGGCTGCAAGGTGACTTGGATAGGCTGGGTGATTGGGCAAATGCATGGCAGATGCAGTGTAATGTGGATAAATGTGAGGTTATCCACTTTGGTGGCAAAAACAGGAAAGTAGATTATTATCTGAATGGTGGCCGATTAGGAAAGGGGGAGATGCAACGAGACCTGGGTGTCATGGTACACCAGTCATTAAAAGTAGGCATGCAGGTGCAGCAGGCAGTGAAGAAGGCGAATGGTATGTTAGCATTCATAGCAAAAGGATTTGAGTATAGGAGTAGGGAGGTTCTACAGCAGTTGTACAGGGTCTTGGTGAGACCACACCTGGAGTATTGCGTACAGTTTTGGTCTCCTAATCTGAGGAAAGACATTCTTGCCATAGAGGGAGTACAGAGAAGGTTCACCAGACTGATTCCTGGGATGTCAGGACTTTCATATGAAGAAAGACTGGATAGACTCGGTTTGTACTCGCTAGAATTTAGAAGATTGAGGGGGGATCTTATAGAAACGTACAAAATTCTTAAGGGGTTGGACAGGCTAGATGCAGGAAGATTGTTCCCGATGTTGGGGAAGTCCAGAACAAGGGGTCACAGTTTAAGGATAAAGGGGAAATCTTTTAGGACCGAGATGAGGAAATTTTTTTTCACACAGAGTGGTGAATCTGTGGAATTCTCTCCCGCAGAATGTAGTTGAGGCCAGTTCATTGGCTATATTTAAGAGGGAGTTAGATGTGGCCCTTGTGGCTAAAGGGATCAGGGGGTATGGAGAGAAGGCAGGTTCAGGATACTGAGTTGGATGATCAGCCATGATCATATTGAATGGCGGTGCAGGCTCGAAGGGCCGAATGGCCTACTCCTGCACCTATTTTCTATGTTTCTATGTTTCTATGACACCCGTACTAATCAAGAATCTATCTATCATTCATCATTCAACATCATCATAAGATCACTCATTCATTCATTCCTTCACACATTCACTCAATCATTTGTCCATTCACTCATTTACTCATTCATTCATTCATTAATTCACACATTCACTCAATCATTCATTCATTCATTAATTCACTCATTCATTTGTTCATTCCTCATTCATTCATTCATTCATTCATTCATTCATTCATTCATTCATTCATACATTCATTCATGCATTCATTCATTCATTAATTCACTCATTCATTCATTCATTCATTCATTCATTCGTTCATTCATTCATTCATTCATTCATTCATTCATTCATTCAACTGCAAAGAATGAGAACAAGAAAGGCCAAGAGAACTAACAAATTCTTTCTGTACTCAAATGTCATCATATAATCTGAAAAAACAAAACAATTCTTCATCTGCACAATTCAATTATTCCAGCAAACAGTTTGGTTTTAATAAAGTCTTAACTTTTTTTTATTTCACAAAATATCAGGTATTCCAATGTTTAGAGATACAGCATCGAAACAGGCCCTTCGGCCCACCGATTCCCCATCAATGAGCTATACCCGCACATTAACACTATCATACACACACTGGGAACAATTTTACACTTATACCAAGCTATTAACCTACAAACCTGTACGTTTTTGGCGTGTGGGAGGAAACCGAGGATCTTAGAGAAAACCCATGCAGGTCAATTCTGTACACACAGCACCCGTAGTCGGGATCGAACCCGGGTCTCTGGTGCTTCAAGCACTGTAAGGCAGCAACTCTACGGCTGTGCCACATAATCTGTAGAGAAACACAATTCTTCATCTGCACAATTCAATTATTCAAGGACAAACTTTAAGTGAGTGAGATATTATACTAGATGCTGCTAGGACTCGAGGGCCTGAGCTACAGGAAGAGGTGGAGTAGGCTGGGAAGCTATTCCTTGGCGCGCAGGAGGATGAGGGGTGATCTTATAGAGCTGCACAAAATCATCAGAGGAATAGATCGGGTAGATGAACAGAGTCTTGTGCCCAGAGTAGGTGAATCGAGAACCAGAGGACATAGGTTTAAGGTGAGGGATGGAAAGATTTAATAGGAACCTGAGAGGTAACATTTTTACACAAAGGTGTATGGAACGAGCTGCTGGAGGAGGTAGTTGAGGCAGTGACTATCCCAATGTGTAAGAAACATTTGGACAAATACATGGAAAGGACAAGTTTAGATGGATAGGAGCCGAACGCAGGCAGGTGGGACAGGTGCCTTTTACGTCTGTGGAATTCTCTGCCTCATAGGGTGGTGGAGACGGATTCTCTGGATGCTTTCAAGAGAGAGCTAGATAGGGCTCTTAAAAATAGTGGAGTCAGGGGATATGGGGAGAAGGTAAGAACGGGGTACTGATTGGGGATGATCAGCCATGATCACATTGAATGGCGGTGCTGGCTCGAAGGGCCAAATGGCCTCCTGCACCTATTGTCTATTGTCTATTACGTTTAGTCTTTTGTCTTTTACTTTAAGTTCAGTTTAGTTTGGATATACATAGAAACATAGAAAATACGTGCAGGAGTAGGCCATTCGGCCCTTCGTGCCTGCCTCGCCATTCAATATGATCATGGCTGATCATCCAACTCAGTATCCTGTGCCTGCCTTCTCTCCATACCCACTGATCCCTTTAGCCACAAGGGCCACATCTAACTCCCTCTTAAATATAGCCAATGAACTGGCCTCAACTACCTTCTGTGGCAGAGAATTCCAGAGATTCACCACTCTCTGTGTGAAAAATGTTTTTCTCATCTCAGTCCTAAAAGATTTCCCCCTTATCCTTGAACTGTGACCCCTTGTTCTGGACTTCCCCAACATCGGGAACAATCTTCCTGCATCCAACCCCTTAAGAATTTTGCAAGTTTCAGAGCGGAAACGGGCCCTTCGATCCACCAAGTCCCCGAGGACCAGTGATCACCCCATACACAGGCACCATCCGTGAATGTCTCGTAGCGGCTCGTACCAGTAAAAAATTTTAAATTTTTTCATCACGAGTATTTTTTTACTCGTGAACATTTTTCACAGTGTTGAAAAAACGCCACGAGTTTACCGGATTTCCCGGGTACCTACCATTACTCGTACGAGCTGCTACGAGACATCCACAAAGTCCTACGGACCCGCTACGGACATTCTCCAAGTTTGAATCAGGGGAAAACTTGGGAGAACTCTTGAATTACCTGGTACAGTGGGACAGGCTCTTAAGTCAGTGGATATATTTAAGGCAGAGATAGATATATTCTTGATTAGTACAGGTGTCAGAGTTTATTTGGAAAAGGCAGGTGGTTGGGGTTAGGAGGGAGAGATAGATCAGCCATGATTGAATGGCGGAGTAGACTTGATGGGCCGAATGGCCTAATTCTGCTCCGATCGTTTATGACCTTAGGCATGGTGTCTTTTACCAGCCTAGGGGATTCAAGAACCAGACAACATGGTTTTAAGGTCAGAGGTGTAAGATTAAATAGGAACCTGAGGGGCAAACTTTTCACAGAGATGTATGGAACGATCTGCCAGAGGGTAGCGTTGGTGCAGCGGTAGATTTATTGCCTTGCACCGCCAGAGACCCGGGTTAAATCCCTGATCTCGGGTGCTGTCTGTATGGAGTTTGCACGTTCTCACAGTTACCTGCGTGGGTTTTCTCCGGGATCTCTGGTTTCCTCCCACAATCCAAGAACGTACAGGTTTGTAGGGTAATTGGTACAATTGTAAATTGTCCTTAGTATGTGTAGGATAGTGTTAGTGTGCAGGGATCGCTGGTCGGCATGTGCTTGGTGGGTTGACGGGCCTGTTTTCGAGCAGTATCTCTAAACTAAACTAAACTAAACTAAAGGAGGTAGTTGAGCCAGATACTCACCCATTCCTTCTCTCGAGTGATGCTGCTTATCCCGCTGAGTTGGTCCAGCATTTTGTGTCTGCTTCCAAAATTTACTAATTTATTCCTTTATACTGAGCGTATGCCGGCACTGGGCCTGTACTCGCTGGAGTTTAGAAGGATAAGGGTGGAACCTCATTGAAATTTACCGAATAGTGAAAGGCATGGATAGAGTGGATGTGGACAGAATGTTCCCACTGTTGGGAGAGTCTAGGTCCAGAGATCACAGCCTCAGAATAAAAGGACGTTCCTTTAGAAAGATGAGGAGAAATGTCTTTCATCAGAGGATGGTCAATCTGTGGAATTAATTGACACAGAAGGCTGTGGAGGCCATGTCAATAGATATTTTTAAGGCCTCTCAGCGCCAGAGACCTGCGTTCGATCTTGACCTCAGGTGCTGTCTGTGTGGAGTTTGCGTGTTCTCCCTGTGACCACATTGGTTTACACCAGATGTCTCCGGTTTCCTCCAACATCCCAAAGACGTGGGTCGGCAGGCTAATTGTCCTCTAGTGAGCAGGGATGTGAAAGTGGGATAAAACAGCTTAGTGCAAATGGGCAATCGATGGTCGGCATGGACTCGATGGGTCTGTTTCCGCGCTGTATCTCTAAACTAAATTCAATGGAATCAAATGGCAAATGCCAAGTGTGCTTAATTGTCATATTTACCAAGGAAAGGAGCAATGACATTTTTACTTACAGCAACCTAACAGACTCAACTCAGTAGTAACATGGTGTAAGGTTGTGAAAAACAGCATGATGGTCTAAGTCAAATCTACGACAGGGAATGCACTGAAGTAGGAATACAGTTGAAACCTGCAGATTGTAAAGGTCAGAGATCCAGGTACTAGATATGCTGGAACAGTTATGTTTGAAACAGGCAGTCAACCAGCAACTAATCATTAACTGATTCTGCGAGGCGTGTACTAATGAGGGGCGGTTCTTGAAACAAGTGAGTTATAAGTTAGAGAACCGCATGAGATCATGGGCTCAGACTATCTTGAATCCGTGAAAACGCACACCTCCAGATTCAATGACAGTTTTTTTCCTAATCAACTTCATCGGAGACCATCAGACTATATTTAATCGGACATTACTGGACTTTATCTTGCACTAAACATTATTCCCTTTATCCTGCATCTGTACTGTGGATGGCTCGATTGTAATCATGTGTAATTTTGCCACTGACTGGTTGACCCAGACCCGAAATGTCATCCTTTTCATGTTCTTCAGGGATGTTGCCTGACCCATTGAGTTACTCCATCACTTTGTGCCTTTCCTTAAGTTTAATCTTCCTTTTTAATTTCCAACACTGCTAATGGATAGTGTACAAAGGTAGACAAAAGTGCTGGAGAAACTCAGCGGGTGCAGCAGCATCTATGGAGCGAATGAAATAGGCAACCTTTCGGGCCGAAACCCTTTTTCAGACTGATGTAGGGTGGGGCGGGGAGAAGAAAGGAGAAAGGAAGAGGAGGAGCCCGAGGGCTGAGGGAGAGCTGAGAAGGGGAGGAGACAGCAAGGGCTAACAAAATTGGGAGAATTCAATGTTTTTGCCCGCAGGATGCAGACTCCCCAAGCGGAATATGAGGTGCTGTTCCTCCAATTTCCGGTGTTGCTCACTCTGGCCATGGAGGAGACCCAGGACAGAGAGGTCGGATTCGGAACTCGAAAGAGGGAGCACATTACGCCAATTTTGGCCTCCCTTCACTGGCTCCCAGTGCACTTTCGAGTTCATTTCAAAATTATTTTATTTGTTTTTAAATCGTTGAATGGGCTCGCCCTGCCTTACCTCTCTGAGCTGCTCCACCTATATGCTCCTGCCCGGTGCCTCAGGTCAGCTGATCAGCTGCTCCTTGAGGTACCAAGGTCTAAGCGGAAGCTCAGAGGGGATAGAGCCTTTTCTGTTGCTGCTCCGGCACTCTGGAACACCTTGCCGCTGCACATCAGACAGGCCCCCTCACTGTCCATCTTCAAATCCTCCCTAAAAACACATTTTTATTCTTTGGCTTTCGACACTGGCTGAGGCATTGCTCCTGTTCTTAGTGCTTTTAATGTCTTTTAATTTTTAGTGTGTTTTTTATAGTCCTTCGTTTTACGGTTTTTTAATGGTTTTTAATTGTTTGTAATAGCTTTTTGTCCATGAGTTCTCATGTACAGCACTTTGTGGCAACTGCAGTTGTTTAAAGTGCTTTATAAATAAAGTTATTATTATTATTATTACGGGGAGTTGAAGTGCTGAGCCTCCCAGTGGACGACAAAAACAAACTGAACTGAACAGTCCGTTTAGCAAGGGCAGGTAAATGGGGAATTAGGGGAGGGCACCATTAACTGGTTATTAAGGGAGGGCACCAGTAAATGGTTAATTAGAGGAGGGCACCAGTAAATGGAGAATTAGGGGAGGGCACCAGTAAATGGAGAATTAGGGGGAACTAACCACAAATATTAGTGTAAACAAGTCTTGTAGTCATCTATTATTCTCCTCTTTTCTGCTTCTTTGTTTCTTGGAGATCTTACATTGCACCATGCAATCTCCCTGCTGTTGTAGGATCACATCTACAACCTCATGGTGTTTCTCCCACGGCTTTATAAGCAAGGTAAGGGGGAAATCAATCCTGCTGGAATAACGTGATGACTTTGATTGAGCGAGATATGCTGTGTGGTAAGATGTCAATATAATCACCTGTTGATGCCCGTTGGAATCTTGTACTGTGGAGAAACATTACGGCTTCCACAAAGGCGATGGATCGACAATCAAAAGGCATGAGTCCTTGTCAATAGCGTGACAACAGATACCAGGGCAATGCCCCCTGAAGTGAATGAAAATGACAACCAGGCATGCTAGTTCAGTCAATGCTAAATACATTAGACTTAAGTGTTCAAAGTTTTGTAGTTTAGTTCAGTTTAGTTTAGAGATGCAGCGCGGAAACAGGCCCTTCGGCCCACCGAGTCCGCACCGACCAGCGATCCCCGCACACTTAAGGGGCTGTCCCACTGTACGAGCTAATTCAAGAGCTCTCCCGAGTTTAAAAGAAAATCAAACTCGTGGTAAGTACGTAGAATGTACGTTGTGGGTACGTCGGAGCTCGGGACGTCTCTTAGCGGCTCGTTACGCTAACGGCAGGTAGTCTGGAAACGCGGTAAGCTCGTGAAGACGTGAACATTTCAAACGTCCACGAGAGACCCGAGTACCTACGAGCGGCTATTACCGTAATTCTCCGAGTTCGAATCAGGGGAAACTCGGGAAAACTTTTGAATTAGCTCGTACAGTGGGACAGGCCCTTAACACTATCCCACACACACTAGGAACAATTTGCATTTATACCAAGCTAGTTAACCTATAAACCTGTACTTCCTTGGAGGTTGGGACGGAACCGAAGATCTCGGGGAAAATCATAAAGGTCACGGGGAGAATGTACAAACTCCATCCAGTCAGGATCCAACTTGGGTCTCTGGCATTGTAAGCGCTGAAACCTGGGTCTCTGGCATCTGCTGCTACGTCACTGTAATAAATACCTTAGACTTTAGATTTTAGAATTTAGATATATGTAGCGTGTAAAGAGGCCCTTCAAGAACATACAAACTCTGTGCAGACAGCACCAGTAGTCAGGATGGATTCCGGGTCCCTGGAGCTGTAAGGCAGCAACTCTACTGCGACACAGTGCCGCCTGATCGGTTTGGATAGCTTTTCACCGCACCTCGGTACGCATGTCCATGACAACCTGGCATGCTACTTAAGGGGTTGGACAGGCTAGATGCAGGAAGATTATTCCCGATGTTGGGGAGGTCCAGAACTAGGGGTCACAGTTTAAGGATAAGAGGGAAGTCTTTTAGGACCGAGATGAGAAAATCATTTTTTACACAGAGAGTGGTGAATCTGTGGAATTCTCTGCCACAGAAGGTAGTTGAGGCCAGTTCATTGGCTATATTTAAGAGCTCACAGTTTAAGGATAAGAGGGAAGTCTTTTAGGACCGAAATGAGAAAATCATTTTTTACACAGAGAGTGGTGAATCTGTGGAATTCTCTGCCACAGAAGGTAGTTGAGGCCAGTTCATTGGCTATATTTAAGAGGGAGTTAGATTTGGCCCTTGTGGCTAAAGGGATCAGGGGGTATGGAGAGAAGGCAGGGATGGGATACTGAGTTGGATGATCAGCCATGGTTTCTATGTTTCTATGATAAACCTATACCAAAACCCTAAAGAATATTGGTTACTTTTCGCCTCATCTTCACCAGGAACATTGCATTTCTAGAAAGAAGGAATGGGTGACATTTTGGGTCGAGACCTTTCTCCAGTCTGAAGGAGGGCCTCGACTGCTGTAATACTCCAAATGCGGCCTAACCATCATCCTTTAGACCTCCAGAGACTTGGTATTTGTGATTCTCTTTTCCTTTATCCTTTCTCATTCTAGTTTTCTTGTATAAGCGACACATACAAAGTACATCAAAAAGGTAATCCAGTGCATGCTATTTTCACTGATCCACGTCAATGTTAAAGCACTTTTTTAACCCGAGAGACATTAGACTTCAGAGCTGCAGCCCGGAGACAGAGCCTTCGCTCACCGTGTCCACGCCGACCCAGTACACTACCACTATCCTACACACACTAGGGACAATGTTACAATTTATACCGAAGCCAATTAACCTACAAACCTGTATGTCCTGGGAGTGTGGGAGGAAACCAAAGATCTCTGAGAAATCCCACGCAAGTCACGGGGGGAACGTACAAACTCCGTGCAGACAGCGCCCTTATTCGGGATAGAACCCGGGACTCCGACGTTGCATTCGCTGTGTACAATGGGTGACGTTTCACCGTGCTGGAGTACGTCAGCGGGTCAGGCAGCATCTCTGGAGAACATAGGTAGGTGATGTTTCAGCTCTGAAGCTCCAGCACTTTGTGTCCGACCTGCGTATCTATGTGCCTATCTAAAGCCCCCCTTTGAGAATTTATTGCACAAACCCAGTGATTTCTCCTCTATTTCATCCTCCATTCTCTGCATCAGCGCAAAGCTTTTTTGGGTATTTCTTTGACAATTCCCTCCTCATGCAGTATTTATCTTGGATATTTATATCCGTGTTGCTATTTGGGCTCTGGGCTGTTTGCAAGTATAGTCTGCAATAAAGTCAGTTCAACGGCAAGTCATCTGCTTTCATTTCAGTCATGTTTCAGTGGTCATCAGTTGCCTGGATAGAGTAGATGTGGATCTATCTACCTCGGCCTTAAAAATATCCATTGACTTAGCCACAGCGACCTTCTGTGGCAATGAATTCCACAGATTCACCACACTCTGACCAAAGAAATTCCTCTCCATCTCCTTCCAAATGGAATGTCCTTTAATTCTGAGTCTATGACCTCTAGTCCTAGACTCTCCCACTGGTGGAAACATCCTCTCCACATCCATTCCAGCCTTTCACTATTCTGTATGTATCAATGAGGCTCTCCCCTCATTATTCTAAACTCCAGCGAGTACAGGCCCAGTGCCGACTAGCGCTCATCATAGGTTAATGCACAAGTAAGTGTAAGAGGTCACCAAAGAAGAGCTGGAGGATAATCCTCAACTCACTCTGTAATTCAAAGATTGAATCTATGAAAGCCAATGTAAGACAAACTGCAGGCAGCATCATCGACTGATTGAACTGATTGTAAATGCAGCAGGGAAGTGGCTCCTTTGGCCCACCGAGTCCAAACCCACCATCGATCACTCATGTACACCAATATAATGCAGAAACAAAGAACTGGAGATGTTGGTTTACACCAAATATAAACATAAAGTACTGGAGTAACTCAGCGGGTCAGGCAGCATCTCTGGAGAACATGGATAGGTGACGTTTCACAGAGTGCTGGAGTAACTGAGCGGGTCAGGCTGCACCTCTGGAGAACATGGATAGGACCCTTTAGAGTTCAATTTGAAGAAGTGCCATAAATTCATTAGTTCTATGAGCAGAATTAGGCCATTTGGCCAATTAAGTCTACTCCACCACTCAATCATGGCTGATCTATCTTTCCCTCTCAACCCCATTCTCCTGCCTTCTCCTCATAACCCTTGACACCCGTACTAATTGAGTCCTGCCCCAAGACGTCACCTATCCATGGTCTCCCGAGATGCTGCTTGATCTGCTGAGTTACTCCAGTACTTTGTGTCCTGTTCTGTAAACCAGCACTTGCAGCTTCTTGTTTCTGCAAACCGAAGAAGAGTCTGACCTCTCTCTCCATCCCTCCCCCACCAAGGTTGTAACCAGCTTCAAAGCAAGTCTGAAGAAGGGTTTCGGCCCGAAACGTTGCCTATGTCCTTCCCTCCATAGATGCTGCCTCACCCACTGAGTTTGTCAGCATTTTTGTCTACCTTCGATTTTCCAGCATCTGCAGTTCCTTCATAAACTCAAAGTCGTCTTGTTGAGTTTCATTGTCTGAATCTCGTTTTCACTTAGCCCACAGCCAGTGGGCTAGTCTCTTTTATCATCGTAACCTTTGTTTGCATATTCTACATTCTGTGGCATTCTCTGCCTCAGAGGGCGGTGGAGGCAGGTTCTCTGGATGTTTGCAAGAGAGAGCTAGATAGAGTTCTTAAAAATAGTGGAGTCAGGGGATATGGGGAGAAGGCAGGAACGGGGTACTGATTGGGGATGATCAGCCATGATCACATTGAATGGCGGTGCTGGCTCGAAGGGCCAAATGGCCTAGTCCTGCACCTATTGTCTATTGTCTATTCATTTGTTCTATATCTCTCCATAACTCTTCCCTGACTCAGCCTAAAGAAGGGTCTCGACCCGAAATGTCACCTATTCCTGCCTGACCCGCCGAGTTACTCCAGTTTTTGTCTCTATCTTCGGTGTAAGCCAGCATCTGTAGTTCCTTCTGCACCAAACTTTCATTTGTCTGTTTTCCTCCACTGATGCTGCTTGATGCATTAGGTTTGTCCAGCAGTTTGTGTTTTGCTAAAGATTTATACATTGGTAGTCTCCTGTGACTCTATTATCCATGAGAAGTGCTTTGCCTAGATTAAAACATGTCATCAGTGACTACTAAAATGCATGCGGTCAGAAAGGCCAAATAAAAAGAACAGTACAAAGATTGGTTAAGACAGTAATATGTTGATAAAGTTGCTTCTTAAATGATTTGACAAAAGATAGACCAGGACAGCAAGGGGTCTTTGGTGTAAATCCAAGTTTTTTAGTCTAGTTTAGTTTAGAGATACAGCGTGGAAACAAGCACTTCAGCCCATCGAGTCCGGACCGACCAGCGATCCCTGCACGCTAACACTACCCTACACATACACACTAGGGAAAACTAGGACCAGCACTAGGACACTATGGTACACAAGTGGTTTCATAAATAATAGGGTGGTACGGTGGCGCAGCGGTAGAGTAGCTGCCTCTCAGAGCCAGCGACACGGGTTCAATCCTGACTGCAGCCGCTTGCCTGTACGGGGTTTGTACGTTCCCCCGATGACCTGCGTGGATTTTCCCCAGGAAGCTCCCAATTCCTCCCACACTTCAAGGACCTACGGGTTTGTAGGGTCAATTGGCTTGGGGAAATTGTCAATTGTCCGAGTGTGCGTAAGGTAGTGTTAGTGTGTGGGGATGGCTGGTGGGCCGAAGGGTCTGTATCTCTAAACGAAACTAAACTAAATCCAGAAGAAACTCCGACTACCTTTTCTCCCCTTGTGACTGAAGAAGATAAGTTTGCAAATTAATGATAGCAATTAAAAATAAAAGATGCGATGCAAAAACCTAAAAGATAACAGTTCAAACAACGGAAAATGTTGAAAGAAACAAGTGAATTAATGAAACCAAAGCTACATAATTCATTATCTGTGCCAAGAACAGCAGGAAGTTGTTTGACTGCACATCACACACTGTCGCATTAATATAAAGTTGCTTTTAATGAAATGCCACAACTTTGTCACAATGCCTGGAGATTAATACCAAAAAGCTTTTATAGTTTTTGGATCAATTTAAAACAAGTACACACAGTCCCACTTCATCTGACAAGGCAGACATTTAATTTACTAATTTGAAAGTAGAATCAAATGTTGTTGAACGAACCTGGGCACTGCTGGAAATTAGACTATCCTCTGTTCAAGGTTTGTTGTGCTGTAGACAGTTAAGGGCCTGTCCCACTTACGCGATTTTTTTCGTCGACTTGCCGGCACCCGTCATAGTCGCAGCAGGTCTCCTGAAAATGTTCAACATGTTGAAAATCCAGCGCGACCAGAAAAAGGTACGACTCTTTGGGCGACTACTCATCACCAAACAGGCGTCACCCCACGACATGTCGCCTGTATGGTCGTGAGCATTGCAAACCAAACAGATGTGTACAACGCTGAATGGAATAGATAGGGTGAATGTTAGTTAGTTTAGTTTATTGTCACTTGTACCGAGGTACAGTGAAAAGCTTTTGCAGAGTGCTAACCAGTCACCGGAAAGGCAACACATGATTACAATCGAGCAATTCACAGGATAAAGGAAATAACGTGAATAAGGTTTAGTGCAAGATAAGCCAGTGAAGACCAAACCAGATAGTCCGAGGGTCCAAGGTTCAGTTTAGTTTATTTTCATGTGTACTGATGTACAGTGAAATCTTTTATTGTGTGCTATCCTGTCAGTCTTCTTGTTGCATTAGGTCAACTTGTTCTATTTGATCTATTAGTTTGTGCACGTCGGGTTGATTGCATTAGTCGAAACAGGATGGACCACATGAAGATTGCAACCTCCCACCCTATCCAGTCAGTGGAAAGACAATACATGATTACAATTAAGCCTTCCACAATGAATAACTTGAATAATGTTTAATGCAAGATAAAACCAGTAAAGTCCGATCAAAGATAGTCCGAGGGTCAACAATGATATATATATAGTAGTTCAGGACTGCTCTCTAGTTGGAGTAGGATGGTTCAGTTGTCTGATAACAGCTGGGAAGAAACTATCCCTGAATCTGGAGGTGTGTATTTTCACACTTCTGTACCTTTTGCCTGATGGGAGAGGGGAGGAGAGGCAGAGGATGCGACTTGTCCTTGATAATGCTGCTGGCCTTGTCGAGGTATAAATGGAGTCAACAGAGTCATTTGGATGATGGTCTGGGCTGCTTCCACAATTCTCTGCAATTTCTAAGGCCACTCATCCTTGAACATTAGGCTTCAGATGGAGCTAGTAGTATAACTGAAGGACTGTCCTCTCTCAGATATTCAGTGCTAGCAATTTGAAATAAATGTCCCCCAATAGGGCTTTTCAATCTGGAAAGGAACCTTCCAGATAATGCTCTAATCATGGCACATAAAATGATAAATGGTCTGTAAAAGGTTAATCTGAAATTTAAATTAAATTGTAATCGGAGGAAGGGATGGCAGAGTCAAACTAATCTTTTGTTTAACATTTAAAAGTCACTTGGACAGGTACATGGATAGGAAAGTTTTAGAGAGATATGGGCCAAATGCAGACAGATGGGATTTGTTTAGTTGGGGCATCTTGATCGGTATGGATAAGTCGCGGGAAGATGGTTCAACTGCCTGATAACAGCTGGGAAGAAATTCTCCCTGAATCTGAAAGTAAATGCTGGAGTTACTCAGCGGGTCAGGCAGCATCTGTGGAGAAAAATAATTTCGGGTCGAGACGCTTCTTCAGACTTGGATTTCGGGATGTTTCCATGCTGTATGAAAGTGTAATTTTGAGAAGTGTATCTATAAATTGTAGCCCCAGAAATAGTGGATGCATTAGTGATAATTTTAAAAAACTCTTTAGATTCTGGAGTAGTTCCTGAGGATTGGAGGGTAGCTAATGTAACCCCACTTTTTAAAAATGGAGGGAGAGAGAAAACAGGGAATTACAGACCAGTTAGTCTAACATCGGTAATGGGGAAAATGCTGGAGTCAGTTATTAAAGATGGGATAGCAGCACATTTGGAAAATGGTGAAATCATTGGACAAAGTCAGCATGGATTTATGAAAGGTAAATCATGTCTGACGAATCTTATAGAATTTTTTGAGGATGTAACTACAGGTGCACAACCTTTTATCCGAAGATCCATATAACGAAAACCTCCGAATAGCGGACATTTTTTCGGTCCTTGAAGAAAGGTCCTTGAAAACGTTCACCGAGGGCGGCCCGCAGAGGTGACAGTGGAACCTCCGGTCGGTCTTTGAAGAAAGGGGAACTAAATCCCCATTCATAAAAGAGAAGGTGAGGGTATATTGCGCGGGAGCGATAATAATTGACAATATGCTGCTGCCTGCCCGCTGAGTTAAAAAGTTCCCACGGTAGACTCACGATACACAGTGCAGATTGTCTCTCCCTTCAGTTTCACCCCACCTACACCCCTCTGCTTCCCAGCCATGTGTGTGACCCCTTCCCTCCCCTCTCCAGCTCCCCGCTCATTGCACCGGCGCGGGGGCTTTGCACTGTCTTCACGTCGGCGATACCAGCAGGTCAGTGCCAGTCACCGGAGACGTCAGGACCAACGGGACACCGACCCCCAGGCCCACTGCAAGCACGGAGATCCCAGAGACCCACAGCCAACAGCAGCCCAGCCCCGCTCCAACTACAGAGGAACCTGGGTTGCGGATGACGGGGCGCAGCTCGGGGCGTCGTAGGGGCCCATCGGGGAGCGGGTTCCTGTTGGTCCTGACGTCTCCGGCCACCTGCCATCCTCCGGGAACTGTACCGCCCTTGCAGGAGAGTGGGGTTGTTTGCGGTTGCAGAGGAAGGGGGCAAGGGCGGTACAGTTCCCAGTCTCAGCTCCAGTCCAGGGGGGTGGCCGGAGACGTCAGGACCAACGGGACACCGACCCCCAGGCCCACTGCAAGCACGGAGATCCCAGAGACCCACAGCCAGCAGCAACTCCAGCCCAGCCCCGCTCCAACTCCAGAGGAACACGTAGGGGAAGAAGCTGATGGTGTGCAAGGTACGTCTTGTTCTTGGGGTGGCGGATGAGGGGGCGCAGCTCGGGCTGTGGGCAAACTGCCACTTGTCGCCGTAGCGGCCCATCGGGGAGCGGATTCCTCTGGAGTTGGAGGGGGAGGGGGGTATTGTGCTGTTTGATCGTCCCCTGCTATCCCAGTGACAGGGAGACACAGCGGCTTTTTAGACTGGTGGGCAATCACTTCCAAAGTTCTGCCCACACAGTCAGTACACCTCTCCTACACTGCATTTCATACAAACATTTATTCTGCAAGAAAAAACTCCATTGAAGACTCAAACTCGCGACCGAGTAACTGCCAGGATCGAGGCGCAAACTCGCGACCTAGACAAAAGGTTGTGCACCTGTAGTAGGCCGCCTAAGGGCATGTAGCCCCGCTAGGGTGACATGAGTGCGAGAGGTGATTCAATGCTGCGGGCACATTTACAAATTCAGGAATTCATTCAACACACTGCATTTCATACAGACATTTATTCTGCAAGAAAAAACGACATTGAAGACTCAAACTCGCGACCGAGTAACTGCCGGGATCAAGGCGTAAACTCGCGACCTTGCGGATATGAGCCGAGCACTCTACCACTGAGCCAGCCATTAAAATCTACGCTAAAAAATTTCCATTCCGAAGGCCGACAAATTCTGAATTACGAAAAGTGTCTGGTCCCAAGGCTTTCGGATAAAAGGTTGCGCACCTGTAGTAGAGTGGACAAGGGAGAACCAGTGGATGTGTTATATCTGGACTTTCAGAAGGCTTTCGACAAGGTCCCACATGAGAGATTAGTATACAAACTTAAAGCACATGGTATTGGGGATTCAGTATTGATGTGGATAGAGAACTGGCTGGCAGACAGGAAGCAAAGAGTAGGAGTAAACGGGTCCTTTTCAGAATGGCAGACAGTGACTAGTGGGGTACCGCAAGGCTCAGTGCTGGGACCCCAGCTATTTACAATATATATTAATGATTTGGACGAGGGAATTGAATGCAACATCTCCACGTTTGCAGATGACACGAAGCTGGGGGGCAGGGTTAGCTGTGAGAAGGATGCTAGGAGGCTGCAAGGTGACTTGGATAGGCTGGGTGAATGGGCAAATGCATGGCAGATGCAGTATAATGTGGGTAAATGTGTGTGAGGTTATCCACTTTGGTGGCAAAAACAGGAAAGTAGACTATTATCTGAATGATGGCCGATTAGGAAAAGGGGAGATGCAACGAGACCTGGGTGTCATGGTACACCAGTCATTGATAGTAGGCATGCAGGTGCAGCAGGCAGTGAAGAAAGCGAATGGTTTGTTAGCATTCATAGCAAAAGGATTTGAGTATACGAGCAGGGTGGTTCTACTGCAGTTGTACAGGGTCTTGGTGAGACCACACCTGGAGTATTGCGTACAGTTTTGGTCTCCTAATCTGAGGAAAGACATTCTTGCCATAGAGGGAGTACAGAGAAGGTTCACCAGACTGATTCCTGGGATGTCAGGACTTTCATATGAAGAAAGACTGGATAGACTCAGCTTGTACACGCTGGAGTTTAGAAGATTGAGGGGGGATCTTATAGAAACTTACAAAATTCTTAAGGGGTTGGAGAGGCTAGATGCAGGAAGATTGTTCCCGATGTTGGGGAAGTACAGAACAAGGGGTCACAGTTTAAGGATAAGGGGGAAATCTTTTAGGACCGAGATGAGAAAAACATTTTTCACACAGAGAGTGGTGAATCTCTGGAATTCTCTGCCACAGAAGGTAGTTGAGGCTAGTTCATTGGCTATATTTAACAGTGACTTATATGTGGCCCTTGTGGCTAAAGGGATCAGGGGGTATGGAGAGAAGGCAGGTACAGGATACTGAGTTGGATGATCAGCCATGATCATATTGAATGGCGGTGCAGGCTGGAAGGGCCGAATGGCCTACTCCTGCACCTATTTTCTATGTTTCTATGTTTCTATCATATATTCTATAGGACACAGACACAAAAAACTGGAGTAACTCAGCGGGACGGACAGCATCTCTGGATAAAAGGAATAGATGACGTTTCGGGTCGGGACCCTTTTTCAGCGTATTGTGCTTTGATAAAATAATAATCTAAGAGATCTGCAGCAGAGAAATAGGCCTTTACAAGCCATCTACTCCAAGTCCACTGTGATACCTATCTACATGAATCCCATTTGCCTGCATTAGATCCAGATCTCTTTCCAATCCAAGTACCTATTTAAATATATTTTAAGCATGGTAACGATATCTGCCTCCACTCCGTCTTCTGGCTACTCGTTCCACATATTCACCACACCCTCTTTGAATTTTTTTTGCCTCCTTTCAATTTCTCCCCTCGCACCTTAGACCTGTGCCTTCTAGCTTAGTTCAGCATGAACCGGTCTAATTGCTTCTTAATTGTTGCGATAGTCCCAGCTTCAACTACCTCTTCCAGCAGTTCGTTCCATGCACCCACCACCCTTTGTACCGAGAAAGAACAATGAAATTCACACCGAGCAGCATAGCAGGTCTGTCAGCATGGAGACATGAGGAAATGCAGATGCTGGTTCACAAAAAAAGACACAAAGTGCTGGAGTAATGCAGCTGGTAGGCAGCATCTCTGGAGAGCACGCATCGCGTCACAGCGGCCTCTGCAGTCCGTCTGTCTTTTTGTTATTTTTTGTCCCGTTTTTATGTAGTTTTTATTTATTTTTTTGTCGGGGTGTGTGTGTGTGTGTGTGTGTGTGTGTGTGTGTGTGTGTGTGTGTGTGTGTGTGTGTGTGTGTGTGTGTGTGTGTGTGTGTGTGTGTGTGTGTGTGTGTGTGTGTGTGTGTGTGTGTGTGAGGGGGGGGGGGGGTGGGGGGTGGGCGGGTAAACTTTTAAAATCTTTCCCCTGCACGGAGAACCCGACCTTTTCCCTGTCGGGTCTCCGTTGTCGTTGGGGCTGCAACGTGGAGCGGCCTCCAGCAGGAACGACCTGGGGCTCCAGTCGCGGAGCTGCGGACCTACACACCATCGTGGAGCTGGCCGAGTTCGGAGCGGGTGGAGCGGTGGTGGCGCGCTGCTGTGACCCGATCCCGGGGATTCGGAGGCTCCAACCGCAGGTCTGGTGGACGGTGACACCGGGAGCCCGTGGGTCCCTGCTGGGAGACCGCTTTTCGGGGCTTCCGCAACGGCGACTTCACCCGCCCGAGTCGCGGGGTCGAGGAGTGCCTGGAGCGGGGCCTGACATCACCGCCCGGCGCGGCTTCAACGGCTGCGGGACTTTTCTAGCGCCCGCCGGGGGCTCCAACAACAAGACCCGGAGCGCGGCCTTGCATCACCCGGCGCGGCGTTAATGGCCGCGGGTTAATTGCCATCGCCCGCCGGGGGCTTTGACTCTGACATCGGGAGGGGAATGGGGAGTGCAGGGGAGAGATACGTTTTTTTGCCTTCCATCACAGCGAGGAGGAGATGCGCTGTGATGGATGTCTGTGTAAATTGTGTTGTGTCTTGGGTCTTTTTTTCATGTGTGTATGACTGCAGAAACAACATTTCATTTGAGCCTCTATGAGGTTCAAGTGACAAATAAATTGTATTGTGTATTGTGTAAAGGTGACATTTCATGTGATTCTTCAGACTAATTGTGTGTGTGTGGGAGTGGGGAGGGGGGGGGAGCTGGAAGAGAGGCGGGGCAGGACAAATTGTGCCAAGTATTAGGTGGATGCAGGCAAAGGGAGGGGAGTGGTTGATAGACAGATGGTTGGACAATGTCCGGAGATGGGGCGACAAAAGAATCGTAGAGTTGCTCGTAAAGACAGAGGAAATGTAGGGGGAGGGGAGACATAGATGTGAGTCCAGGTGGGGCACAGGAGCGGAGGCAGGAAATGGGGGTGTGGGTGAGAAAAGACCACAGTTTGTTAAAATTAGAGAATTCAATGTTCACAGTTGTAACATTGCTATATGCAGACAGCGGAAAGACTATACATGATTACAATTAAGCCGTCCACAGTGTACAGATACAGGATAAAGGGACTCGTGTTGAGTGCTAGATACAGTCCAGTAATGTCCGAATAAATATAGTCTGATGGTCTCCAATAAAGTAGATGGTAGGTTAAGGACCACTCTCTAGTTGGTGATAGGATGGTTCAGTCACCTGATAACAGCCGGGAAGAAACTGTCCCTGAATCTGGAGGTGTGCGTTTTCACAGATCTGTACCTCTTGCCTGATGGGAGAGGGGAGAAGAGGGAGTGGCCAGGGTGTGACCCATTGTTGACTGTGCTGCTGGCCTTGCCGAGGCAGCGTGAGTACAAATAGGAGTCAACGGAAGGGAGGTTGGTTTGTGTGATGGTCTGGGCTGCGTCCACAATTCGCTGCAGTTCCTGAGGCCACTCATACTCGTACATTACATTCAGTGTAAACCAGCATCTGCAGGTTCTTCATACACATGATTTATAAAATGTTAGATGAATGCATTTGATTTGTGAAGATTATCGATAATTTCTCTTAATAGAGACATTTTCATAGTCATACAGCGTGGAAACAGGCCCTTCAGCCCAACTTGCCCATGCCGTCCAGCAGATTCTGTTTGAATTTCTTTCAAAATAGATCATAGAACATACAGCACATACACAATGTCCATGTAGGACGCGATGCTAAGATAAACTAATCTTCTTTACCTACAGGTGATCCATATCCCTCCATTCCCTGCATATCCATGTGCCTATATCCAGGGCAGCCACGGTGGAGCAGCGATAGAGCTGCTGCCTTACAGCGCTTACAACGTCGGAGACCCAGGTTCGATCCAGACTACGGGTGCTGTCCGTACAGAGTTTGAACGTCGTCCCCGGGCTTTCTCCGACACTCCAAAGACGTACAGGTTTGTTGGTTAATCGGCTTTGTGTAAATGTAAAACTGTCCCTCGTGTGTCTAGAATAGTGTTAGTGCGCGGGGACCGCTGTCCGCCAAGGGCTCGGTGGGCCAAAGGGCCTGTTTCCGCGCCGTATCTCTGAAACTAGACAAAACAACATAATAAGTCTCTTAAATATCACTATTGCATCTGCCACCACCACCACCCCGCCTGGCAAAGCATTCCATGGAACCCACAACTCAATGTAAAAAATATTATCCCGAACATCTCCTTGAAATTTTGCCTCCCTCACCTTAAAGTAGGGGTTTCCAACCTGGGGGTCAATTTCACCTACCCAGGGGTTAAATTTGTTGATTCTGGATCTGTACATATTTTTTCTCATTGACTGACTGTGTTTGGTTCTGGGCTAAGTGTTCGACTGGCAACCGGAAGGTAGCCGGTTCGAATCCCGCTTGGAGTGCATACTGTCGTTGTGTCCTTGGGCAAGACACTTCACCCACCTTTGCCTGTGTGTGAATGTGTGTGAATGTGTGTGAATGTGTGTGAGTGACTGGTGGTGGTCGGAGGGGCCGTAGGCGCAGATTGGCAGCCACGCTTCCGTCAGTCTGCCCCAGGGCAGCTGTGGCTACAGAAGTAGCTTACCACCACCGAGTGTGACTGAGGAGTGAATGAATAATGCGATGTAAAGCGCCTTGAGTATTAGAAAGGCGCTATATAAATCCCATCCATTATTATTATTATTAGTTGTTCATAAATAAGTGAAATAACATTGTTTTGTGCTATTAAAGTTGCCAGGGGTAAACGGGATGAAAAAGATTTTGGAACCCCTGCCTTAAAGCTATGCTCTCTAGACTGAAATGTTCAACCCTGGGGGGAACAAAAGTCTGCCTTATCT
Source organism: Amblyraja radiata (assembly GCF_010909765.2). Taxonomy (NCBI): domain Eukaryota; kingdom Metazoa; phylum Chordata; class Chondrichthyes; order Rajiformes; family Rajidae; genus Amblyraja; species Amblyraja radiata. The sequence goes on from NC_045960.1 coordinate 105,197,144, forward strand.
GTGCTTGTTTACCCAAATGTTGAATGAGAGAACAGCAAGATGTGAAGTGAAAGAACAAATAAATAAAAACAAAATGAGTTTGCTCAAAACAAACAATAAAGAGTTGATGGAAATAGAGTTCGACATAAACTACAGGAAGATTGGAACAGCAAGCGACTGAAAAATCTAGAGGGGATCGTGATTTTCAGCATGTTCCACCTATTGGGAGATGTTTTATGCCTGGAATGACAAAACAATTTCAAAAATAAAGCAGATTAATAATTTGAGAAGATGAAAATGCAGATAGATCAAAGTTAGCACCAGGGTGTCTGGGCGGAAATAGAAAGTTGCTTGATAAGAAACAGAAAGTTCAGTTTAGTTTAGAGAGAGGCCCTTCAGCCCATCGAGTCCGTGCCGACCAGCGATCCTTGCACACGAACACTAGGCATAATTGACATTCATACCAAGCAAATTATCCTACAAACCTGTACGTCTTTGGAGTGTGAGAGGAAACTGAAGATCTCTGAGAAAACCCATGCAGGCCATGGGGAGAACGTACAAACTCCCTACAGACAGCACCCGTAGTCGGGATAGAACCTGTGTCTCTGGTGCTGTAAGTCAGCAACTCTACCTCTGCACCACCGTATGTAATATGTGATCTGTAATCACATATTACATACGCTCCACACTTTTTAAATCTCTATTCCAACAGAAACATTTAGTAATATATTCCCTTGTCATGCACAATGCGAATGGCACGATTTAAATCATGTATTTTCTTTCCGCTGACTGGTTAGCACGCAACAAAAGCTTTACACTGTACCTCAGTACACGTGACAATTAATTAAACTCAAACTGAACTGATATCTACAATGCACAGTTCGGCTTAGTTCAGTTTATTTATTGTCACGTTTACCAGCATTTCTATTTCAGCACTCCAAAGACGTACAGTTTGTAGGTTAATTAGGTGATATCATTGTAAGATTGTTCATAGTGTGTGTAGATCATGTTAATGTGCAGGGATCTCTGGTCAACAAGGCCTTGGCGAGCGGAAGGGTCTGTTTCTGCACTATATCTCTAAACTAAACTTATCTGCTTCTGTGGCTAGCACACAAAAAGTCACCCGAGTTGTGCACCTTCTTGGATGTTAGGAATGACGATCCATGCCATTTGCTTTAACCTTTCATTTTGTTGGGCTCAGCATTTTTTTTTTTCTTGTATCAAGCCACACTGATATCTCAAGTTCAATACCTGGCACTTGAAGCAAACAGCCAGTTAGTAAACAGCTACTCTCTATGATTCAGCTTGGGCCAGAAATTGAACATGCATTTCAGAAGCTGAGATCATTCGATTCGATACAAAAACGTTTTAAAATTCCTTAAAAGGGGGTCATGGTGACGTAGTGGTAGCTATGGCTCTGCACACTAACACATTCGGCCCATCGAGTCTACTCCGCCATTCAATCATGGCTGATCTCTGCCTCCTAATCCCATTTTCCTGCATTCTGCTCGTAACCCTTGACACACATTCTAATCAATTATGTGTCTATCTCTGCCATAACAATATCCACTGACTTGGCCCCCTCAGCCCCCTGTGGCAATGAGTTCCACAGATTCACCACCCTCTGACTAAAGAAGTTCCTCCTCACCTCCATTCTAAAAAGAGCGCCCTTTAATTCTGAGGCCATGACCTCTGGTCCTAGACTCTCCCACCAGTGGACACATCCTTTCCACATCCACTCTATCTATGCCTTTCATTATTCTGTAAGTTTCAATGAGGATGTCTTTGTCTTTGATGCCTGCAAATGAAAACGTCAGGATTTCCACGCATCACTTGTCAATGTCCATGGCTATGTCAAGCATATCATAAGAAATGGAAGCTGGAAACCTTTCTGGCACCTTATGCCTGCTCTGCCACTCAATACGATAAGGTCAAGTCTTTTTCCATGCATCGCCTCACTGCTCTAACACCATATCACTAGATTATTTTCATATTTTTTAAAGCTACTACATGGAAGCAGGCCTTTCAACCCACTGATTCCTCACCGACTATTGATCACTTGTTCGCACTTAGTTCTATGCTATTCCACTTCCCCATTCACTCCTCGCGCAATCTACAAACCCTCCACGTCTTTGTGATGTGGGAGGAAACTGAGGCACCTGGAGGAAACTCACGTAGTCACAGGGAGAAGGTGCAAACTCCACACAGACAGCACCCAAGCTCATCATCAAACCCGGTACAATGAGGCAGTGGCTCTACCCACTGCGCCACTGTGTTGTTCATTAATATCTAAAAGTAAATTGATCTCTGCGTTGGATATACTCAGCAAGAGTGGATAGACAGGATAGACAGGGGGTAATTAAGGAGAGTCAGCATGGTTTTGTACATGGGAGGTCATGTCTCACTGACTTTTTTGAGGAAGTAAAGAAAAAGGTTGATGGGGGCAGAACTGTAGACATATATTGTATATGGACATCAGCGAGGTCCTGTGCTTTCCTAGGCCTCCATCATCTACCTCAGAGATTCCCACTCAGGTTCCTGACCTCCCAGTACTTCAAGTAACCCTTGCTTTCCCTCTCTCGCCATCACCTCCCCCATCCCAGTTCCCTGACCACTCTGACAGCATTTTATCTCTTGTTTGCTTTGTCGTTACCTTCTCACAACTAACAATGATCTATTCTACATTTTCCTTGATCTCAAATCCCATTGTCCTGTTTTCACACCTTACAATTCCTTATCTAGGCACCGCCCACTCTTCTGACATCAATCTGAAAAAGGGTCTCGACTCGAAACGTCACCCATTCCTTCTCTCCAGAGATGCTGCCTGGCCCGCTGAGTTACTCCAGCATTTCATGTCTATCAGGCATTTGATAAGGTTCTGCATGGGAGACTGCTCTTGAAGGTTAGATCCAAGGAGAGATAGCTGAATGGACAGAAAATTGGCTCCATGGAAGGAAGCAGAGGGTGATGGTGGAAGGTTGCTTCTCGAACACGAGGCCTTTGACTAGTGGTGTGCCTCAGGGTTTGGTGTTGGCCCTTTGCTGTTTGTGGTTTAGTCACAAACGTGTTGATGAGAACGTACATGGCAAGATGAGAAAAAATTGCAGGTGACATGAAAGTGGCAAGCATCGTAGATAGTAGATATTATTGTAGATATTATCAAACATTGCAGCAGGATCTTGATCATTTGAGCTGAGGGATGGTTAATGGAGTTCAATCCAGATGAGTGCACGGTGTTGTATTTTGGGAAGTCTAACCAGGACAGGGCCAACACGGTGAATGGAGCGGCTCTGGGGAGAGTTGAAGAGCAGAGGGATCATGGTGCGCAGGTCCATCGTTTCTTCGAAGTGGTGTCGCAGGTAGATAGGGTAGCCAACAAGGCCATCGGCACATTGGCCTTCATCAGTCAGAGTATTGAGTAGAGAGGTTGGGAGGTCATGTTGTAGATGTCCAAGGCATTGGCGCTGCCACATTTAGAGCATTGTGTTCAGTTCTGGACACCGTATTGTAGGAAGGATGTTGTTGAACTGGAAAGGTGCAGAGAAGATCTATGAGAATGTTGCTCGGACATAGGGCTTGAGCTATAGGGAAAGGTTGAGCAGGCTGGGACTATTCCTTGGAAAGCAGGAGGATGAGAGGTGAGTGGGCATATGGAAGGAACTGCCAGAGGAGATAGTGGAGGCAGGGACTATCTGAATGCTTAAAATACATTTGGACAGAAACATGGATAGGACAGGTTTAGAGGGATATGGACCAAGCACAGGCAAGTGGTACTAGTGTAGATGGGGCATGTTGCCCGGTGTGGGCAAGTAGAGCCGAAGGGCCTGTTTCTAGGCTGTATCACTCTATGACTCTACGACTCTGTAAGTGGTCCACCACTATCTTCTAGGTGGACAATTTCAATGACACGTTGGTTGTCTGCTTACATAGGCATTTCATTTCATTTGTCAATTATATCTCAGGTCTTGTAGGTTTGAAATGTTTATGAATTTGCTGCAGTCCTCCACAGTATTGGCCACTCCCTCTCCATTAGGCCTCATCAGCAGGTTTAGAAATGGCTATTTGTTTCCAGTCTAAATCGTTCGTGTAAATTGTGAAGTGCAGCAATCTCAGCATTGATCCTTGTCAAGCAGCAGCTCCCATCTTTCACAGTGTATAGGCATCCTTTATTCCAGCTTTCTGCCTTCTGTCTTGAAGCCAGCTTGCAATCCATTCTACTGGTTTCCTCTTGTATCTCATATGCTGAGAGAATGGAGCAGCTGGACTTGTACATTCTGGAGTTTAGAAGGATGAGAGGGCATCTCATTGAAACATATAAGATTGTTAAGGGCTTGGACACACTAGAGGCAGGAAACATGTTCCCGATGTTGGGGGAGTCCGGACCCAGGGGCCACAGTTTAAGAATAAGGAGTAAGTCATTTAGAACGGAGACGAGGAAACACTTTTTCTCACAGAGAGTGGTGAGTGTGGAATTCTCTGCCTCAGAGGGCGGTGGAGGCAGGTTCTCTGGATGCTTTCAAGAGAGAGCTAGATACGGCTCTTAAAAATAGTGGAGTCAGGGGATATGGGGAGAAGGCAGCAACGGGGTACTGATTGGGGATGATCAGCCATGATCACATTGAATGGCGGTGCTGGCTCGAAGGGTCGAATGGCTTACTCCTACACCTGTTGTCTATTGTCTATTGAATCCACATTCTCTTAAGGGCCCTGTGCCACTTGGCGATTTTCGGCGACTGCCGGCATTATTGACTGACGAATCAGGTCACCGAAGAATTTGCGGTGTGATGACATGTTGATGCACGGTGTTTCCTCAAGTGTCGCAACATTTTTTTTGTTGCCGCTGGATTTTGAAATGTTCAGAATCTTACGTCAGACAATGATACCGGCAGTCGCCGATAAAATCGCCAACTGGGACAGGCCCTTTATTTTGTTTAATAGAAAGGAACTGCAGATACCAGTTTACAGCAATGACAGACACAACTGATAGGCACGGTGCACTGTAACTCAGCGGGTCAGTCTGAAGAATGGTATTGACCCAAAAACGTCACCTATCCCTTTTCTGCAGAGATGGACACAAAAAGCTGGAGTAACTCTGCGGGTCAGGCAGCATCTCTGGAGAAAAGGTATAGGCGATGTATGCCTTAGTCTGTCATAGAGTCATATAGTGAAACAGGCCCTTTGGCCCAACTTGCTCAGCGACCAACATGTCCCATCTACACGAGTCCCACCTGCCCGAATTTGGTCCATATCCCTCCAAACCTGTCCTATCCATGTACCTGTCTAACTGTTTCTTAAACATTGGGTTAGTCCCGGCCTCAACTACCTCCTCTGGCACTTTGTTCCATACACCCACCACCTATTGTGTGAAAAAGTTACCCTTCCAATTCAAATTAAATCCTTTCCTCTTCGTTTCAAAGCTATGCCCTCTAGTCCTTGGTTCCCCTACTCTGGGCGAGAGACACTGTGCATCTACCTGATCTAATCCTCTCATGGTCTTATACACCTCTATAAGATCACCCCTTATCCTCCTGTGCTCCAAGCAGACTTGCTGGGCTGAAGGGCCTGTTTCCACGCTGTGTCTCTAACAACTAATGTTTGCCAGAATGATGCCTGGATATGTGGGTACTAGCTTCAGGGAGAGGTTGTCTGAGTTTCCTAAACTAAACTAAGTTAAATAATGTTTACTTACAGTATTTCTTGCAAGAATTGTGATGATTTGATGCCCTCTGCTTTTCTTTTTTTCAATTGAGATAATGGTTCTTCAGATAAATTCAAATTCTCTTTTGAATTTTCAGAAAGGAGGAGCTTTGCATAAAGCGTTGTATGGTCAATTGCAACTTTGTTGATAGTCATGGTTCAATGGCATTTCATTGTCAGAGGGCAGAGGAGGGAGTGCGACTGGTCGTGGATGATGCTGGTGACCTTGCCGAGGCAGCGTGAAGTGTAGTTGGAGTCGCAGTCGAGTTTAGTTTAGTTTAGAGCCACCGCGCAGAAACAGGCCCTTCGGATCCAGCGAGTCCGCACCGACTTGGGGGAGTCCAGAACCAGGGGCCACAGTTTAAGAATAAGGAGTAAGCCGTTTAGAACGGAGACGAGGAAACACTTTTTCTCACAGAAAAAGTCTGTGGAATTCTCTGCAGGTGGATTCTCAGGATGCTTTCATAGAAACATAGAAACATAGAAACATAGAAATTAGGTGCAGGAGTAGGCCATTCGGCCCTTCGAGCCTGCACCGCCATTCAATATGATCATGGCTGATCATCCAACTCAGTATCCCGTACCTGCCTTCTCTCCATACCCTCTGATCCCCTTAGCCACAAGGGCCACATCTAACTCCCTCTTAAATATAGCCAATGAACTGGCCTCGACTACCCTCTGTGGCAGGGAGTTCCAGAGATTCACCACTCTCTGTGTGAAAAAAGTTCTTCTCATCTCGGTTTTAAAGGATTTCCCCCTTATCCTTAAGCTGTGACCCCTTGTCCTGGACTTCCCCAACATCGGGAGCAATCTTCCTGCATCTAGCCTGTCCAACCCCTTAAGAATTTTGTAAGTTTCTATAAGATCCCCTCTCAATCTCCTAAATTCTAGAGAGTATAAACCAAATCTATCCAGTCTTTCTTCATAAGACAGTCCTGACATCCCAGGAATCAGTCTGGTGAACCTTCTCTGCACTCCCTCTATGGCAATAATGTCCTTCCTCAGATTTGGAGACCAAAACTGTACGCAATACTCCAGGTGTGGTCTCACCAAGACCCTGTACAACTGCAGTAGAACCTCCCTGCTCCTGTACTCAAATCCTTTTGCTATGAAAGCTAACATACCATTCGCTTTCTTCACTGCCTGCTGCACCTGCATGCCCACTTTCAATGACTGATGTACCATGACACCCAGGTCTCGCTGCATCTCCCCTTTTCCTAGTCGGCCACCATTTAGATAATAGTCTGCTTTCCTGTTTTTGCCACCAAAATGGATAACCTCACATTTATCCACATTATACTGCATCTGCCAAACATTTGCCCACTCACCCAGCCTATCCAAGTCACCTTGCAGTCTCCTAGCATCCTCCTCACAGCTAACACTGCCCCCCAGCTTAGTGTCATCCGCAAACTTGGAGATATTGCCTTCAATTCCCTCATCCAGATCATTAATATATATTGTAAATAGCTGGGGTCCCAGCACTGAGCCTTGCGGTACCCCACTAGTCACTGCCTGCCATTGTGAAAAGGACCCGCTTACTCCTACTCTTTGCTTCCTGTTTGCCAGCCAGTTCTCTATCCACATCAATACTGAACCCCCAATGCCGTGTGCTTTCAAGAGAGAGCTAGATAGGGTTCTTAAAAATAGCAGAGTCAGGGAATATGGGGAGAAGGCAGGAACGGGGTACTGATTGTGGATGATCAGCCATGATCACATTGAATGGCGGTGCTGGCTCGAAGGGCCGAATGGCCTACTCCTGCACCTATTGTCTATTGTCTATTGATCAGTGATCACCCGGTGCACCTACACTATCCTACATTTATAATTACAAATTATAATCTTTACCAAAGCCAATTAGCTTACAAATCTGTATGTCTTTGGAGTGCGGAAGGAAACCAGAGGACCCGGGCAAAACCCCCGCAGGTCACGGGGAGAACGTGCAGCCTCCGTACAGGCAGTCGCAGGCATCGCCGCCAGCAATGGAAGGGAAGTTGGTTTGCGTGATGGCCTGGGCTATGTCAACAACTTACTGCAATTTTGTTTTACTTCTTTCACAAACCATTAGCTGGCTGTTGTTCACTTTGTCATCTATACAAAACTAATTCAATCTTATGAGAGGAAACCAAAATTGTGGCACACGTGACATCCATCATTTTCACAGGAGGTTTCAAAGGGCTTTGCAATGAATGAATTGCTGTACGTTTGAAGTATGGCTTCTGCTGCGATGTGCTGTAGTTAAATGCTTCAACAAATCTATGCACTATGAAGCCAAGCAAATGGCTTTGGGTAAATGACCAATTCATGCCTGATTCACTGGTGGCACCACTGTTGCATAAGCTCCATGATAGCTCAGTCAAGTAATAATAATAATAATACATTTTATTTTCGGGCGCCTTTCAAAGTCTCAAGTGCACATCATTATCAATTATGGGCCTTTTATCTGTCCTTCCCTTGTTTGTTTGGTTCTGTCATTCCTCCCCACGTGCTGTGCAAGCAGAAAATTGTTTTTCGATTTGGTGTTGGTTAGAGATACAGCGTGGAAACAGACCCTTCGGCCCACCGAGTTCGCACTAACCAGCAATTCTCACACACCAACACTATCCCACACACTCTCGGGACAATTTACATTTATACCAAGCCAATTAACCTACAAACCTGTACGTCTTTCGAGTGTGGGAGGGAACCGAAGATCTCGGAGAAAACCCACACAGGTCACGGGGGAGAACGTACAAACTCCGTACAAAGACAGCACCAGCAGTCGGGATCGAACCCGGGTCTCTGGCGCCGTAAGGCAGCAACTCCACCGCTGCGCCACCGTGCCCCCTGCTCTCCCAATGGAAATGGAAGAAAATGACCTGCTGGGAAGATTTGTGTGAGGGAAGAAAGCTCCTGATATTCATTCAGAGAAGCAACCTAGTTTGGCGCTGAGAAACAAACTTCAGACTTACCAGGAGCGGGAGTAGCCTAGAGGTGCAGCTGATAGCTCTCAGGCGCTGTGAGGTAACAGCTCTATGTTCTAGCATAACCAACAGGCGCTGCCTGTGTGGAGTTTGCACCTTCTCCCTGTGACCATGTGGGTTTCCTCCTGGTGCTCCAGTTTCATCCCACATCCCCAAAAACGTGCAAGTGTTTATGTTAATCGGCCTACGCAAAATCATCGATCCTGTGCAGGACGGCACGGTGGCGCAGCGGTAGAGTTGCTGCCTTACAGAGACACAGGTTCGATCCTGACCATAGATCTGTGTGGATTCTGGGGCTGTAAGGCAGCAACTCCACCACTGCAACACTGTGCGCTCTCCATTCCCCCCATATTCCTCCATTCCCTGCAAATCTACATGTCTATCTAACGCCCCTGTCCCACTTAGGAAACCTGAACGGAAACCTCTGGAGACTTTGCGCCCCACCCAAGGTTTCCGTGCGGTTCCCGGAGGTTGCAGGTGGTTGCCGGAGGTTGCAGGCAGTGGAAGCAGGTAGGGAGACTGACAAATACCTCCGGGAACCTCCGGGAACCGCACGGAAACCTTGGGTGGGGCACAAAGTCTCCAGAGGTTTCCGTTCAGGTTTCCTAAATGGGATAGGAGCATTAAAGTGAGCATGACTATCGTATCCCCCATCATCGCAACCCCTGGCACTGAGTTCCAGGCATCCACCACCCTCTATATGTGAGGTGTTACACCTTGGCAGGACAAATCAAAATAGGACGTACATGATTAATGGTAGGGAATTGAAGAATACAGTTGAACAGAGGGATCTGGGAATAACCGTGCATAGTTCCTTGAAGGTGGAATCTCATATAGATAGGGTGGTAAAGAAAGCTTTTGGTATGCTAGCCTTTATAAATCAGAGCATTGAGTATAGAAGCTGGGATGTAATGTTAAAATTGTACAAGGCATTGGTGAGACCAAATCTGGAGTATGGTGTACAATTTTGGTCGCCCAATTATAGGAAGGATGTCAACAAAATAGAGAGAGTACAGAGGAGATTTACTAGAATGTTGCCTGGGTTTCAACAACTAAGTTACAGAGATAGGTTGAATAAGTTAGGTCTTTATTCTCTGGAGCGCAGAAGGTTAAGGGGGGACATGATAGAGGTCTTTAAAATGATGAGAGGGATAGACAGAGTTGATGTGATCAAGCTTTTCCCTTTGAGAATAGGGAAGATTCAAACAAGAGGACATGACTTCAGAATTAAGGGACAGAAGTTTAGGGATAACATGAGGGGGAACTTCTTTACTCAGTGAGTGGTAGCTGTGTGGATTGAGCTTCCAGTGGAAGTGGTGGAGGCAGGTTCGTTGGTATCATTTAAAAATAAATTGGATAGGCATATGGATGAGAAGGGAATGGAGGGTTATGGTATGAGTGCAGGCAGGTGGGACTAAGGGAAAAAAGTTGTTCGGCACGGACTTGTAGGGCCGAGATGGCCTGTTTCCGTGCTGTAATTGTTATATGGTTATATGGTTATATAAAGTAATGTAAAACTTACCACCCTGTCAGCACGTTCCAGGTGCCCACAACTCTATTTAAAAAAAAATTGTTTCAAACATCTCCTTTAAACTTTATCTCGCTCACCTTAGAGTGTTTGACCTCCAGTAGTTGACATATCCATCCAGGGAGAAAGGTTCTGACTATCAACTTCATCAACACCTCTCATAATTCTATGCACTGCTACCAGGTCTCCTATCAACCTCCATAGAGCAGAGTGGTATCAATCAGTTTAATTTGGAGATACAGCACGGAAACAGGCCCTTCGGTCCGCCGAGTCCACGTCGACCTGCGATCCCCCCGCACATTAAAGGGACTGCCAGCATCAGATCATTGTCGCCAAAATATTTTGAACATTTCAAAATCCAGCAGCAACGAAAAAAATGTTGCGGCTCTTGAAAAAACATACGTCATCGCGCCACGCCACCGTCGCATCACGACGCATCACGCCGCAAATTTTTTGGTGACCTGATACGTCGGTCAATGATGCCGGCAATCGACGGAAAAAAATCGCCAAGTGGGACAGGCCCTTAACAGTAGGGACAATTTACAATCATACCAAACCAGAAGGGTTTCGACCCGAAAAGTTTCCTGTCTCCTTCGCTCCATAGATGCTGCTGCACCCGCTGAGTTTCTCCAGCATTTTCGTGTACCTTCAATTAGCCTACAAACCGGTACGTCTTTGGGGGGTGGGTGGTTGATCTCGGAGAAAACCCACGCAGGTCACGGGGAGAACGTACAAAGTCCGTACTGACAGCACCCGTAGTCAGGATTGAACCCGGGTCTCTGGTGCTGTGAGGCAGCAACTCTACCTCTGCGCCACCGTGCTGCCTGTTTCCATCAGGTCTTCGTTCAATCTCTGCAGTAGGAAGTAATAATAATAATAATAATAAATTTTATTTATGGGCGCCTTTCAAGAGTCTCAAGGACACCTTACAAAAATTGAGCATGTAGAGGAAAAACATGTAAGGGGAATGAAATAAATAGTAGAGACATGACTAGTACACAAAGTAAAGACAGAATTCAATACAAAACACAGTATGAGGCAATTAATGCACAGATGAAAAGGGACGGGGACGTGGGGCTAAGGATAGGCAGAGGTGAAGAGATGGGTCTTGAGGCGGGACTGGAAGATGGTGAGGGACACGGAATTGCGGATCAGTTGGGGGAGGGAGTTCCAGAGCCTGGGAGCTGCCCTGGAGAAGGCTCTGTCCCCAAAACTGCTGAGGTTGGACTTGTGGATGGAGAGGAAACCGGCTGATGTAGGCACAAACTGCTGGAGTAACTCAGCGGGACAGGCAGCAGCTCTGGGAGAAGGAGTGGGTGACGTTTCGGGTCGACACCCTTCTTCAGACACTCGGTAGACCGGAGTCCTATCAAACTCATCCTTCAGGGCGCCGGATGACTGAGCCTCAACAACACTCTGTGGGAGAGAGCTGCAAAGCTTTCCAATCCTTCATGAAAAGATAGGTCTCTTCGTCTGTGACTTAAATGGATAATCCCTCATGGTGGACATTTCCTCTTGCTTCAGGATTATCGAGCTTTACTAAACAAATTCTGTCAATCCCTCTTGGAGCTTTGTTTGTTGTTTCAATGGACTGCGGCTCATGTTTAAGACCAAGATGTTTGTCATTTGTCTGCTGGTGACTATTTACCCGGATAGGGTAACAGAGGGAACAATAACACAAGGAGTTATTCGAGCCAGCACCGCCATTCATTGTAATCATAGTTGATCATCCACAATCATCACCCCTATCCTGCCTTCTCCCCATATCCCTTGATTCCGTTAGCCCGAAGAGCTCTATCTAACTCTCTTTTTGAATGCATTCAGTGAGTCGGCCTCCATTGCCTTCTGAGGCAGAAAGTTCCACAAATTCACAACTCTCTGGGTGAAATTTTTTTTCCTCATCTCAGTTCTAAATGGGTCAGTAACTCAACGGGTCAGGCAGCAACTGTGGAGGGAATGGACAGGCGATGTTTTTGGCCAGGACCCTTCTTCATACTGATTACAGTTGGAGAGAGAGAACTAACTGCAAAAGAGGTGGAGGTAGGACAAAATCCTGCAAGGTGGTTTCAGGTCATAGAGTCATTGTCAAAGAGCCATAGTCCATAGAAAGCTGTGGAAGTCAAGTCAATGGATATTTTTTAAGGCATTGATTGATAAATTCTTAATTAGTAAGGGTGTCAGGGATTACGAGGAGAAGGCAGGAGAATGGGGTTGAGAGGGAAAGATAGATCAGCCATGATTGAATGTTGAGTACACCTGATGGGCTGAATGGCCTAATTTTGCTCCTAGAACATGAACTTATGAACTTACAGCATGCAAACAGGCTCCTTTGGCCCAACTTGCCCACACCGATAAACATGCCCCATCTACACTAGTCCAACTTGGCCCATAGTTCTCCAAACCCGCCCTATCCATGTACCAGTGAGGGGGTTGGATTGGCAGATGGGTGGGGTAAGTGACAAAGACTGGAGATGAAAGGAGACAATAATTACAGCAGGATCTTGATCAGTTGGGCAAGTGGGCTGAAGAATAGTTCATGGAGTTCAATGTAGATAAGTGTGAGGTGTTGCATTTTGGCAAATCAAACCAGGGCAGGACATGCACTCCAACGTATAGTCCCAACCTACTCAACCTCTCTGGATAGCTCAGACCCTCTAGTCCTGGCAACATGATGAAGTGATTTGAGAGGTTGATCATGGAGCAAATCAACTCTTACCTCGACAAAAACCTGGACCCACTGCAGTTCACTTACCGCCACAACAGATCAACGGTGGATGCGATCTCGCTGGCCCTCCACTCCGCTCTGGACCACTTGGACAACAAAAACTCATATGTCAGGCTGTTATTCATCGATTACAGCTTGGCATTTAACACAATCATCCCCTCCAAGCTGGTTACCAAACTCGCAGAACTGGGTCTCTGCGCATCCCTCTGCAACTGGATCCTCGACTTCCTCATTCACAGACCACAGTCTGTTCGTATTGGTGGAAATGTGTCAGCCTCGATAACAATCAGCACGGGAGCACCTCAAGGCTGCGTGCTCAGCCCCCTGCTGTACTCACTCTATAAACATGACTGCGTAGCCAGTCACAGTGCGAACTCCATCATCAAGTTCGCTGACGACACCACTGTTGTGGGACGTATCACTGATGGGGATGAGTCAGAGTACAGAAGAGAGATCGAGCAACTGTCCATATGGTGCCAGCGCAATAACCTGGCTCTCAACACCAGCAAAATCAAGGAACTGATTGTGGACTTTGGAAGGAGTAGGAGGGGAACCCACAGCCCCATTTATATCAACGGGTTGATGGTTGAAAAGGTCAAGAGCTTCAAATTCCTGGGCGTGCACATCTCTGAAGATCTCTCCTGGTCCGAGAACACTAATGCAATTATCAAGAAAGCTCATCAGCGCCTCTACTTCCTGAGAAGATTACGGAGAGTCGGTTTGTCAAGGAAGACTCTCTCTAACTTCTGCAGGTGCACAGTAGAGAGCATGCTGACCGGTTGCATCGTGGCTTGGTTCGGCAATTTGAGCGCCCTGGAGAGGAAAAGACTACAAAAAGTAGTAAACACTGCCCAGTCCATCATCGGCTCTGACCTTCCTTCCATCGAGGGGATTTATCGCAGTCGCTGCCTCAAAAAGGCTGGCAGCATCATCAAAGACCCACGCCATCCTGGCCACACACTCATCTCCCCACTACCTTCAGGTAGAAGGTACAGAAGCCTGAAGACTGCAACAACCAGGTTCAGGAATAGCTACTTCCCCACAGCCATCAGGCTATTAAACCTGGCTCGGACAAAACTCTGATTATTAATTACCCATTTTCTGTTATTTGCACTTTATCAGTTTATTTATTCATGTGTGTATATATTTATATTATGGTATATGGACACACTTATCTGTTTTGTAGTAAATGCCTACTATGTTCTGTGTGCTGAAGCAAAGAAAGAATTTCATTGTCCTATACAGGGACACATGACAATAAACTCACTTGACTTGACTTGACTTGACTTGACATCCTCGTGAATCTTCTCTGTACCCTTTCCAGCTTGACAACATCTTTGCTATAACACGGTGCCCAGAACTGAACACAATACTCTAGATGCGGCCTCACCAATGTCTTATACAACTGCAACATGACCTCCCAACCTCAATGCTCAATACTCTGACTGACGAAGGCCAATATGCCAAAAACTGTTTTGATCACCCTATCTACCTGCGACTCCACATCAAGGAACCATGCACCTGCACTCCTAGATCCCTCTGCTCCACAACACTCCCCAGAGCCCTACCCTTTACCATGTGGGTCCATGTCAGACATCCCAAAATGCAACACCTCACATTTTTCTGTTACATTTCTGATTTACTCCAGTTTTTTTTGTGTCTATGTAGGGCGTAAATCAGCATTTGCATTCCCGTCTTATACATTTGAAGTATTGCATTCAATTTTGGTCACTCAGCTATAGGAAAGACGTTGTTAAGCTGGAAAGTACAAATATTAACAAGGCTGTTGCCAGGACTTGAGAGGGCTGAGCTATAGGGAGAGGTTGGGCAGGCTTGAACTTTTATTTCTTGGAGTGCAAGAAGATGTGAGGTGATCTTATAGAGGTCTATAAGATCATGAGAGGAAAATGCAGTCTTTTACTAAGAGAAGGAGAATTGACAACCTGAAGACATAAGTTTAAGTAAGAAGGGAAAGATTTAATATAAACCAGAAATCAACTTTTTCACACAGTCATAGTCATAGAGGGATACAGTGTGGAAACAGGCCCTTCGGCCCAACTCACCCAAACCGGCCAACAATCTCCCAGCTACACTAGTCCCACTTGCCTGCGCGTAGTCCATAACCCACCCAAACTTGTCCTATCCATGTACCTGTCCAACTGTTTCTTAAACAATGGGATAGTCCCAGCCTCAACTACCTCCTCTGGCAGCTTGTTCCATACACCCACCACCCTCTGTGTGAAAAAATTACCCACAGAT